>NW_010972886.1:3040237-3112078 GCF_000737465.1 Haliaeetus leucocephalus
GCCGCCGCCCCGGGCATCGCGGCGCGGGCCAAGGGTGGCGGCAGGCGGACCGCCGTCACCTACGTGATCAACGAGGCGAGCCAGGGGCCGCTGCTGGCGGCGGAGAGCGGCGCCCTGCAGAGCCTGCGGGAGGCGTGCGAGGTGGTGGGCGCCGCGCTGGAGACCCTGCACTTCGGCAAGCTGGACTTCGGCGAGACGGCGGTGCTGGACCGCTTCTACAACGCAGGTGAGAGCGGCCCGCCGGGGCTGAGAGCCGCCGCGGCAGCGGCTCGGCCCGGGCCCGCCGTCACCTCCCTGGCCCGGGCCGCCCTGGGTTCACCGCGGGGCGGCGGGAGCAGGCGTGGCCCTCCCCCGCTGCGGGGTCAGCTCCGGCCGCGGAGCCCTCGGGGGGCTGAGCCCCGCGGTGCCCCCGGGCTTCGGCGACACCCTTCGGGCGGCCACGGCGGTTACGTGGGGAGGCAAAAGTGCGTCAGAGCCTGTTTTTGGCGTGTCCCGTCCCGTCCCCCCCACTAATGCGTTTTAGAGAAGAAACTCTCTGTCAGCAAGCGTGCTGTGAATCAGCACGTGTGATTTTTACCTGTGGGTTAAACGTGACCCGGCTGTTGTCTCCCAACAGAGTGCAGGGTGCACGTTTTTACTAACACGCTGCGCTCTGGCTGAAGCAGGCAGGGCCCCGGGGAGCTCCGAGAAGCGTATTTGGCACCAGCCGTGTAGCTCGACAGTTTCCTTGTGCAGACACAGTATCTGGGACGTGCCGTGTGTTTGTGCTTGGAAGTTTGAGCTTCCGATAGTGGTTGCATGAAACATTGGTGGTGGATGGGCTTGAGCAAAGAGCTGCACGCACCGATCCGGTTAGTTGGCGAGAAATAGCCTGTGCTGCATCCTCTCACCCCGGTTTGCCAGCTTTATCAGTGATAAAATTGTAACACCTTTATTTGAAGGTGTGGTGACCCGAGGTTGTGTGTTACGATTTACTTGGCCCCATTTTTAACAATAATAACAAAAACTGCCCCGTCTTTTTTATGTTATTGACAGATACATGGCGTGAACATAGAATAAAAAAAGCCTGCTTACTAGATTTGTAAACACTTCATACAACTAAAATTATAGTTCTGCATTAATGTCTTTTTGCCTTAAAAAAATCGGAAGCAGGAGATTGACCTGACCTACAATTTTAAGCTTATTGTGTGGTATGGTTTTTGCATAGGCGAATACATGCAAAAATAAGCATTTTAAAAGTTCTGGCTGATATTGTAGTTTCCACCTCTCCTGGGGAGGGGGAGGGGGGAGAGAAGGGAAAAAAAAAACCCACCCCAAACCAAACCAACCCAACCACCCCTGGTGTTATTGTAGCCAGTTTCCACAAAAGACTCTTCGGCATGGACATGCCTATGTGTGTCATCTCTTTGAAACTCTGCAAGCTTTGCCTCACGGACTGCTGCTTTCAGTTCAGTGAGGTGGGCCATTCTGAAGCGTGCAGTCGCAGCTTATTCCTTGTGCCTCTTGCAGAGCTGTGTCGTTAGAGGTAACATTCTCAAAAGTCAGAGGAGCTGTCCTCACAGGTGGAAACAGGAAGGCCACAGAGCTTCATTATAGATCCTGTACTCTCCACATAAAGATAAGAGAGATTTGAAATTTCAAGCACCCTCTTCATTCCAGGGCAGGTGAAACCTGAGTCACTTTTGGTTCTGTTGTGGAAGCTGTCACGTAGTGAGGCTCACAGAGTTGAATTAGCCGTGATGTTTTTGTGCCTCTTATGTTGGTTAATTTTTAGACTCTGAGCTGTGCAATAGGCGGGATCTCGGTGGTTCACAGAGGCTTTTCTTGTAATGGGAGACTTGACTTGAAGTGGGCCCCTTTTAATTCTGGCAGTAGGCGTCTGGCATATAGTGCTACATAACTGCACACTTATGTAATATAGTTTTCGTATTTTAATGGCTTTTGAGCAAACTGTGTAAATGTGAAAACATTACTTTTTCTTTCAGTACTATTTGGCTGTGGGAATTTAATCAAAGTATTGCAAAACAGGAAAAAATACTTTGCTGTTCTTTAGTAGCAAAGCTCGTAAACATGTAAAGAAGTAGGAGAGTTCATCGCATCCAGCTCTTGGACTAAAGAGAGCTGGATGTAGAAGTTTGTGTCTGCTCCACATGTATGCTGTACTGTCTGAGCTGACAAGTCATAAACCAGCTGTGATCCCAAAACTGTGTTGTGCTGCTGACTCTGAGGCTGAACTTAGGTCTAGAAGGATCTGTGAGTTTTCATACTTGTTTGTTCCTGTTGCATTTTGTACACTCTCTTTCTATATTTTCAAGAACTAGCTGTTCTCCAGAAACTTCAAGCTAGCAAAACAATGGCTTTCAGGTTAGGAACAGAACAGCATTAAAGAGTAGAAACTGTGTAAGCTGAAGAATGCAAATGGGGAGCAGTGTAGGGAACAAAACCAAGATGGTCATGGAGGGTGTAACTATTGCATAGACTTTTTTTTTTAACTGCTTGAACGGGGTGGGGAGGGAGGCATTTATAGGTGACCTACAGTCCTTCCCTATTCCCCTTCTTGTCCTCTCTTGCTGAATGCTTTTAGTGATCAAAGATGGTATTAGTAATTTTGATAAAGAATGTCTGCACACTACATGATTTAAATAATATAGTGTATGAACATCATACAGCATGACTGAATGTCAAATAAGAATTTAGCAGTAAAAGTACTTTCAAATTAAGTAATGGTTAATTGGTCTTATTCAAGTTATCAAGTCTCACTGGACTCAGTGTAAAGGCCAACTAAGTTACAAGAATAATGAGTGATGTGATTTTATGAAGGTTTGGAAAATCAAGCTTATAACTGTTTGAATGAAATAATAAACCTCTCAACTCTTGTAATGCATATAAATCAACTGTGATTTGACGGGGGGAAGAGCTACAGTATAATGTATCTGTCTGTTATCAAGTCTTCCCTCTTTAATATCTTATTTCTGCTTTGTATAACAGTCTGAACTCTTGCTGATCTCTGATGTAGGTTCACTCCATGCCTTTCACTGCTTCAAAGAGAACTTCAAGGAGTATTAAATCTAATCTCAGATGTAAATACTCATCATCCACTCTAAATGTGGATTAGCCTCCTAATAATCTTCTTCTGCCAGCTTCAGTCAACTGATGGTCCTTAAATGCTGAGGCATAATTAGCAATGCATATGAGTAGTGAGTAGGTCTCAGCTATGTATAATTGAACCATTCAAGCACCAAATACTAAGAATGAGCCTGTTCTAGCACTTCTGCTTGCATCATTTAAGTTCTGCTTGATTTCAGAAAAAAAAAATTGCATCTTAAGAAGCAATTGTCAAATCAGTCCTAAAAACTCTTGGAAGTGTGTCTGACAGAAATAGAGATTTCAACATTTATCACATTTTCCTCCACCTAAAGAGATAGGAAGGTGAGGAGAGGAAAATCTAGTCCGACTTCTTGTAAAACTCTATGTATCTGGGTTTGATCAGCTGTCTCAAAGGCTTTTTTCGCTCATGAAGAGGATACTTAGAGGTTGGGGTTTTTTTGGTGGGTTTTTTTTCCTCCAGTTATATTAAGCTGCTGCAGGTCTCTCAAATTCAGCTTAATTTCTAAACAGTTCAGGAATGTTTAAAGAGTCAGGCAATTAGAGATATGCCAAAATATAGCAGGGAAACCTTTCTGCAATGCAGTAGATACTCATGGTGTTTTAGAAGTTACTGTAACCATTGATATTTGTAATTAAATGGTATTTTCTCTACATTATAATGACCAGATCTGCATAGCCTGTTGATTTTTTTTTTCTTTAATTGCTCAGTTCCTTGTGAAAACTGAGCCATAAATGAGAATAGGCACACAAGAGTGTGTCTGTCTTAGGTAAGCATTCATATTTTTTCTTTCCCATCTTTTTTTAGGCAATTGAAATTAGGATGATTTGCTTTCTGTGCAGATCTTTACATGGTCATTTTGTAGTACACAAAAGCATTAAGGACTATCTGAAGTGAGTGTTTTAGAAAAAGAAAAAAGGTAGAAGTACTGTAAAAGAAAAAAATACCATGAATCAGTAATCTGGGTCAGCTCTTCATGGGAGGGAGGTGCTCTAAGTCAAGCTAATTTCTTCACACAGGCTTTTAGGATTAGGCAGATTTTTGTTGATTAAAGAAATACCTCATTTGGTTTGTAACCTGGCATTTACTTTTAAATTGTATTGATTTTAAAGGGCAGGGTAAGTTAGGGGTGAGTGTTCAGTTGACTAGCAAGACAAGTGGTGTACAAGTGTCAAAACCAGGATAACTAATAAAGAGAGGTTTTTTGAACAACCTGTAGAGTACAGTACTGTAAAGGTGAAAGTTGTGCTCTTTCTTCTTTAAGAAGTTGGTAATCTCATATCTGGGGAGAGATACACCTTATCAGAAATCTGTCTTATTCTGGAGTACTTTGCACTGTCTTTTGGAGAAACTTCTGTTAACTTACAATGCATGGATAGAGGGATCACTTGTATTAGTATTTTCAGGTGTGTGTTCCTCCTGCTTGTCTGCCTTGCAAGATTAAGATACAGAACAAAATTAATTTTTTGAAAGAATGGTAACTTGTCAGAAGCACAGTATCAAGCATTCTGACTTCTGTGTACAAGCTCACAGGGACAAATAGAAGATAAGAAAGATCCCACAGTCCATGACTGAGGAGGCTCTGGGTTCTCTAATCTGTCCAGTCACTTGTTTTAGGGTGGTTTTGAAGCTAAACAGCTTGACTGATATGTTTGTCATACAAATCTTCCTTGTAACTTTAAAGCTGTGTTATACTAGGGAAGTTGCTTTTCTTCAGCTTCTTATGCTCAAGTTTTATGAATGAATGGCCCTTACCATATTATTTTGTACTAACACTGTTGTGTGGGGCTATTGAGGGAATTCCCCATAACAGCTATGATTGACTAAAATAGAGTTCATCGAATAGCAGATAATAAAATGGGTTTAGCCTCTTATCATAGTTTCTAGAATTCAGCATCATTGCTTTTAGAATTCATGCAGGCTTGGGCTAGAAATTGTCAGTGTCAGCTTACTGGGCTTAGAAACATATTGTGCAATGTACTTGCGGAGAATCTTGGCATACAAAATGACAAAATCTTCAGAGAGCCAGTACAGTCGTTTGTGTGGAAAGTGAACTTTGTTTGGAAGATGATCTACACCTAAATTGTTTCAGCAGCGCTATGTTGCAAGTGATGAGTTGGAGCAAGAAATGCTAAGTAATTTAATAATGCAGGTGGTGTGCAGAATAGAGTTGATCATTATAGCCATACTCTCAAGATAGACGTCAGGGATGTGAGGTGTTATGAGTACGGAATCTTTGTGTCTGAATGCTTAGTGCATATTGTAACATTTAAATGGGGTGCGTTATAAAGCTCCTTTTGACTCTGGATATTGATTCTGGACTCTATTAGAAGGCAGCATTAGAAACCTAAAACAAATGCACAGCATGTTGTCAATGTAAAACAGTATTTCATTCTGAAGCACCTGAATATGATCTATCACTACAACAAAAATGATGACGATGAGTCTGGAAAAAAAAATATAATCCTGATATAAAGTTTCTTTTGTCTGTTCATAGTTAGTGCTAGTGAAAAACTTCTGAATTTATGAAGAAATTACGGGATTTGAAACAACATATTCACAAATACTTCCGTTGCTGGACCAGCTGTAAATTTTATAACCAGATTCCAATATTGGTACTGTATGCATAACTTCCATCAGGCTACCTGTCAATAGGTGAGTGGAAGACTAGTATCCCATCAGTTTCTGTATGAAGGAGGAAGAGCGCAGCAGATGTATGGAGTCGAGGTATGTGGGCTGTGAGACCTGGCTTCCCTTTCAAACTTAGTCACTGGCCTGTCCTAGCAGTTTGTAGCTCTGCTGTGCAGCAAGGGCTTCCTGGGGCCTCTCCCCCAGCTGAGAGGCTTGTACAGCATCTAGCATGGGTGTTCTGGGCGCAGAAGCGTGATCCTAGAGTGAATTTCCAGCCATTGCTATAATGTAAATAATATTAAGGGTATGCTCTTAACAGTGCTTATTTACTAGATCTCCCAGTGATATCAGTGAGACACCTGGATAGACAGTCCACATCCAGGCTTTTGTTGGATTATTAGAAGTTACAGGCTTTTGAAATGCTACTTTCTCTGTTAAGCGCATCAGGGTGTTAGAGCTAGTTTTCAAATACTGTGTGCTGCATAGTGTTTGAAGTGGTGGGAGAAATGCAGGTTATGAAATTATTAAGGTCTCTTAAAATACAGTAGAGATGTAAAACTCATTGTGAGGCATCTGTAAGAGCAGACATCATGAAAGTATATTCCCCAGTGGAGAAAACACTGAATTGAGCTAGACAAATGCTTTTTGAGAGTAATGCAGAAGAAAGCCTGTGACTGATTTTTCTGCAGTTTGTACTTCTGTAGCTCTGAACAGGATGTGTCATACAGAAATGACTCCTGAATTTACCGCAGCCATGATAAGGATTTGACTTCTCTTTTTAGTCACTTTCTAAAGTAAAGAAGGAGGATACAAAAAGCTGTAAATGTAGCAAGTGACAACAGAGTGAAACAAATTATGTTAAAGCCTAAAGGGTTAAGTGAAAAGTAGAAGAGGCCTTAATACATCATTTAGCACCATTATCCTTAGTAAATTTTCCAGTCTGTTATGGTCTTAAATAAAATTAAGTTAAGCAAGTGCAAGTTTCATTTCTATGGCAGTTCATTTTCTTTCATCTATCAGTAGAGAAAAGCTGAGTTTTAAGTGTATTCCGTGATGCTGGTCATTTAAAACTTGTTCCTTTTTTTTTTCCCCAGCCCTTTGGAACAGTCACTATTTAGAACTGTTGTATTCGTATGCATAGGGAAACCTGCAAGTTGTAAGTTACACCTAAAGAAACTCAAACTCAGTGGCTTAATGATGATATGGATTTTGCACATTTGTGATTAATAAAATGGAAGTTATTGCTGGAACTGCCACCTTTCATCATAGGCTCCCTGCTTTAGATTGTCGCCGAACATCCACTGTCCACAGTTGTCTCCTGCTGCTTATTTTGTATGGCTTCTCTGGGGGTTTATATTCAGTGATATAGATGTACTTAGAAGTACAGCATTTGTTAGAATGAGGTAGACATATGAAGCAGTCAGTCTTGTACAGCAGAACGTGTGTGTGACAGATGACAGCAGAATCTGTTTTGACAATTGGGGGAATTTTCTGGTAATCACTGATGGGTAGATTTCTGTAAGAAGTTTGTAATTGTTTGTATTCCAAGAGAAAATGAACCTCAGGCTGAGCTTGACACACAAGCACAGGCTGCTTCCTTTTAGTGTATATTACTTTTTTTTCCCTCTGAGACCAAATTTATTCCTTGACTGGAGCAGATACAATCCTTCTTTCGGTTATGAAGAGCTGCTGATCAGCTACTAACAGCGGCATGTTGAATTCTCTTCTAAATCATGTCCGCCTTTATTCATAACCTTTGGGATGCATTCAGTTGCAGCATGGGGTTTAAAGATTTCCCACAGACTGACTCATTTGAAGTCAGTGGGAATCTGCACTCTTTCAAATCCCACAAGAAACGTACGTTTTGATTTAGGAACTAGATACCCTTGTAAAAATTCAGCTTTGCATTTCTCCCTTACTGTAATAAAGTAAATGAGTTGCTCTGGGACTTGCTTGCTGATGGCATCAGTGGATGTCTCTTGCAGAGTGTGCACTCTGGGTGAGTAACCAGCTGGTGCTTTCAGTGGTGAAGACAGCTTTTCAGTGATGTTTTCATGCAAGAGTTATGGATAACTCTTGCAGAGAGTTTTATCTCATCTTCCCCTTTACACAATACCTGTCTGGTACAGGTATAATAGTGCTTTCAGTACAGTTTTTCTGGCTTACTAGGGAATATAGACTGAAACCTGCAGTCTCTGAAGCGTGAAGGTGCAGGTTAAGTAATTATCAAGAGTTGAAAGTCCTCCAGCGCCTTCCCATGGACTTTGTGCTTCCAACAGAAGCGTGTGCTGCGATGTGCAGGAGTGCCTAAGTCAGTCATCTGACCATAGCACAGAAAGCCCTGGGTGTGAACAAGGAAGACTCAGTGATGTACCAAGAAGAAAGGAATGCTTGTACTGCTGTCGGTATTCACTTATGGTTCTGCAGTGGGGGCTCTCGTGCTTTGGATAAATTTATTCAGTTATGTTGATACGATAACAGAGTGCTTCATTTAACTCCACCATAGCGGCACACCCATAAGATTAAAAGCTCCTGCTTCCACTGCTCCACCTTCAGTATGATTTTTACAGCTATGCATGCTTTTGAATGTATGTATGCCCTCCACTGGTTCTGCTTCCATGTGACAGCAATAACGTGGCATGATGGTGAAAGCCAGGTTTTTGGTTGTGTGCTGCATCCTGTCTTCACTTGCTCCTTGCAGCTCGTACCATCAGTGGAAGTGACGTGCAGCATCCGTGGAGAAGGGCAGAAGCTATTTGCCTCCCAAATGTAACGTTGTCTTCCAGATCGCAGTTGGAAATGAGAAGTTTTTGCCAATTGATGTGAAGAACTGAGAATCCTTCCAAGTCTCCTTGGGAGCGGAATTTGGTCAGTTCCAAACTCTGACACCATTCCTGGGTCAAGTGCAATTGCAAAAGGCTCAGTGACACTGTCCCAATCACTTTCACTAAAAAAGAAGTTGTTGTTACCTGTGTGTGTAAACAGGACTTCAGTTTATTTACACTTCTGTTTCCTTGAGGTCAGTTTCAATTTTTGTTTTCTGCAGAGCTGAACTCCACTGGTACTTCATATAATAATAAATACACTTCATATGATACTTGGAGTCCTTTAATGTGTAGTCTCTTATGGGGGTTTTCAGTGACCTTGCAAATTGTGCAAACTGCTGTGCAGAAACTATTTTTTTTTTTGCTTATGATGATGGAACTTATTTCAGGAGATAAACTTCCCTGATTAATTAATTCAGTATTTGTATATTATTTACATTTCAAGACTGTTAAGCCCATGTGACTCTACCTTCCACAACTGTTTTTTATGAGTGTATGTTAATTAGGAGAGGAACAGAACTTCTTAAAGATTTGGGTTTTTTTATTTTATTTTGAGACTGTATAACTCAAAACCTTGGTGGTTCTAGTTTCATTTTACTTCTGCTGGAGATTTTTATTCCTTTTATGTCTTTCAGGGTTGTCACTGAATTTGGGAATTTTCCTGATTTATTAACCAGGAATAACAACTCTGGGTATAGTAAGTGTTGCGCATATGAAGCATAGGAGAGGTTGCAGGGCAAACCAGAAAGAAAGCGGCACTTCCAAAATATCCTGTACAGTCATAGCATTGCTGTACAAAGGAGGATTTATTATTTTTTTTGAAAGGGTGCTGGTAGCGGGTGGGAAAGAGCATGTTCCCTAGTGCTGCAGCTCTAAAGGGAGGAGGGGAGACAAGACATTACCCTTGTCGTGAGAGCAGACTGATGTGGCCAGTGCTGTTACCTTTGAGGGAGTGCTGGGATCTTGCAGCACTGCCTGCTTCTGGTCTGTTCTTGAGGGATTATGTTCTTTCCTTCCCCTAGATCGAGAGTGAGCAGAGGACTCTTTTTCCCACTCCTTCCACCTCCCCCTGCTTCTACTTGCTCTCACAGGCCGAGGGGAGCACATGGGTACCCTGACTTACTACAGCCATAGAAGGCCATCTCCAGTGGTGAAGTCTGAACTTCACATGGCATTGCTGAGTCCAGGTCTGTAGCTGGCGTGAAGGTACTTCCTCAGCCCCTCAGCGTGAGGGAGGAAGCCCTCTGGCCTGGGCTAGAAGTGAGGACAAATGCTGTATGCTGGATTCTGGACAAGCCTTCTCCTAGGCTGGGCCCAATGTGGGCAGCCCTGTCCAGGGTCAAGAATGCACAATGCAGCCCAGCCCGGCTGTGCTAGTGGCTTTTTGCTGGACCAGTCTCTGGTTTCTGACCAGAACTCTCTGTTTGCAGATGAGTTTTCAAGTGTCTCATGGGCTGGATTTAGCTGCCACTCAATGAGCTTGTATTGAAGCTTTACTCGGATGCACTTATTTCTTTGAGGCTTAATAACAACAGAAGTTTGTGGAGGTCATTAAGTGTGAAGTGGTTTTAACTTGGTTTAAATACCTCAACACACTTGGGTGTATCTCATAATTTTGAGGAAATTGGAGAAAGTGTTAAAAGTATGCATTCTAAAAGTGCTCCACAAAAGAAGCAAGAAAATAGGGATTCTTGCCAGTAATTCTGTTACCAGAACCCATGATCTCCCTTTTCCAGCTGATGCAAGAAGGCCAAAATGCAATAAAAGTGCTAGGAAAATGGACTAATCTAAAGCAAGAGCTTCTGTAGCAAATCCTGCCAGATGGGTGTGTAACTGGAAAACTTCCAGTCCCTTTTGTTGCTTAATTGCTTGCATTTTGGTCTGTTTTCTGCAGTGTCCCAGAAGTGTCTCTGCTTTGAATGATCAGCGTGTTGACAACCTGATATTTTGTCTCTATTTATTTCTTCTCTGTTCAAGTACTTTAATAGTAGCTCCAGTGGAAAAATTTCCTGGTAGGCAGACTTTCCAAGCCTTAGTGGATTTCAGTTTATGCTGCGACTGGTTGCAAACTGACAGTTGCCTGTCTTCAGGATTTAATTCAGTTCATAAGAAATTATTTATTCCTTATCCATTATGATTTGAAGCTATTGATTTAGAGCTACTGCCATGGTAATTTCTAGCCGTACTTTTGCGGTAGAACTGTCTCAGACTTCCAACACTAAAAGGTCTAGTTGGCATGGCTTATTTTCAAATAATCTTTAATGCTGATAAATAAATAAATACAAGTAAGGTGACAGTTACTGCAATATGCTTGTTGATATCAGAAAAGAGAATTATCCTCCTGCTAAGAATGTATTGCTGCCTGCTTCTAGCTGTAGTGCTAAGTAGGATAAGAAGATCATAAAATCCATTTTTGTATGCACTTACTCTCAAAAGGTCGAGTATATTTTATCCCTTTGAGGTGCAGTCCCATGGCAGCTTAAGTGGATGAAAAACTGGACCAACACACTTCTCCCTGGTGCTGCTTTCAGTGTTTAGAGAGTTACGTGATGAGGCAGCTCAGGGAGCCAACCTGATTGCTAACTCACCCCTTTATTTCTTTTTGGTTAGCTTTCTGTTGAGTAAGTTCTCTGAGCTGAGCACGCGTTCCAGAGGACAGACCAAAAGCAGGACGTCAGCAACCTGAGTTGAGATTGCCTAAAGGTGTGGTTTCATGTTATTCTTGATCATGTCTTGTTGTGGGTTGCCTCATATCCTTTCCTGTTCTGGTAAGGGTGGCTAAGGAGTGTGTTTTGTGTTGGCTGTGCCAGCTGTTTGTGCTCTCAGCCTGATGTTTTTCAGAAACTTTCAGTTTATGGGAAGGTTTGAAAACATTGTTTGGGTTTTGCTCTGCATTGGAACAAAAACTTCAGGACATCTCATGAGCTGAAAGTGCAAAGATTTTTGCCACTCAAATTGAAATTTTGTGACCGCGCTTCTGCCAGCAAATGAGAGCATTCATGGATACCAGAGTTCAGTTGCCTGTGCTGTTAATGGTTTTGGCCTGGGCCAACTAGTACAGTCTCAGTAGCATTTCCAGTGGCCAGTCTGAAGGCAACAACCTGATGCTAGGAGAACTTAAGGTGGGTGTAAGCCATTCCAGGCCACTTGGTCCTCATGCACAGGTGGGGCCTGGGGGATGTTTGATCAATCGGCATTGCTTTACTGGTTTCCTAGTTTAGGTGTAACAAGTGTGCTTCTTTGAAAAGATTTGAAGCTTGTGTTGACAGCTGAGGATGTGCAGAGTTGCAGTGCCATATCTATTCAGGGAGGTGGGTTAAAGATACTGCATCTGTGAAGGCACAATTCCAGCAGCTATCTTAGCTTCCAAATTCAGTCTTTCTTGGAGCCCTTAAGCTGAATCAAGGGCAGTGGGTAGCTATTGCAAGTCTTTGGCCTCAACAATCATCAAGCAAATAGTCTGCTAATATGTGCTGCCTGTTGAAAAGGAATCTTTCCAAAAAACACCTTATAGAACTAGATTGCAAGTATAGCATTTGTGCATCTTTTCCAGCATGGATCATCAGTTCCTTTGTATCTGCATGTAACATGCAAAAAGTCATGATTGTATATGATGTAAAAGTTTAATTTTCCATTTTAGTACATTTGGACTGTCAGTCCAGTTGTAAGGCATAACTGAGAGAGCACGACTCAGTTCCTGTTTTGTTAAAAGATATAATATTTTTTCAGTGATTAATTCAGCATAATATAACTGTTCTGCATTACTGTAGTTATACTGAAAAACCTTCAGTGTAGAAAATGAAGAAGGTTGACTGAGAAAGAAACAAACGAAGTTTCAGGAGCTTAATTTGGACTCATGCTATTGTAAATGATTTGTTCAATGCTGGCAGAATTGTTTCCTAGGTTTTGTGGTTTAATGTGCTGGTCTTTGTATGCAGGTATTTTTTGGACAAATCTTGGTATTCCTCAGTGAAAGAGTGGTTAATCTGCTCAAAATGAGTGTGAGTAGGTGGTAGCTGTTGTCACTTTTTTTTTTGCAGTGTATCAAGTATTTCTTGATCCTAAATGATTCTCTTTCTCCTCTTTAGAAGTTGAAGAAGAGGCTGAAGCATGAGAATTCAAGTGTTAATACTGTAGAAATGCAAACTGAGATGCATTTCTTACCAGCTGTGTCGGTTATTTAGTTTGTGTAAAGCCGAATATCTATTTCGCTGGCAATTATTTAAAGACTTGCATCTGTGTAGCTTTCCTATTCACATCAGTAATTGTTGTAGAAAAAAAAGAATTCTGTTTTTAGCATAAATGACTGTTATCTTACCATTTCATCACTTCAGCCTGAATGGAGCTTGAAGTCTATGTTGAATCTTGCAGTTAGATCTTGCATACTGAGTTATTTTAGGTACTTGGTACCAGGCCACTTGGAATACTAATTGAATTCCAGAAATTATTTGGAATGAGAACACTTTTACCTGTACATAGAATACAGAAGGAATAGAAATATAAGTTTAAATAAATCACCTGTTGAATATGTAAATGGTCATGCCTACCATTTTGGCTCTATTAACCTATGCCAGTCATCAAACTTTCTCTTGGACCACTGATTTAGCCAGTTGGAATTGATGAATTCATAAGCTGCGTCTAGTATCATTCCCTTGCTTCAGTTGTGGACTAGTTAGTGTGACTTTTTTCTGTCTGCTGTGATTCAAGAGATTTGGGTGATGGATTAGTTTGTAGTTTATTTTCTCAAATTAAATGTTTGACTGTGTTCCTATTCTTTTGGTCCTTGTTCTTACTGAAAAATAGGACACTATGCAAGACACATAGTTATGGTGCTAGTTCTGTTTCAAAAACTGCTACTGGAAAAATAATTTATTTTTTTCTAAACATGGAGTTAGGTGCTGTGCTAGCTTGGTGAATGTCCATATATAAATACTTCAGAATCCAATTCAACACTTAGTGCTCCAGGTGTTTTATCTTGAAGTTGTTTCTACCAGCTGTGATGCTGGCCATTCCTGTTTGTGGGTAATATGTCTACTTGTGGATTTCATCTATAGATCCTAAAGCACTTTATCAAGTGAATGAATAGCAAGCTCATCAATTTAAGGATAGTGTGAAACCAGGAGAGAGAGTCAAGTGACTTGCCTCTGAGATGTGGCAGTAGGCTGTAGCTAGAGCTGAGGAGAGAACTCAGGTTTCCTGAGTTTGTGAGCTGCTGGCTAGATCAGATGGGCTGCTGCTGTGATCGTTGGTGATTTAGATATGACTCATTTCTGTTAAGAAGACAAGAACATCTATGAATGATCCTTAACATCAAAACAGAAGAGAAGTTTTAAAAACTCTTACATGGTGGTTGGATATTAGAATCTACTGCAGTAACTCTAAATCAGTGCTGTAACAAAGTAAGAGCAGCTTTTGGTACTGGAATCTTATGCAAAGATGGTTTGCCTTTGGAAGTAAAGTTTGAGTATTCATGTAGTCGTATAGAGTAACAGTACAGGTAACAGGTAACAGTAAGTCAAGGCTATTCTTCTTGCTGTAAAACTGAATTGAATGAGAATGAAATCATAGCTATCGCAGGCCATCTGGAGTTACCATTGACAAAGCCAAATGTGGACCTGCTTATCAGACCTGTTTAATCTCCTTTTGCAGCAATTGGCAGCCATCATGTCAAGCGTTAAGAATTTAACTCAGATGAGTCATATCCGTTTTCTGTTGTGGGATGCAATATTGCAGTTAACTTGTGAGGCTGGGCAGTCGGTGCTGCTTTAGTGGCAGATGGTGTGGTAGTGTGAGCAGTAGTAACTTTAGGTTTGTAGTATTTTCGGTATTGGTTTGCAAATTAATAGTTGCTTCTCAGGAAATTTGAGTGTGAAAACCCAGGAACTTAAATACTAAGTAACTTCTTGTGTGCACACACGGAGTTATTTTGGTAGAGCAACTAGTGTAAGGTTTTGTCCTCCTCAATAAGAACAAGGCATGTATCTCCTCTCCCCTTTACTGATACTCTCACTCTTACCCTGACAGGCTTGAATGAGACATGAGGGGTAGCTATGTGATCTGTGGATCTGTGCTCTGACTAGCTAAAGCAAAGAGTCAGATCTTAAATTCTGAAATTAATTTCAAACTTTTTGTATGTAAAAGGGAGATGAACTTAAGCTCAGTAAAGCAGCCTGGATGAATCTGTGTCTGTCTGAACTTAAAAGATGTTCTGGTTCTAATAAAGCTGCTATGCCAGCAGTTCCAAACATTCAGTGATCGTGCACTGTGTGCCTAAATTAAGAAGCTGGATCAGAATCACAGCTTGCAGGAAAAACTCGTATGCTTCAGCTTGGAGTATGTCTTCTAAATGAACTTAAATTTTATAAGCCTAACATTCTCAAAATTTCAGGTTTTCCGGTTTTTTTTGCTAGATGAGGGCTCTATTTTATTTTATCCAAAACTTTTGTAATCATTGTCCTCAGGAACCAGTGAGAGATGAAGCTTACAAAAGGACAGCCATTCCAAACTTTCTTGTAGCTAGCAATAATACTTGCACTGTAATCAAACTTGTACATCTGCAACTGTACACAAGGCTGCAACTTTGCTTCTTTCTGCTGGAGATAAACTCTTCATCCTTGTTAGCTTCTAACAAGGCCCTTTAAATTTTTAAAAGGATTCGAGGCTTTTGTGTCACAGGGCAAGATTATTTAAGTCCATGCTGTGGAGCGCACTTTGGAAAGCGAGATACTGATTCTGGCTAGATCTTTTGTGAATTGTTGCAATAGAAGTAAGTAGTAGTGCCGTGTGCTGTTTTAGTGACATATGTCAGGTTCTGATGGAGGGTTGTTTTTTTAATTTCTGAATACTTCAAATTACAGTCTCATCTTTAAATTTGAGAATTTATTTTCTGTGTGAAGTAGATACTTTCTATGCAGTGTTTTTGGTGGAGCCCAGGGGATCTTTTAAATTAAGCTTAATCAGGTCTGTGGTGTTTACTGTGCACTTTACCAGTGTTGACTGAAGTAAATTGATTTGTGTGGCTGAGTGCTGCAGGTAGTACAAAGGATTCAGATTTTTCCCTGCTAAATTGCAAGGGCTGCATGCAAAACTCGTGCTTACAACTTATGGATCAGTAAGGTCTGACCAAACCCTGGGAAGATTGTCTTACCTGCTTTCAAATCATGTTTGACTGGTGAAACCTTAGTACTAGTGTTAAGTGGAAAAGCAACTTAACTGTAATTCTGTAGCTTGCTTTTGTTGATGAAAGAAAGTGGTGGTGGTTTCCCTCTTTTTTTTTAATTTTTATTTTTTCTTTTTAAAAGGAAGAGCTGGAAATGGATAAGGTATATGAAGTATGGGAGAAGAGACTGGTATATATTTCTGTTTTTCAAGGATTTCTTTGAAATGGGACATAAATAGGCTTTGTAAGGTGCAGATGAATAGGAAAAAATGAGAAATCATATTTTGAATTTAAACAGTGAATATTTAGGACATTGCACATAGGCAATAAATCATAATAAATTCATGTGCTAGAGATGGTGAATTTATTGTTGTGCCTGTAGGGAAGGAACATGCTTTACTACCTGGAAACCTGTGAGCAATGAAGCAATTGATAAACTAGTGTTTATATGGGTTTATTTTGAGAAATATTGGTTGCTGTGGTCACTAGACTGATTTTAGAAGCAAATTAGTAGACAGAGACACAAAAGTACTAAATGCTGCTGAGCATGTGTCGTGGGAGGAAATGCACCACCACAGTGTGCTTATTTTCTAATCTGTTAGGATGCCTAACAGAGGTTAGAGCTATTGTTAATAAATTTCTGAAAACCTCATGGGAGTAATAAATAAATAAAAATGTCAGGAGTTACTAGGAAAGAAATAGAGGAAAAACGAATAAAGTCACTTGCTGTATAAATCTGTGATGTGGCATAGCTTTGTTATTGCATGCATCTCTGCTCGTCTCATTTCAAAAACTGAATTTGTAACTTGGTGGAAGACACAGACAAGGAAAAAGAAGAATATCAGAAGCATTCATGGAATTGTTTCCATGCAGATGGAGATTGAACAGATATGGTCTCTTCAGAAGGAAAACAAAGGGAAAGGTGACATAATTTAAAATCAGGAATGGGAAGGAAAGAATAATTAAGGATGACTTACTAATTTTTAATTTTTGGCCTTCTAGCTCTTATCTGCAAGCAACTTTAGAAGAAGCTGAAGGAAACACTTTTTCATACAAGCACATAATTAAATAGCCTTCAAAAGGACTAAAATTCATGAGGGATGAGTTTGCTGAGACCTACTATGTGTGGTGGACACACGAAACGACTTGGGTGCTTTTCAGGATACTGAATTTCCAGAAGCTTTAAGGAGGTACCAGCTGGCTCTGCAGTTGCTCTGTTTCTTTTCTTTTCCCTAATAACTGCTGTTGGCAGTGGTAGAGATAAGATCCTGGACTTTTTGCTCTGGCATAATGCTGCTACCCTTAAGACCAAACTGACACAGTTCACTGACAGATGATGTAAATTTTCTAACTAATTTGCTAGACAAATGAAATTATAAATGTTTTCCAGAATAGATGCAAATGATGATGAGGGACAAGGCTGACCTATTTAATGCCAGGTGGGGCCAGATTATCAACTAATATAACCTGATTCACAGAAGCGCACTGGTTTACACTGGGTGGGGATCTGGCATCTGAAATAGCAGGAAGACTGTCCATAAGTGTAGTGCCAGATTGGCTCTGGGATGTGTTTTCTGTGCACTGCTATGTGGCCGCCTGGATGGCCTCCTTAGCTTCATCACAGCAGAGCTCTGGGAGCTCTCCTGTCAGGATGCTTTTCTCTGGCATCTTTAATTTGTGGGTCACCTTCAAAGTAAAGCCAGGGAATTCAGTGTTTAAGCTCATGTTTTTTGAAGTATGAATTCCAGCAACCTGGAATTTGGACCTGTAAAGCAGAATCAGGAGGAGGGGGACTAGGGTCCACTGATGAGTGTGTCTGAGAGGACCTCCCTAGGATGTGCTGGGACCTCATAGGTACTTGAGGCAACCTGGGTTCCAGTGAAATGAAGCTCATCTTAGCTTGATTTCTTCTTGGTGTCTAGGCTCTGTAATAGTGGGGATGTCCCTAGGGATGCTTTAGCACACACGTTTTCACAGTCCAGTTTCTGACAACTATGTTTTTCTCGTTGTGGTTAAAGCGGTGCCTGTAGATATGCTGGAGGTGGATACAAGCAGTGTAAAAAGGATTTCTGTTGATGTAGCTGTTGTTAGTAAAGGATACAAACTAAGGATGGCTCTTCAAATGGCAATAAATCTCAGGATATTTTGCTCTGGGACAATTGTCTGCCAGTGGGAAGGGGTTGTTTTGTTTTTAAAAGTTCTTATCAGTAACTTAATTCCTTTGTCCTTCAGTAACTGCCTTTGACTTAAGTGGAAGAAAGTTTGGTTAATATGGAGTACTTCTGAAGGCAACATCCTTCATTACACCTCCTACAGTGTAACCGTCCTACTGTAACTCAGACATATGAGGAAGGTTTTGTAGAAGGTGCCTCTAGGTACTTCTTTTGGTTGGGATGTGTGTGCGGTTCATTTCTGCAAAAACACTGAAAGTACATCAGAGACATCTAGAACAGGCTGGAGTAAAAGGAACATTTTCCATGGGACATCTTGTTTTACTCTTGTGCGTTTTTCTTTCTGTGCTGAAACAAATTACAGTGCAGTTGAGCATGGTCTGAGCAAATCTTCCATTTTGTCTTTTCATTTCACAGAAATTTGAAAGGGGGGTTCTCTACCCATTTTCATCCATCCGATCCTGATAAGAGCACTGTCTTGTAAAGAGTAAATAAAATGAGGTCTTAGGCTGCTGGAGGTGTGTGTTTGTCTGCTGCTTTATTGTAAATGTTAATTTCTGTATTTCATGAAAGTTCCTCTGATATATAATCAAAATGTACTAGATCAGACCTGTATACACAGACTGTTTGGAATACCTGCAGTGTAGATACTGGCATAAAAGCATTCCTATTTGATTTGATTTAAGCATCATTACATTGTCATGAATGCATTTTAAATGTGAGGAAAACTGACAAAGTTAGCATCCTAATCACATGAAGTCAGAAGCAGCAGTGCAGTATGGTTTTTGTTAAATGAGAATAGTGTGGCTTGTAAATACAAAAAGGGCAATACAAATCGTAGAAGAATGTAGGGTTGGCAGGGAGTCCACGGAGTTGCTAATTGATGCCCCCACCCCACCATGAGGAATCCAATCTGTTATTGGAAATTTCCAGTAGCAAGGAGTCTTCAACCTCCTCCAATCCCCCCAAGGACACAGTTGCCTTTAAAGATAGACCGTTTTTCCCCAAAATCTGCTCCAAGTTTCCTTTACTTTGGAAGCAAACATATTCTAAGAGATGTTTAAACAAAACTTACAATGTTATTCTATGCTTTAAAGTAAATTTTTATTTAGTCCTGTTGTTCTTTTACTGTTCACAAACACAGGGAAATTTAATTGCTCTACTGTTTGGCAGCAACTTTTTGTGCAGTGAGATGTTATCATATGATGTGTTCAGCAATATTTTTTTTTCTCGTAGACAAAACAACTTTAGTGTGTTCAGTCATTCCTCCTTAATCATGTGTCTTTAAATCTCTTCTCACTCTCATGTTTTGTTCCTGTCTTCTAGATACTTTGCCAGTTTGACTTTCTTCCTTCAGTTATGCACCAGAGTGTGCACAGAATTTCATTTGATGTCTTTTGAGTGCCAGGTAGAGGAGGATAATGACATTTTGTGTTTTTCATATGAAACTCCCCTTCGCACAGTATAGAATGTGGTGGGGTTTTTTGCAGTAGCATACAGTGCTGGCTCATTCGTTCTGTGACTGCTAGTATGTGCAAAATATGTATTTTTTTTCTTCTTTCCTCTATGCCGTCTAGACAGTTTTACATTTTATTTCAGCACCCCTAAGCATAGGGAATAATAAATACTCACATTTACAGAATACTGTCAGTCTCACTTCAGAACAAGTTCCCCTCCTGTCCTTCACAGTGCTTCCCAAATGGGTTCCACAGACAAATTCTAGCTGTATTGACATACAAGTCAGGAATGCAAGTATGACTTTGCACAGTTCCTTGTGATATTGTGCTGCAGTTTAACTGTGAATCATGGGTAAAGACTCTCATCCTATGAGGAAAAATTGTGTGGTTTTTACAGAATTTGGAGTTTATCTTAATGTTCAGGAACAAATTGCAAAAAAGTAGGAGTGAGCAGTTTAAATTCCTGAGTCCTGGATCCAGCCTTAAGTTTAAGCAACACAGTATATTGCTAGCTTAACATTTATGATCAGATACTTCAGATGAGACTTCTCATATCAGTTTTTTAACAGAATATGAATTGTTATGATTACATTGGAGAAGAGCTACTAAGAATGTATGATTTTCTGGATCAAGCCTAATGAATAAAGATTTGTGTGCTTTTTAAGAGGTGACAGTGTTTTCTATCAGAAAACATGGCACATGACACTCCTAAGGCCTTGGGCATTTAGTTTTCTCAGTCTCTGTTCCTGGGAAAACATTAGACACAGCAGTGAAAATGCTACAATGTAGAGATTTTTTGGAGAGGGTGGTGAGAACCAGGGATGGCAGAAGTATTTTGTGCCTTTGGTTATGGTGAGACTTGGGGCCTAAAATTCACAAATACTATATTATTTATGAGAGATATTTTCTTCTTAGGGTAGAAATTTTTTTTTTTTTTTTTTTTTTTTGCTAAGTGAAGACATTTAACAAATGTGTTTGTTTACATCTCTTAGAATCCTCTGCTTCCAAATTTTCAGAAGTCTGGGAAGATCCCCGTTTTGTACAGGCATTCCAGCTGCTGTTCATCATATTCTTGAAATAGTATGTATTTATTTTTCAGTCTGTGCTTGCTGCTCATGAATCTTCTATGTTTAAACCATTTTTGGTATCACTGGGTTGGGAAATGTTAACTCCCATGACTTGAAAATAATGTCGTAAGAAATAATTCTACATCTTCAGATTAGGAACACTTCTGGAGTTTTTTCAACAGCCTAATGAGCATGGCTCTGGCCTTCTTCAGAAGGGTCTACACACTCTGTCTTAGTCTGTCTTGGCCTTTTAGTTTGGCTTGGTGCAGATCACATTTCTACTAGAACCTGTGTAAAAATGGGCAAGCTTCTTAACAAGAAATTAAAAGGAGTAACTAAAAAGAGGAAAAGCTTTCAGATAGCACAAAAACATTTTAGGGAAGATTGCTTCCAGAAAATGCATGCTACTTATTAAAAGAAATTTTGAAGTAACCCACAGAAGGTGGCATTGCCAAGAGGATGAAGGAATGGAATGATGCCCTTTGAAAGGAGAACTTTTGTCCAGATGAGGGAACAAGTTAAAAAAACCAATGAACTATGGCAAAATAAATGTAAGCCTTAGTAAGACAGTTTCCAAAAGAGTTTGAGCAATACTTGCTAAAGACAGACTACAAAAAAAAGTGTTCTTGAATGCTTCACCAACAGGGAGCAAGATAGGGATCCTATACAATCAAGGTGGAAAAGGAGGACTTGAGAAAGATGCAGCTTTCCTGCTATGATCTTAAGAAAGACTTTCTTTAAAAGGACAAGGGTGAGGACCTGCCTCAGATTTAAATTGCCAGGAGAAGAGGTTTTAAAATAAGCTGATAAAATGAACAGTAACAACTCATAGGAACTATGTGAGGATGACTCAAAAGTTCTCAAGGAGCTCCAACGGAAACAAGCTGAGCTGTTAATTATGGTGTGTGACTTCCGACTTTAGTTGGTGTTGGCAGCATAGGAAAGGGAGATGATAATGTAATGCCAATAGGACAAATAGGCTGAAAATATAAATAAAGAACACATTGCATAGACACATGAGTAAAATCTGGCAGTAGGGAAGAGTTGACATGGCTTTTTTGTAGAGGGAAATCATGCTTTTGTGAGCCTGTGATCCATTTAAGGGTGATCCATTTAAGACAGTATATTGGGATGTCAAAAAGGTTTTGATGGGATACCTTACCAAAGACTCTTTAAGAGACAAAATGACTGAAGGTGATATCTTTACTCCCTTCAGATGAATAGGTTCTTAAAGGAATGGAACAGAAGATCAGTTTTGCAATGAAGCAAAGCTGCCAGTAGAAAAATACGCTGGTGAAAGGATTGCTCTGTACTTTCTTTTTGAATTGGGCTTTTCAGAGGTTTCATGGCTGATCTGGAAACTTCCTACTGGTGAACAGTGTGATGGCAATGTTTGCTGGTGTGCAGCCTGGTCAAAACTATAAAGAATTGCAGAAAGTCTTATGGTACCAGGCAAATGGGCAGGTAAAGGACAGCTGAAGTTCAGTGATAGTGAATGCAAAGTAAGATATATGAAGAAAAGCAGCTCTAATTATTCACACAATATTAAGTGCTAAATTAGTTGTTGCTATTCAGCTTTCTAGGTAGCTCAAGAGTTTTCTGAAAAATGTGTCTGGATTGCTGACTGAGAAAGGTCAGTCTTTATTTGCCCCATTCTTACAATCTCTGCAACATTGACTGCTGGCTTCTGGCAGAGAGGAGATACTGAGCTAAACAGAGCTTTGGTCTGACCCCTCTAGCTGCTGCTATGGAATCCAGAGTTGGGTGTTGAAGCTTGGAGGTGGATCTGCTTAAGACATTGTTGTCACAGTGAGCTGCTCAGAGAAGCCAAATATATAACCATGTTATAAATGAAAATAGTCAGATTTTATTAGAATACTTCTCTTCTTAGGTAGAGAAAACTTCAGGTCACTAAGGCAGAAATAAATAGAACTGAATAAATAGAGATAAAAAGAACTTCTGATCAACTTTCCTCCTGCCCATCCTGTCCTTGAGGTGAATTGTTGTTCCCTGCCTTAGTTTTAAGGAACTCTGCACCTTCGGAGCTGTGGCAAACTCTACAGTTCCTTTAGACTTCAGGAAATTTTTCCACCACCTCTGAGGCCTGTTTGCTTTTTGTAGGACTCTTTCTTTGAGCTCTTCTGTTGGCACACCTGTGGCCCCACAAGTACTTTCCTCCTGGGTAGTCTCAGTCTCTTCTCCAGAGAATGAATAATCGCTCATTCATCTCATGTCTTAAAGGCACATAACTTGAAAACATAAACCAAAATAATAATGCAGATACCACCTTATCTCTTATTTATTTGTTTGGGGTTTTTTGTCTGCTTAAGATCTTGTCCAGGCCAAAGGAGTGCTTGGTCTTCATTGAAAAAAATTTGCAGAGGTGTAGAACCTCTGGACAAAACTTATACATTTAGAAGTACTGAGTTGCTACAGCTTGCCTTGTTTTCCTTGAGTTTTTCTGCTGTTGTGTTTGTAGATTGTTTAAAAACACATTAAGATTTGGTACAGGTCCTAACACTTACTAGCCCTGCAATGTGCTCAAGCCTTCAGCTGTGCCTCATTAGTTATCTCTTTGAACTCAGAGTATTTTTTTCTGATGTGAAGTTTGGAGTTGAGATAATATTCAGTATTTGGTGTTCTTGGCACTAGGCAGCCTGCTTCACTGGGATTGATACAGATGCAGCGAGCCTGAGCATATTGAGGTTATTTTTAAATAAATGGCTCTTTGTTTGCTTGTCATCTTTTATTCTTGCCTAATCCTGAGTTCCTCCCACATGCATCAAGCTGGGAGTGGGTTTTTTTTCAATTGTTGGGGGTTGGAATCATGTGTTAACATCTCAGTCCTTTGTTTTGGGCCAAGAGAGGGTGGATTTTTTGAATCTCAAACTTTCTTCTTTTATTTTTTTCTTCAGCAGAAAGCCTTTCTACATTGTTCCAGTTGTTTTCAGATCATTGATTTAGTTGTTTAGATTTTGCCATGTAGTTTGCTGTGTTAATTCCTACACAGTCCCCTTTCATATTTGTCATCTACATTTTTTCCTCCCCCTCTCATTCCTTTTCTGACATCTGTATGAACTTTCTTTGTGTTACCAGTTAGTTGCCAGCTTCTGCTGTTGTATTTTGGTAACTACCCTCTGCTTTGCTCCCATCAGCCTTGGATTACAAAAGCAAGAGGTTCTTTTCCCTTCACATCCTTGAAGCATAGTGCAGTCAACAAGGCCAGGGTTTCACTCAGAGGCTCTCAGTTTAGAATAACTGTTGTTAAAACAAAACAAAACAAAAAGTTGTTTTTTCTCTCCTCCTTGTCTGGATGGTTCTGCTTGGTGAAGTCTTGCACTTGATTTTCTGAGAATGATCTGAGCCAATTAGCTACAAAAGTTGACAGGAATCAATTCACATAGGTTTTTCTAAGAAGCACCTCAATGTATCATGGGAGAGAGTGCAAGTTTTGCAGTGCTGCTATGTGACAGCAGAGCAAACACCACCGATCAGTTAAACATATGGGGAGGTGCTCCAGAACATTGTGATTTGTGGGTTATGAACTTTCTTGTGATTTCTGGTTTAAATTTATACAGGGACAGCTTGTATTTGTTCTTGTGCCACACTGTCATCCATTAGCTAGCATTAGGTCTTCTTTCTTACCTTATCTATCAAGAAATCAGCATCTATCAATATTTTAAAAAAAGGAAAGGTTGCTTTTTTAAGTGATTAGCTAATTTATTTTTGTTATTGAGCAGATTTCCAGAGCGCTAAAATGAGTCACATACAGAGTCTGTCAGTATGGGTATAGATGCCTAATTGGTATCTGTAATGAGGTGGAATGGGGGTGTGTGTGTGTTTGTTTATTTATTTGCTGTATCATGCCTCAAGGAACTCTTCCTCCTGTGATGATGTATCTGGGGCTCCCAAACAAGTGGATGTTGCATCCATGTCCGTGTGGAGGATAAGATTTCCTTACCCACTGGAACAATCTGTGACTCTCAATCTTAAGCAGAAGTAGGGAGGTATTCAGCTGCATCCCTGCAGATATTGTGGTGTCTGGTGCCTCCTTTGTATAGGACCTAGTGATTGTGTGGGTGGGAAGTGAGATCACCTAACTGATCCAGGAGGTGACTGATCTGTGCACTCACCTCACCCCTCCAAGCCAACAGATAGACTTAATCAGTTGTCTCATTGGGTATTAACCACACTAGATCTGATACAGACAGGTGGGGGTGGGTCAGGACCACCCCTAACGGTAACAGCTAGCTGTTCAAAGAGTTTATCTGAAGTGAAATCATACCTTTTTCTTATGAGTCTAGGTGCAGTAGTTCACTTTGAAATTCAAGAGAAGTTCAACTCAGTTTAGCTCTTCAGGGAGCAGTGGGCTTAATACCAGTGTGAGGGCAACACCATATTGTTGTATTTAAAAGTAACTTGTTGCTTTTTTGGGTAAGTATTAGGTGCTCTAATTATTTTGAGCTCTACTTTGTGCTACACGTTATCCAGAAAGGGACACCCACCAGACTGCTGGGCTTCTGTGGCATTTGCTGGGAATGTGTGCTCGGCAATTCACTTTAGAATAGACTGCAGGACTGGCTCTGGTTTGTACTTCAGTGATGCAGGATCTCTGCTTCCATTTCATAAAAATGAGACTGCTTGAGCCAGGATTACTATAAGGATCCTGAGCCACAATACTTTACACTAGATAAGAACTAGCACATGTCCATCGCATGTCTCTGTCTTAGTGCCCTTGAGCATACTTTGCACATCAGTTGGAGCTTCTACAAATACTATGCTTTTTCTCTAGTATATGGCACACTTAACTTGCCTGTACGGTCATTACCTGCTTTTCCTTCCTCATATCCAAGCCTCAGGCACCTTTATGAAGTTCTTTGCCTGGCTAGCCTCTCCCAACAGACTGGCTTTGCTGGATGGGCTTCCTGGGAGGTCAGCCATTCCCCTGTGTTTAGGTGTTCTCACCCCAGTGGCTCCCATCAATTGTTTCTGGTCTTGGAAATGTATGAGGTGCTCTTGACAGGAAATGTCTGATTCCAGTGCTGCTGACAAGTCAGTGATGCTGTGGTTTGCATGGTTGAACCAGAAATACCAAGCTGTACTGACGTAGTGCTGGGATTTCCCAAGCAGGTTTCCTACCTCTTGTAGGCAGTCTCTGGGTAAAGAGGGAGATATCCATGCCAAGCACAGAGAACCATGAGGAAGTTGAGTAGATAAGGATGATGTTTGCTTGTTTCTGAAAGGTTACTGGATAGTAAATGCCATCATGGCTTGTCAAAACCATTGTTCTAATGCCGAATGGAGACCTGCTACTGCAGTATGAAAAACACTTAGTGTTCAGACTTGCACTGAAATAAATTTTGTTGCAAGCTGCTTTCTTCCTATATCTCTGTTAGAAGAGTATCTTACTGTGTCTTTTAATCCCCAGGTGGAAAAGAACCCTAAATATTGGTCTATCTCAGAAGTTGTCGTTATCAGCTTTCCTTTTGCACTGATTAATTGTGGGATGATGAATGTAAGGCAATGGCCACGTGTTTAATACCAATTAATCGGAAGATAATAGCAAACATAAACATTCATTAGTTTTATAGCTTCTCTGTTTGTATTCATTATTTTTCCTGGCAGCACTGTAGTAAGCAGGCAGTATCAAAATGTAGGGTGTACATGTACGAAATCTCAGAGCATTTGTTTAAACGTTCTTTGCCCTATTTTAAACAAGGAGTAGGAGACGAACTTTGACCACTGCATTTCATTTATTGCTTTCTTGGTGACTAAAGGCATTGCTAATAGCCAAGAGCAAAGGGCTTTATATCCACTAATGGATATTTACCCTTCTTGACCATGTTACCATGTATAATCTTACGTTTTTACCATTTCTTAAGAAAGGTTAATTAGTAGAGATTTTGTATGTGAAGGTCTCGGTCTTTGTGCAGATAGCTTAAAAAGAGTGAAGGGGATTTACACTGCAGGTAAGAATTGTTGGTAACACAGTTGTAATATATGTCAAGCGCCACAGAGGTGCGTCCTCTTCCCGTGCTTCTCAGGCAAGATGGGTCAAGTCGACTGCCTCCAATTCCATCACATGAATCTGTTTTCCCAGGGTAATAAGAAGCTGATTTCCAGGGTGGTGATATTTTGTTCTCTTGAACATGTGACGGTGTGTTTCAAGCTATTGTTGGTATAGATGTTAGCCTAATAACATAGTGTGACGGCTCCATGGCTGTATGCAGCTCAGTGTATGGTTAACCAGCTAATGTGTAGGTAGACAGCTTCATTACAGGTAGCTTGCCTGCTGTCAGCAGGCAGGTAGAGCTTGGGGTGGTTTAGGAAACGGGCACCAAGAACCTACTGAACTGCCTGCTGCTGCGTTTATGCTGCAGCTGCTGCTGCCTAGGCCAGAGCTAAGCTCTAGTCTCATGCTTATGGTACACTTTGGTCACATCTGTGTAGGCATGCCAGTTGTTTAAGGAGATGGGAGAGAAGGTTATGGCTAGACTTACTTTATTGTTCATAAACTAGCAAGACACAATAATTTATTGTCAGATTTAGTATAAGACTTCTTAGCTGTAATGTCAAAGATGACTAGCAAAGGTGAAGACCATACTATCCCTGTTTTCTTTAGATAGTATTGGTGATCTGTAACCAGGTCCATTTTAATTTATTTAATCTTGTGCCCGAGACCAAAGTAAGGGATAAAATTTATTCTCTCCTGCAACCTGTGGGGTTGCAAGAATTGCAGTTGTTCCACTTCCCTGTCTCTCTCTGGCTCCTGTTTTGCACAGTGTGCCTCCATACCCACCTTGCTCATTAGTCTGCTGGAGCCTGAACAGACTTTCTTTGCTGTGACATAGATGATGTGCAAGAGCATTTGAAGTGAATTGTCAGTCTCCGGTCTTCAGAGTGCTTCATCCTAATGGCTTAGGTGTTGAGAGGGCTCTACTCTGATTCCTGTGCTTGGCCAATTATTGTTTTACTTGACTTGAAACTGCAAATACTTTGGTAAGTGGATTTTGTTCCAGTGTAACTGTGGAGATAATTCTTCCACTTTTAGTGAAATACCATTTTGCCACTTGTGAGGTACATTTTTCCATTCACTGGAAAATACAATCTTTCATTGCAGCAGGGTATTAGATTAATTTCATCTGGGGGAAAAGAGAGTTTGAGAGCCTGATAAATGGGATTCTGGCAGTTTATGTACTGATGAACAAACAGTTCTTTTGGGCTTAGCTGAATCTGGGCTCTTCCAAACTAGGTGAGAATTTTGATGTATGTTTACTTGACTCAAATTTGTCTTGAAAACCATCAGCCTTGCTCAGCTTTGCTGAAGTTCTAATCATACTTTATGTAATTGAATATAGTATTTAGCTGCTTTGTAGTGTATTTGACAGTACATTTCAGGTGCTTTATAGGAATCATTAGCACTATCCTTTTTTAGGACCTTCCATTTGCTGCTTTGTATTTGACTTCTGAACTTCTGACCAGTGCTCCATACACTTATCCCTCCTTTGGTCAGAGGAGATTCTCTCCTGATGTTGTGAAAGAAGATAGTCAGAAATGAGTCTGTGAGAAGAGCTGGTTTAGGGTATAGGGTGGTTTTTTAGGTTTGGTTTTTTGTTGTGGTTTTTTTGGTTTTGGGTTGTTTTTTTTTTTTTACTGGATAGACACCAGATCCCAAAAGGATGCATACTTTTTGTGGCTTCTTGGAATTGCAGGTAAGAATTGGGCTGTTCCCCTTGGAAACTGTGATGTTAGCCCTGAGTGCTAACCTGGACTTTAGAAATATGATCTCTGTCATGAACGACATCTTCATCTTAAAATACATAACTCTAGAGCAAGGAGAACTTCACAGAAGTTGCACCTATTCTAAGGAAGATATTGCTTTATCAGATGAGATTGTCCAGAAGACTTGGATTTCACCAAAGTCTTAACATGTAAAGGAAAGAGGTCGTCTTTAGTTACATAAGGAATACAAGTATCACAATAGAGTTTATATCAGTGTCTTAGTGTAGTTTTTCTTACAAATATTTCCTTATTCTTGTGGTCCTTCCCTCCTCTAAGTCACTCAAGGCTTTTGTTTGTGCGGGTTTTTTTTATTGCTATGATAGGGATAGGACAGGACCCAAGAACATTTCTTGTAGTGTGGCCCTGAGTCAGATTGTGTTAAATGGATTTGGCCAGCTGATCTTGACAATATATTTATACATGCATTATATATACACACACATATAATTTTTTTAAAGAGTTATTCTTTCCTTCTTTATGGTCCTGGGAACTTGCCATTTTAACATAGGGTTTCTAAAGTATTTTCTGTATTCTGACTTCGATCTAGCGCTATCACTTTATTTTTCTTTTTAAAGTAATATTTCTCTTTTAATATTAGTTTTGCAACTCTAACGAGAGCACGTTATCTTGCAAGATTTGAGAATTAAGTCATGGCAAGTCGTGCAAGTTTTCCTCCTGGTCAGTGTAACAGAAATGTACCATAGATTTACAGTTGCTCAAGACTAGACTTTTATATGAGTAAGAGTAGTTAAAAATAGAGCTTGTATTATGGCAACTTCCTAAAGAAAATAAACAAGCCCTAATCTCACCCAGACAAAATATAGTACCAATAGTGTCATTCTTGTTTGGCTTTTGTGATGTCTGTTTCCTAAAATTAATGGAGGTCAGTTTATGTGTGGTCTTAGCAATGCACTGCCTTCTTTGCTTCAATAAAATGTATTTGATGGAATCCACACTGCAGATATTTATGTGAAATTGGACAGAGGGAGTTTCTTAGAACACAAATTATGAAACTTTTAGAAAACATTCTTTAATATTAGTTTTTTGAGGGGGAAAAAAATTCCCTTTTTTTTTATACCATGTTAGTCTCCTCTTTTAATCTTGTTTCCTGAAGAGCCTAAGCTTGTATAGGCAGATGTTATCTGTTCATCCCCATGTGTGTCTATCCTTTTTTCAGCTTTTTAATAATTTCTAAGCCTGTAGGCCAGTTACAGTAAAGTATGGCTGAAAAGTAGATGTCTCAAAGATGTTACTTTTCAACAAGTTGGAGAGACACCCTTACTGCCTTCCCAGTTGAGAGCATGTCCACAAGGCTTTTCTTTTATTGAATATCTTCATTACAGTTTTGATGATCTAAGTAAATAGGCAAGGTGAAAAATTGTGGTTTGAGGTAGAATCTCTTATTAGGTCAATTAGTGTAGAGAAACTTGAGGGTACATAAGCTTTTTGCATACAGAGCTTGTCTTGCTGTCTTTTCTGTCATAAAAGCATCTGTAGGAATGGGAAAGCAGGGAGAGGCACTTGAAACCAGGCTGCTTTTTTTTGTTCTACTCTTAACAGAAGTACATTCTCTTGGGGGGGTGGGGGGTGGAGAAAAATTCTGAAAGAAAGATAAAAACTGAATTGGGTGAAGAAACAGAAGGGTGTTTGCAGGAGAGGTGGAGATGAGTCAGTTTTCTTGTTTTGTTCTCTTGATCCCACAAGCCTCTTGCAGTAGAAATATGCTGCCTGTTATAATAGAAGCCTTAACTATTTCTGCTGCCACTTTGTAATTGCCTCTTGTTTTACTTTGGTGTGAGTCTGGGCAAGTGAAACACACATTTTGAGAGAAATTGTGGACTATATTCCCTGTTCTGTGAGCATTTGTGCATATGCTTCATTTTATTCATGCAGGTAAAAATTATTGTGAACAGAATTCTCCGCACAATAAAGTTCTTACTTATATGGGGGTTTCTATGGCTTTCCTTCTCTTCTGCTGTACCTTGCCTTTTTCTTTCTAGTCGTATGTGAATCAAAATAGAACTGAATGGTAACTTATATTGGAACTTTACTTTTCCTTTTCTTTCAGTTTACAGCTCTTTTCTTCCAAACTTCTAATACAGTATCTATACAGTATGTTCTTCCGTGATGTAAATGTATTGCATGAATTTTTATTGCAACTTGCACAGAGGGTGAAAATACATATCCAATGTAATTTTTTCTTTTTTTTCTATAAGGTCATCAGTCATCATGTGGAGATTAACCAGATTTTATCCTCCAATGCACTAAATGAACTTTTTGCTTTTTCTTGATTAGTGGTGTTTTTATCTGAGGAAATAAAGGTCTCATTTAAAGAAAAGAAAGGGGGAGGAAGGAAGGAAGAAAGAAAAGAGAAAAAAAATCAAACCACTTCCTGCTGACTATATTCAAATTTCAGACATAACAGCTAAAATGGGGAAATCCCTCTAGATTTCTTATTTCCTACTTAAAATTGGGTCATCTTATCAAAGCAAATTGTGTGAAGAGGCATGGCCTAGAAGTATTTGGCTGTCAGAAATGTGTGGCATTGACAATAAATTTTCCATTTCTTTCTGCAGATATTGCTGTTGTAGAGATGAGCGATGCCTTCCGTCAGCCTTCCCTGTTCTACCATCTGGGAGTCAGGGAGAGCTTCAGCATGGCTAACAACATTATTCTCTACTGTGATACAAACGCGGAGTCTCTGCAGTCACTCAAGGTAGCTCTGAGTGGAAAAATGGGGGGTGAGGGCAAGTCACAGTTGGTCCAACTCTTGAAAGAGATTCTCTGTTTCCATAGGAAATACAGATGCCACCTGTGGTTCACAAAAGAATAGCAAAAATATTCTGAGGCCTGGAAAACATGTCTGCAGTGAAATGCTGAAAAACTCAGTTTAGTTTTCTCAAGAGAAAGATTTAGATGACTATCACAGTCAGTTAAATACCTAGGTGTTAAATGGCTCTTTATGGAAACAGAAGTCTGACACATTTGACATGAGAAATTAAATACATGGTTTTGTCATTCAAGGGAGCTACTGGTGTTTGGGGTAAATTGTTACAGTAATAACAATCAGGTGAGAATGGTAGTGTGTACGGGACAATGAAATAATCCTTAAGTTTTTTAGCTCCTGTGTAAAATAGCAGTTTTCTGCCAGACTGATGGGGCCCCAGATGGCCTCTGGTATGTCTTGCTGAGTTACAGCTGTTTACATCAGGTACCTGCAGGATTGCTGTGCTGGAGATTACCAGCAGTGTAGCAGAGTTAGTAAAAATAAAACTTGTGCCTGGTCCTCAGGGCTACAGTTCATGATACGGTAGGTTGGTTTAAGGCAGGATGGTGGTTTAAGATAATTTATGGGGCTGTGAATTGTGTCAGCCAAGGAGTTGATACTTGCTTCCTCCTGCAACTCTACTAAAGGTTTAGCAACTTCCATGGGGGTGGAGGAGGGCAGACAACTTTGGATGGCAGTCTTTTCAATTACTTTCCCTCCCTCAGATTCATTGGGTCTGATGAGGAGGTGTTTTATGCTATTGCGCTTCCATTCTAGGCATTGATGAAAAGCATTTTAAGCAAGCAGCTTGGTGAGCCAGACTGCATTCTGGGCACTGCTCCTTCTCATGAAGGGTTTGCTTCCACTGCTTCTGGCTAGTGGAGGTTATTTGGTTTTGATTCTGTCCCATTATTTGCAGTTTGGCCCTCTATTGGGAGGGACATACCTTGAGTAAATCAGTTTCTTCCTGAGGGATAAGAATCCTCCAGATTTTCTTGGCCAACTGGACTGGTTGCAATCCAATTATTTCCCTTCTTTTTGCAACACAAAATGTATACAGATAAAAGCCCTAAAAATAAAACTGCTAATGATGAAAGAACCTATCTGTGGCTTGAATTCAATTTTGCAAGTACAATGATCTACAGTATAAGCAGAGCAGAACTTCATTGTACAGGATAAGGAGCCAAATACCCAACTCCCACTGAAAATCACTTGGAGTGAAACACCAGGCTTCCTTGGGCACTTGGGAGAACTTTTTACTAGTTTAGGAGCTGGACTTTGCAAATGGGTCACGTGCGGGGTTCCCACTGACATCAGTAGAAGCCCAAATCTGCATGGGGAAACTTGGATGTCCCATTTGCCACTGGTACAGTGCCCACTGAAAGAATCCCTTGAGTTTCCTTTAGCTTTGAGCTGAGGCCATGTTTCTGCTTATGATAGTTTGCAGAAAAGTCTTCAGAGAGCAAGACCCTTTCCATATTATTTAGTGACTGCCTGAAAAGAATAGTTGTGGGCATGCCTGGGCATCTTCTGAGGCTATGTTTGTTCCTGTATTTGTTACAACCACCAGAGAGAGTAGAAGCAATGCGGGAGTGTGTGGGCCATTTTAATCTTGTATAGAAGGTGGTGGATTCAAAAACTGCAAATGGTCATAGAAATGCAGGAAATACAATACTGCAGCATATGATTTAACTGGGGTACAAAGCCATGTAGGTAAACTTTTGCTGGTGGAATATTCCTCTGAATGAACGTTCAGATCAGGGTGGATGCGGCTTTGAGCAACCTGATCTAGTGAAAGTATTGGAAGTTCAATACTTATGCCAGGGAGTTCAACTAGGTGATTTTTAAAGGTCCTGTCCACCCCAAACTGTTCTATGATTATATATATATGTACATGTATAGGTTTGTATACTTATGTATATAAACATATTTATGTCCCACACTTCAAAAGCTAGCAGCAGTCACAGGTGAAACATGCCCCTTCAAGAGGGCGAAGAGCAGTTTTATGGAAGCCTGACTTGCGCAACCTGTGAAGTTTGAGGTGCCTTGGTTTGACACTGTTTTTAATGCTGTGGTGTAGGTGAAGCTGCTCAGCGGTCCCAGTGTGGCAGAGTGGTAGCATCACCGTCTGATAAATCTGGCAGGGTAATCAGTTGCTGGGGTCAGAACTTGCTGACAAATTTTCCTAAAAGCAAGATCACTGTCCACAACTGGTTTGCACTTGGGCTATACCACCCAGATTAGAGTGCAAGCACCAGCTCTTCTCATCTGTGTGTGCTCTGGCTTCTTGTTCTCTGAAACTTTACATTTAAAATGTGAAGATACATTCTTTGCATCAGGCTTACTAGAGCAACATGAATTTCAACCAGTTTCAGAATATTTTAAAACCTCATAGAAATACTGCTTTTACTATTCGTCACATTTTCTTCTGCTGGCAGCAAAATGTTACTTACAATATTTAACTTCTCAAATATGAATGCATGTGTATTAATAGTCAACTTTTGAACAGCATCCCTCTAGGAAAATTTATATAGGGAGGGGTATGTACATGTATGCATGTATATATGTATATACAGATACACACACTACATATGCTCCTGTGTGTATATATAGGATGTATGTATCTACTTGGTTCCATAGTTGTTTTGTCTCTCCTGAGACAATACCTGATTTATATTGATTTGACAAGCATAGAAAACATCTACCAACTAGCCTTTTCTTGTCATGTGGCTGTAAACATTAATATTAGCAAGTCATGCTGATCAGGTATCTTTCCTAGTTGTTGTTCAGTGCTATCAACATTAATTTTTTTCTCTTTTTTTTTATTCCAGGAAATTATTTGCCAGAAGAATAATGTAAGTATGACTTCTGGGTGCCAGTTGAATTCCAGGCATTCCAAACTTCTCTTCCATTTAATGTTGTTTATCTTATGCTTTCCACTTGAATCATTTAACACTCTCCTACTGTATTTTACAGAGTTAGATGCAGAATTCTGGAAATCCTAGCAGCAAATCTGTGTATATCACTTTGTTGCTAGGTACCAGGCTCACTTCTTACCTTGCCTCCATCTATCAGTGGTATTTTCCTTGTTGCCTTTACTTGTCTGTCGTATTTTTTTGCACACTATTTACATCTGTCATCCTGTGGGGTTTTTTTTCTGTAGCCTTTTTCTGTACAGTGTTCTTCAGTGTTTTTAAAAAATACTCTTTTGAAAAGGAGAGTTATTTGGAAACTGATGCCCATTTTAGAAACCCTTAGCTACAGCTATGAAAATATATATATTTAAAAAGAAAGAGTGTGTGTGTATTTATTTCTGGAAGTTGAGTCCTGGAGCCTGTTAGTCCTAGTGCAGTGCAGATCCCAGTAGTCTGTGACTGTCAGTCATTAAACTGTAGGTTTCTGCACCTGGCATGCCTCTGGTTTCTGAGGTTGGCCTTGCAAATCCCTCTTCTCTTTTTCACTCCCAAGTTCAAGGGAGGCAGACCTCTGACTGTGAGAACAGTGCTTTCTCAATGTGGTTTGTGCTGGAGCAGCAGGGCCAGTCATGTCAGAATATATATCTGGCATGTTGAGTTGTTCTTGGCTTCGCTTTGGGACTTACTGGTAGCATATATGCTAAGATATAATTTTATAGTGGTTAGTCAGTGGTGTGCAGATACCCTGAGGTGCTATGTATGTGCTGTACAATTCAACATATTTGAATAAAGTTTTCTAAGGGTCATATGAATTATTTAATTTTAGAAATTGGTCAGGTTTTATTTCCCACAGTGTTAAAACTGCCATAAAACCTGCAGTATTCCTGGTTTTACTTTTTTATTTAACAGTGAAATTCATGGATTAAGTACTGACTTCTGCCAGTATGAAACATGATTCTTTGAAAAGGATGCAGTTACCTACTATAGCTGATAGAGTTTCTAAAGATGGCTTCAAAACCAGTGTAAGCTTTGGCCCGAATGCTGCATTTTAAGTTACTTTTTTTTTTTAATTAAAAAAAAAAAAAAAGCAGAGGGTTCCATTTAGAGTTTCTGTACAGCTCTTAACCAAAAAGTGTTTTTCAGAGACTCACAGAATGCTGTGAATGATGTGCTAGACTAAAAATCTCTTGCCCTTCTCTAATGAAAGTGGGTAAGTGATCAGTTAGGCCTTTACACAAAATGAAGGAGAACAGTAAGGCCTTTCATGTAAATGAATGTATTGCATTCTGTATTTTTGTTCTGGTCACCCAGGATCTAGGGAAAATGATGTGTGACTAATGTAATGTCCCTGGGAAGGTATGGGGAAGAGCTCTGTTAGCAGGAAACCAGCAGGAGATGACTGGTACAGTACAATAAAGGGGAGTTGTTCTCTTGACCTGTTTTTAAATGGCAGTCCCTGAAGCTCAAGAAGAGGTGTGATAACTTGGCCTTCACCTGTTTGAGAAAGGATTGTTCTGTTTTCCATTTAAATTTGGATAGGTGGCTGCAAAACTGTCTTTTATCACTTTTAGAAATGTTTCAATGTATGCCACAAAAAGAACGTGTTCCTTGAGAGTTTTAGATGTTTTCAGGCACACCCACATAACATCTTTTCTGGGAGGAAGTATTTTCCCAGGGATTAGAACAGAGAAGTCAGTGGAACTGGCTTAGCAACTCCGCAGCTGATTTTTTTTTTTTCTCCTTTTTCCTCATTTTTTGGCATGATGTCAGCCAAATTACCTGGAAGTAGACTTTTCACAATGTTGGCACATGCCTAACTATTGAATATAATTCCTGCTTCATGAAAATCATGTTTCTTCATAAATTGTAAGACTCTTGGATAAATGGGTATGACGAAGGTGCTGTTCTTGAGAGCCTGTGACTGATGCCCACCCTTACCAAAATAGTAATATGAATGATTATGTGAGGTTGCAAATATGCAAAAATGAAATTCACATATGAATAAACCAGTTTAGCCCTGTTGTTCTAGAACATGTTTTTTAATAGCATGCAAACATCAGCTGTAACAGGACAATGGTATCCCTGGCACCAGGGGATTAAAAAGGCTGCAAAACAAGTGCATGTGTGTGTGTATCTATATATATCTGTCTAACTGAAATGCGTTGTGTTTGCTTTTCCTGAACCTTGTATCCCTAAAACTGGTGGGGAGAAAAAACAAACAAACATTACCAATTGTTTTGTTCTTTGTTCTGATTGGATTTTTGTGCTTCCTAATAATAGTCAATACAATGTTGCATAGCTAGGATAAGCTGCCTGGAGCCTGTCAGGGCAGAGCAGTGCAAGATAACATAGGCTCATTTCCTGTTATATGTGGTTTTATAGCTATTTAGTTGGACCTCTTCCAAATGCTGCAGTAATGCCAAACTCATACTTTTTTACAGGGAGTGACATTTCAACAGGAGGCAGTTACTTTGATATTTGAAAGCTTAAGTTTAGTTTTTTCTTTTATCTGATTTTTGAGGTCAACCAAGCAGCAGAGGCATTCTAGAAATTACTAGTAGAGTTTCAGTCACAAGGAGATGTTGGTATAAAGGTTACAGTTCGTGGCTGTACTTTGCTTGTTTTAGTTCACCAGTTTTTATTTCATCCTAATTCTCCCTGGTTTGAGTTTTAACAGCTTTGGAGAAAAGCTGCAGGTCAGGTTCCAAATGGCCATTTATTCAATTTTTTTAAAATTTCGCTTCTTGCTGAATCTGAGGAAGTCTAATGTGCATGCATTATACATGTGGTTTACAACCAATTGCAGTAACACCTCGACACAGTGCTCACCTTTCAGTTCAGGCTGCTTGCTTGCACCAGGTTGGGGTGATGGGTAGCCTGGGGAGCTGCCGGGGTGTGAGACCGTGGTACAGCTGGTGGCCTGATCGGAGGAGGGATTGCAAGGCCATGGGAACCGTTCTGCTGGGCAGCTGACTCGCAGGCATCAGTGATTAAGCAACAGGGTTAATGTTGTATGGCTGGGGACTCTTAACAGTGTTTTCCTTTTCTGAGTGACCCTGGATGAGGCATGCCAGAGGCGTCAGCAAGCTTGGAGCCTCTATATAGGTACTGCTAGAAGACTGTAGATCCCATAGGATATGTTTAGCTATTTGTCTCTTTCCCTGTGGAAATAGGGGGAAATATTTTTGATACTCCTCATGCAGCTGACAAATGATTCAGGGGCAGTTTGATTTTTGGTATCCAAGTTTGTAAAAATGCTATGTAGTAACCTTCAGTAAATATTTCATTATGATGACAACTGTGGTATGTATTTATGATACACCACTCTCTCTTGCTCGTTCTTTCATTTTTTGAATTCTTTGACTAATATATTTGGCACATAGTTTCCTTGGAAAAAAGTTAGAACTTTTTTTCCTATGTGAATATGATGAAAGGACCATATAGAGTGTGTGCTGATTTTTTTTTTTTTTTTTAAAAACCCTTTAGGATGTGGCATGGCTGCAATAGAATGTTATTGCTGGGCAGGTAAAGAAAGAATATATTTCCAAAGAAAATGAAGTATTTAAAACAGTAGACCCAGTCTCCGTGCTTCAGTTCATTTGAGGTGCGAGGCTTACTTATGTTCCTTCTCAAATCAGTAGCAAGGCTGTCATTCATGTGAGTGGGACTTGAAGTAAACCCAAACTGAGTCTGTATTCATTAAAACATCAGCACATATTGATTTACGGTGTGTTTGGGGGATGGAGGGAATAGATTTCATAACTTGGTTTAGGATTTTGCCATCTGCTACGTGTAACACCATGTGCAGTCAGAATTACCTCTAAGAAAAATCTCATCAGAAGAATTGAAATAAGAGCAGATATTTCTCAAAAGAACTAGTAGGAGAAATGCAAAACAGCTGATCTTAATTAAAGGAGAGTCAGCAGGAAGAACAGTTCCTACTTGTGAGTGATACTGCTATTTTTATTACCTCAGCTGATTTTATTTATTAAAAAAAAAAAGAGTTACATGGGATGCTGACATGAAGCTTAGGCAAGTAGATGGGATTCTGCTAGATTCTCCCACCGAGTAAAACATCATGATTTTGTTTTGGGAGATTTTTGTTTTCTTTGACACTTCTTGTCTTTGAAGGCAGCTTTCTTCTGTTTGTGGATATTTGACTGTTAAATGATTCCAACAGAGCAGTGTTCGTGAAGAGCCTCAGGGAATCAAGAGGACTGCACACCATTGGCTCCCTGGGATTTTGCAGATTTTCTCCTTCCTTTTGAAGTAAAATTCAAGATCTGAGAATTAATTGGGCAGAACTCAAATGCTCATTTGTATAGCACCATGTCGTCTTAATCTGTACAACTTTCAGAGGAAAATCTTCTGTACTATGTCAGATGTATTTGCGGGGGAGAGAATAGTGTTCACCTTATTGCATGATGTTCTTTCTAAGAAGACATGGTCTCCAAATTGAAGTTCCAAAAAGATGTCCCTTTTACAAGTAACAGTTCTGTATTAGAGGAGGATATTGAAAGAAGAGCTGTTTTATATTCTTACTGTGATCATTAAAATATAACTATATGCTGTGCATTTTTATTATCTCTTTAATGCATCTTTATTATCTACTTAAATACAAGTAGGTGCTATATTAATTTGTTTTCAGAAGCTGAGAAAGGATATCAAACAAGAAAGATGTGCTTAATGTTCCAGTGACCAGTAGGTCTAGCTAGGAGCAGCATAATCTTAAATTCTGTAACCGTAGAGCCGTTAAGACAATCTTATGGCTGTATTTAAACTGAAATTACACACACTCTGGAACTGTTTAATTTTGCACAGTAAGTGAGGAAGGGACATTAGAAAAATATAAACCAATTAAAACATTTGCAAAAATGAATTATAGGTTTTGTCACTTTGTGGTAAGCATTTAAGCATGTGTAGCTGGCTCCAGCCAGTACTTCTGCCTTCTGATTAGTCTGACGGATTTGATGAAATGGCACAGATAGTCTTTCAGAAGGTGGCCTTATGTTGCCAGGTACTGAGTGTGCTGACCCAAAGCCTTGGAAGTTATGTATGTTCTTATCTCTTAGATATAACTAGTTCAGCTGACCTGAGAGCTCAGGCCAAGCTTACCTTATCTAATACCCTGAGTTCTTGTGCATCAGGCTGAACCATAGTAACTATCTGCATGCACACTCATGGCCTGTCCCAGCCCCTGATGTTTTCAGTAATGCCTTTCAGCTTTCAACTCGGGTCACCTGCAGTCACTTTGTAACTTTCACTAGTGTAGTTTGAGCTTTTGAACCTTAAATAATGACGGATTTATAAAGAAAGAGGGTTGGAAAATGAAACTTCCAGCACCTGTTGTTGGTTGGGGGGGGGGTCTATTCCTACCCACTTTTGAAGACCCTTTATGCTACTCATGTTTTTTTAGAGGGTGTTGATGTAACTGAGAATATTGCAATTGGATTTAAGGTGTTACTTCTTCAAGAATTGCCCATTTTTCTTGAGTGGCTTGATTCTGTTACTTTCATTGTACATAGTATGGCAAGTCAGAGGAATGGATCAAAGGAAAACAGCAATTTTGTCTTGGGTGCTCAACAAACTTAGAATATAGAGTGAAGTTAATTAGCGTTAGGAAAGAATATCAGACTTTGTGAAATCAGACTTGGGATGGAGTTTTACGGGGCAGATTTTAATAGGATAAGAGGAATGTATTTAAACTTCCAAGTGGAATAATGTGCACTAAGTCAAAACGTAAAGCAATGTGTGAGCAGATAGGAAGTATGTGTCAAAGACCACCTGATCCTTTCTGACTTAAGTTAGTGTAGCTTGTATTTTGACAAAGAAGGGTGAGAAAGGAAGTAAAAGTGGCTGAGGCAGAGGTTGCATAGCCTGGGAATGAGGAAAGAAGCAAGTCATGCACTCTGTTTTGGGGAAGAAGGTTTAGAACTGTCTGACACTGGAGCAGCTCCTCAGCTGCAGCCCCCACAGCCTGGTCCTCTTGGGCTCCCATCCCAATCATTTCCCAAATGCAGCTGGGGTTGGACTCTTTGTAATTAGAATTTGTGATGGTGACAAAATAAGTTTCTCCATAGTGGGAGACCATAGACTTCATTACACAAGAGCAGTCTTGTCGTCACTGTTACCGTTCTTCCACTACCACCTTTAATAAATAATATATATCTTTTGATTCCTTTTTTCTTCTTTGTCATCAGAGCTACTGTATATCTGCCTTTGTCAGGTTCAGCTGTTCAGTATCTAATGTATTCTTTAGCTAGTAAAGTGAAACTGAGGTCAATATTTCTTGTATTTCTTAACTTTGTTGCATGTGGGTTTTTTCTGGTGAGGTTTTTTTTTTTGGTTGTGGGGTTTTGTTTTGGTTTGGTCTTTTTGTTGTTGTTGTTTTTTGTTAAAGCCTATATCCTAAGGAAATGAAACTTAAGAGCTTGTACTTTTTTTCATCCTCCACCCTCTTTCCGTATCTGCCTGTTTGTCTGATGAATTTCAGCCAAATTTGAGAGGTTTCAGAGATACAGAGCTCCCCACAAAACGTAACTGTCTAGGTTAAGTTAACAACCAAATTAACGCCCTGGCTGAGGGAAAGGCTACTGTATTCCCATGGTACTTGCCACCAAGGATCAAGGTGAGATTCTACCTTGAGACAATTCCCTGAGAACCCTGGGGGCCCTGTGAACCAAGTTGATCTTACTTTCTTCTGTTTTCTTCCCACACAGTGGTTTCTCCTGTCTTTTACTGTTAAGTTCTTCCTAGTCCACTGCTTTCAAAGGCTACTGGGTCTGCATGTCTTCCATAGCAGGCTCTGTAATAAACCAGCTTTCCCCCCGCCCTGCCCAGGTACCAGGAAAAATGCATGTAAGCTAATTTTTGCTGGCTTTCTTGTTCCACCAAAATAGATACCTACTTCCTCCAGAAGGTGCACTTGGGATCAGTTTATAAGAGCTCCTGCTCAGTGATGGACTCAGGCACTTGGCCTCTGCAGGAAGAGTAGTTTTCCTGCTTGTAGGATTATTTGTGAAGACTCCAGTACTGTCTCTGTAGGTGGCCTGACCATCATGCCAGGATAAACTTTGGGTTCTGTGGATTTCAAAAGCTGGAAACATCCTTTTTCAGAGCTGATTTTTAATTACGACTTGAGCTTTGGGAACAGTGTGCCAGAGGTCTGAGAAGGCCTTCCTGCAAGCAGTCTTGAATTTATTTTTAATGCACTGAATAAACATTAGGAAGTAAAATGCTTGCCCCAGGATATCTGTAGCTACTTCACCCTTTCTCTTGGCTCTGACTTCCCAAACTTTTTCTCCTTTATTTAAAAAGGGAAATTTGGAGAATAGTCTGCCTATGCTTAATAGTGGTTCCTGTGCCAGTCACGACTGCCCTTGTCCTGTAATTGCAGAAACCAGTTCCAGCAAATTCATAACTTCCTCTCTGCTTTTGACTGTGGGGCTTATTAGGTTTTAACAAGGTCAAAGGTTCATCCATTCACTCTTAAAAGTGTGTGATCACCTTACATGGTAGCATATTTTTGAGTAGAAGTGTCTATTCAGTTCTCCATCATAAAGATGAGCAGTTTGGGTTCTAGAATCACACTTCTTAATTGCTTCTTAAAAATGTCATACACATCCCAGTTCTCAAATTTCCTTTGGAATTGCTACAGTCATGAACAGAAAAAGCTATTCAGCTGTAACATTTTGCAGTTGTTGGGGGCAGAAGACTAAATTCATCCTTGTGCAAGTGTGTGTATGCAATAATCTCCAACCAAGTTCTAGGTTAGTTGAGCTCAGTGGACCTAATGTAATTGCCTGCATCAATTACTTTTAAATTTTACAGTTTGTCTGTATCCCTCAGAAGTGTGAGTGGGATTGCCTTTATAGTGAGGTCTTATAGTGTCATAGCATAATAGGTGTAATTAAAAAAAAAAATAAAATTCTTGCACTCTTCATAGCCAATCTCTGATCTGTACCCAAACATATGTTTACTGATATAACTGTACACATACATTCATACAGACTAGAGTACCTCAATCCTTCCATGTTTTTAAAATCTAATAATGCATGTTAAAACGCATGTTTTAAGCACACAGCTGGTATTGTGCATTTGAAAACTATTCAGTCGCTGCTCTCTCAATGCACGGAGCTCAGCTTGCCAGGGAAGACTCTGAAGTGATGTCCTCATTGCTGTATTGACTTCTGGGAAAGCAGAAGAAACTGACCAGAAAGTAATTAACCTTGGAAGTAATTTAGGGGCACCAAAATGATGGGTCTCAAGAATTGCTTCCTTAAGGCTTTTCATGCTGGGCTGCTGGCCACTTCAGTAGTGGAGTCAGCTTTGAGAGCCAAATGGCAGAACTCCTCCTGATTTTGATGGTGTGCTGTCTCATAGTTAAGACCCTTCAGAACCACAGATATTCAGCAGACTTTCTATGTGCATAAATCCGTACTCACACGCATGCCGCAGGCACCAGACATCTTGCCTCCTGCTTTCCTGGAAGACAAACTTAAAAGATTTTTTTTTTTTTGGTGAAGTATCTGTCATACTTTGATATATAGAAATCAATACAGTTTAGCAATGCTAAGGTGTTCCATAAGTGGTTATTCTGAAACATGTGCTGTTTTAAGTCCCACTGGCCAAGAAAGTTTGCTACATAGCAGGGAATCTAATTTGTCTTTTTTATGCTAAACTATTTGAGTAATTTTGCAGTTCATATGAGTTCATTAGTTTTTCTCTACAGTTTTTCTGTTGTGAGGCGACTAGCTTGTGTTATTGTTTTCAACATTTGTGAGCCTAACTATACTAAATTGCAGAGTGCTTGCTCTTTTCTGAACATCAGTCATCTTGAAAAGAGTACGTCAGCTTCACTTTAGTCTGCCTGCCACTTTGGGGTGACTAGAGTGTGCCCTCAGAATTGTTTTGCCATTGAGCTAATGACTATTTTAAGGTCAACACGATGCTTCTAAAAAGACTCGTCTTAGAGGAAGAAGTTCAGAAATCTGAAAGAATACATTTCAGGTGTATTTCATACTGAATTTATGTAACCCTGGAGCTTCATAGGTAAAACCTTGGTTTTGCTGAAATAAGCAGCAGATCTCCCTTTGACTTTAACAGGTGAAATTCTGCAGGTAGTATATGCAGTTGTTTTATGCTTAGGCTTGTCAAACCATAACTGCCCTAAATATTGCACCTTGTTTCCTTACAGATGTGCACTGGTAACTACATATTTGTTCCTTATATGATAACTCCACATAACAAGGTGTACTGCTGTGATAGCAGTTTTATGAAGGGACTAACAGAACTAATGCAGCCCAGTTTTGAGTCGCTGCTTGGGCCTATATGCTTACCTCTGGTGGATCGATTTGTTCAGCTCTTGAAGGTGGCACAGGCCAGTTCAAGGTGAGTTGTCTTTTTGTACCCCTGTCTAAAACTCATATATTCCTGCTGGCAATATAAATGTCAGACTCTTGCTTCAGGATGATGTGATGCTTTGTCTTCTGTCGAGACAAATTAACAATGAATGACTTACCTCGACCAAATCTCTCCATTGACACTGCTCTATCAGTAATTGTTCCACATATACACTGTGGGAGAGCTGCAAGGCCAGAAAAACAAATGCAAGGGACCTGTCCCAAATTGCTGACGTGAAGTTGTTCATCTCCAGCCAGTATTTCCGGGAATCCATTCTGAACGACATCAGGAAGGCCCGTAACCTCTACACAGGCAAAGAGCTTGCAGCAGAGCTGGCAAGGATTCGACAGCGAGTGGATAATGTTGAAGTCTTGTCTGCTGACATTGTAATAAACTTGCTGCTGTCCTACAGAGACATCCAGGTATGAATCCTATGCTCTAAGATCAGCTAAAACATAGTAAATTAAATTACATTCCCAGTGAAATTTTTAGTGTATTTTGCACATATTTGCTAAAAAACTATACAAATAACGCACACTAGTAAAAATCTTTTACAGTATCTTCACTGATGCTTTTTAATTTTTTTTGTAGTTAGACTGTTCATAGCAGGTAAGCGCTGTTATTTTATAACAGCATCTAAAAAGTACACAACATAGAATAACTCTTCTCCATCTCAGCATTACTATGTGATAGCCTGTAGTGTCTCCTACTTAAAGGCTATGGTAGCATTCTGCTATTGATACGTGTATGTATTCTTTGTCACCATGCTTGTGACATTTTTTGTGGAAACATAACATGTTCATGTGCATTTCGGCTTCTGGAACGGTGCAAGTAATTGCTTACTTTGTTAGACAGAATTTCAACTGTTGTTCCTTAAACATTTTGAGGTGGTTTGGTTTCAATTTTGGTTTTGTTTGTTTGGTTTTTAAATATGTCAGAGAGTAAGCTACTTTAAAAACTGTGGTATTGAAAGATTATTTTATTGTGTTTTTGTGGCTCATGCCTACTTCAGAGTTTTGGGATGCCTTAATTCAGAAGCAGTTAGCATTGTAATGTCTGTACAATATGAACTCTGATATGCATTCAGTCCCTGAAGCTAACTTTAATCATGACATAGATGTACTAAAATTTCTACAGGTCCATGTTGAAGCAGTACAGGAGACCAAATTGTGTGTCCCTGCTAAATAGTGTGCATATTCACATTTCTGATGAGTGCCAGGCTGTTTACAGTTTGAGACTGAAGAAACTAAAATCTATAAAACTTAAAATGAACTGAAAATACTTCTTAGTATGAAATAAGAGGTGCTTAGTTCAAAGAGGAGTTTATATAGGTATACCTCGGTAGAGCTACATAAAAGTTCATTATTCCCTTCTTTTGAAAGGATTATGATTCCATTGTGAAATTGGTGAAAACTTTAGAAAAACTGCCTACTTTTGACTTGGCTTCCCACCACCATGTGAGGTTTCATTATGCGTTTGCGCTGAACAGGTAAGAATCCTCCCTTTCTTCTGCTCTTGAACACTAAATCAGAACTGTAGACTTCTCACAGGCTTGGTAGTCCGGGATGAAGTTCCCTACTGGAATCTTCATATGCACGTCTAGGGTTTTTCAGTGAAGCAACTCTGGGGACTCTGAGCTTAGTGATCAATCTAAGCTTTCTTTCTCTTGTACTGTCAAATTCCATTCCTTTTCCTTAAATGTGTTTGATTTGTCTTTCCATAAGTTTGCATCGTTTTTTTCATTTCAGTACCTAAATCAGAGCAATAAATACCTAGCAGTATTTTACCTCTATAAAATACACTTTTATCATTGCTGTATGAGTGGCAGTGCTGCAGCATTTGTGCTAACTTAGACATCATCTTATTCAAGTCTGAGTTCTGGTAGTGTCAGGAGACAGGAGGAGAACTTTCATTAAGTGTCCATCAGAAGATTTTATTATAATAATAATAAACAACTAATTTTCATGTTCTCTGATAACATGCACAAAATGTGCCACATGGAGCAGCATGCACTACTTTCTTGGGTTAAATGAGAGCCAAGCCTAGATTTTTCTTTTTCTAGGATACTGGCAATTGGGCAAGGCACTAAAGGGGGAGTTTTTTAGAGGAAACTACAGAGGTTTTCTGCTTCCTTGCTGTTATCACAATGAACATTTTGCTATTGACATTTAGAGGAGTAGACCAGGTGTCAGCATTGAAATTCTCAAATATAGAAAATGTCTACAGATCTTTCTGCTTCTCACAGATTTGAATATTGTAATTCAGGTTTGCTGAAGAGCCTCAAAACTGCATGTCATGTCAAAGTGATGTCAAAATATGTCACAAGTAATTAGCTGAAAAACTAAACCTGTTTTTGAAACAAAACAAACATAAAAACCAGCTATCTGGCATTGTTTTGTCTGAATAAAATGTCCAGATCCTTTCTTGTTCCTTTGTACCAAGTATATGAAGGTATAAATATTGTGCCCTTTTTGTTCCTGCTTTGCCAGAAATACGTGGAGCTTTGCAGATTAAGTAATCCAGCATGTGTCTGCCGCTTCTGTGTAGCCTTCACAAAAGTCACTAGGTGTACCTTGGATTTTTAAGAAGTTATTTAGACCTCAGGGTCACCATTTTCTAAAACAAAATCACCTTTGAAAACAGGACTGGACTAGTTCACTGGGGCACTAAAAAATCTGCAGAACTGCAGTACAATCTTTTCAGGCAGATTCTTATACTTTATTGGTTCTGTTGAGACTTCTTGCAGACTGAAATGTCTGTTTTTATAGATGTGACTATTAAGATGTAGCCTTTGAGGGTATCTTCATACAAAAGGTCTACACAGTACCTCCAAAGGAGTTCAGATTTTCCTCTCCCTCCCTTATCCAGATTGTACATTCCACTGGAATCCATGCTGTATGCTAGGAAGGAATTATCTGGGTTAATTGTAGCTTTCTCCTTATTGCGAATATAGAGTATGTTTCCTGAGCTAAGGCAGGTCTGGAATACTCTGCACATCTGAACGTTTGTTGTGGAAGAAGCTGTCCCTCTTGCTTCTAATCCAGGTCACGAGCACGGAAGGATGGAGCGGCTCAATTAGTCAGGATTAGTCTGACCTAAATCAAGAAAGTGTGTGAGGGCATTGGTGATGGAAGAGTAAGCAGAAAGAAAAGTGGGGACCTCTGTCTCTGGAGAACAGCAAAGTGTAAATGGCTCGTATTACAAAACACTGTTGTCTTACTGGTTTTGTTCTCATTAAGTTCAGGTAGCTATTGGTTTGATCTGGATTAGTGATAGTTGATACAAGATGTGGAAGAGTTATCCACCTGAAACACCATTCTGAAAATTGCCCTTCTGTAATGAAAGTCAGCCGAAAAACAAAGAAGCTGCAGACTTACCCTTGTTCCTTTACTTAAGTGGTCAATATGAGAAGAGAAAACAAAAGGAAGCAAACCTTCAACAACTGGCAAGTGATCAGTTGGCAGGGGAGCTAAGTAACACAGACCTGAAGGAGACTGTTACTTGCTCAGCCGGGAGCACTTGGTTTCTCTCCCTGGGGCCTGGGATTGTCCATCTCAAATGAGTACACCAGCCTTGCTGTGCCACTCTACAAGTACTTGGGGAGCCTAATGCAGCTCTGTAGTCTGAGGGGACTTTTCCTAATTTGTTAGAATCTGACTGGTCTGAAGGTTGGGAAGAGACAGCACTGGGTTTCATTTGTCTTTCCCATCAGGCTGAGACAACAATAGAGGTTGGCCCAGCACATAGACTTGCACACTCTGGGGTTTTTTTTTGCTCAGGAAAGCATTTTATACTGTCTGCTCAAGCAAGTGCTTTTGCTCTGTTTTCTTAATTATTTTTGTTATGATGTAAGTACTCATTCATCCTTTGTTACCTATTCTGCTTGATTTAAACCTTTTCTTCCACATCACTCCCTTCTGGAGCTGCATACATGAGCTCAGAGCTCGCAAGCTCTGATCTCTCAGGTTTGACATTGACACTACCTGTGCAGATGCATCAAAACTTTGATATGTTCTTGTAGAGGGGGAAGAAAAAATCCACTACTGAACTTCTGATCAAATAGTATCTGCTTTAAGATGGCTGTGGCTTTTGATGTGGTTTTTTTTTTTTTCTTTCTGAGGTAGCTTTTTCTTGCAAACTTCTTCAGTGCAAAGCTTGCAAGACAGATACAAAAACACTTTTAAATATTCTCCTCAATTCAAATTGTAGCCACTGAAATATTACAAGCAATTTCTCCAAAAGAATATAATACTCTTTCCAAACCACCGAAGAATAGTTTTTGCTGAGAAAGGAGTCATTTGCTTGTTCAGTACACAAATAAGTAAAAAATTCTAAACTCTTGATACTGAACGATGTATGTACCTAAACTGTGAGTCACCAGGAAGTGTCTAATGCTTGCAATTATGTGGTTTATTTGTCTTAAGTACTCCTGTTAATATTATCAGCTTCACTTCCTAACCTTCCCTATTATGGGAATTCAGTCTGGTTTACACATTTTGGGTTTTTTGCTTCACATTCATGATCAAAATGTGTGTGTATATACATACATACATACATATAGATATATAAAACCCCACAAACACAAGATGGAATCTTTTTTTCCTTTAAAGCATGAATTACTATGAAAGAAATATTAGATATGAAACCTGAGGTTTGTATCTTTCTATTTTGTAAGAAAGTAACAAGTGATCTTTCTAAGAATTTCTTTTGAGGCTCTTGTTGCTGTTGTTAGTGCTTTGCTCTAGCTGATGCTTCATGGGAGAGAGAAAACATGTTTTGAGGCTTTTATAAACATGTCCCATGATATTAAGAAAAGGGGAAAAAAAAGAGAAAGGAAGGGGGAGAAAAAAGTGTGGATATATAATATAATCCATTGTGTCTAGAGGCACTTTTTACGTGGATAAAATCATACATATATATTCAAACATGGTCATGAAAAACTTTCTTGTTAACTTTATTGGGTTTTTTAATCAAAATTTTTATTTTTTTAATAGGCGAAATCTGCCTGGAGACAGACAGAAAGCTCTAGAAATTATGATTCCCCTGGTAGAACAGGAAGACCAAGTAGCTTCAGATATGTACTGCCTGGTTGGTCGAATTTACAAGGACATGTTTTTGGAATCTGGGTTCACAGACACAGAAAGCAGGGACAAAGGGACATTCTGGTGAGTACTGTTTTCCTGGTCTATGTCCTTTTGTTAGCTTTGGAAAAATATTCCTTAAACAAGAATATATTTCAACTGTTTTTCATCCCAAAAATTTGGCATCCTTAAGGGATACACTGAATCTTCTTTGCTTATTTGTTAAGAATGAGAGATTTATGTTGTTCAGAGATCTGGTTCCACAAAGTTCTTGAAGTGCCTCAGAGACTTGGAAGTTTAGGTAGCTCTCATCGGAGTGTATTTTCCTTCTTCTTCCCAAACATGAAGTCTCCTGTTTACTATATTATTCTTAGGAATCTGAGCCAGACAATAATCAGCTGTGAATCAATTGGCATATCTGCAATCTGATAGACACTAGCTAGCTAGGCTTAAAAGTGCTGAGGTTTAAATCTGCACTGATGATTAGGGTGTACCATTCTGTCTTTTTTTTTTTTTTGCTTCCATGCTCACAAGTAATGTGACTCTTACAAGCTCATGCTGGCAAAAGTTTTATCACCCCATCATCACCGTATAGTATATGCATATTACAGTGGACTACAGTCCCATCAATAGTCAAAGTAGCACACAATAGGCTAGACAAATTCTCATCTTAATTTTAGAGGCAAGTATCATGTTTTTTATTGCTTTTGAAATGCACTAAACCACTGTTATGTGGAATAAGTTAACAAATGGAGGCACTGGATGCCATCCTAGACTTCTGTGAGGATGAGCTCCTTTTCTCCATTATGATTCAGATGAGGCAACAGGCAATCTGTGTTTATGTATCCTGCACATCAGATTCTAGTTCTGGTCTTGTGCTCATCAGCTGCCTGTTGAAGTAAATGCTTAGAATGGAAAGTTTTCTTCTCCCTTCGTCATTTATCACTTGTTTTCAGTAAACTTCAGATTAGAACTGTCTTTGGTAAGAGATAAGATATAATTGTTTACCATTTGTGGCCTCAGAATACGAGTACAGTTTAGAATTGCTGGTCATGCTTCACAGTATTGCAATGCTTATTGGACTTTTTTTAAAGATGTTGCAATAACAGGAATGCAGCATATTGTTGTCGTCCCTGTCTTCATAATTTTGAATTAAAGAAAAATTTTATTTCCTCTAAGGCAAAGCCCATAACAAACTTTCAAGATTCTCTTTAAAAAAAATATATATATATTTTGCTCATGTCATGAACTAATGTAAAAAGAAAACTGTAGTCCTGTATGCAAATACTACGCATTATCACAGGCTAAATAGAATAAATAGAAATTACTTTTGGTATTGTACATCTTGCTTTTTCCTCATTCATAGTGCCTTATGAATAGATAAAACTTTGACATTTTCAAACACAATTGAACTAAGAACGATTATATGTATAATAGTGGTAATTACTTCTAGGATATTTCACATAGAACACACTTTCAGTTGGTGCATCTTAGCAGTCATGATATTCAGACATTTGATGAGGGGAAGTGATTGCAGTCAGGCATACTCGTTTGGGAAAGGACAGCAGGCTGGCAGCTCCTGCAGCAGGGTAGGATGCTGACCAGCCAGCCCATGAATAATCCCTGAAGTCTCTGGCAAGTCAGACCCCGTACAGACTGCTCCCTGTGCCTGCTGCCGTAGAACAAGGTGATCTCTGTTGAGTCAAGCTCGAGTTTGGCTGGAGGCTGTACCGGATGGGCCAGCTGCTTTTGGTTTGTACTTTATGCTGGACATTGATTTGAATTCTAGTGTTAGTCATATAGGAGGCTTGACATGGCTGAAGGGTTGACTCGTAACTCAGTGGAAGGCTCTTGGGAAGGAGCAGACCTACTCCAGTGCTACACTAGGCCACAATGAGGGAAGGTGTGTGCAGGAACGATACCTCCATGGTAGTGTAACTTTATTTTGAGGTAAGGGTTATTATCTCAGTCTTAGAGAAATGAGGATGCAGAAGTATGGTGAATTGCATAAGATAATGAGAATTTGGTAGCAGAACCAAAGCACTGTTTTTGCAACAACCGGTGATGTCAAGGTACTTGATTCCAAAAAAAAAAAAAAAAAAGGCAGGCAGTGTGCTTTCCTGATAATTAAAAAGCAGAATAAAAGACATCTTTCATATAAATGAGACAAGAGATGAAAGATTAATTATTAACTGTCACTTTCTTGTTGTATACTGACAGTGTAAATCAGACTTACCAAAGCTATCAAGTCTTTATTCAAATCTCTTCACTGCTATCTCCTTAATTCAGCATTTGCACTGCAACGTTTTCCCAAATGTCAGCTTTCAATTTCTTGATGGCATTCATAATTGCATCAGCTAAGCTAGCCTCTACTTTACAGGCAGACTTTTAAAACTTACCGCCTTTCTACGATACTGTGCAGGCTCCTCCAGTGGTATTTGAGGCATGACAAGGTACAGCAATTGTACCAGTTGAATTTAAATCAGTTCAGTCAACAGATGTGGCTTGTGAGTTGTTTGGGAAACTGTGAATATTTTTATCTGTTCAAAATTAATTATTACAGGTTATGTTTTACTTTTTGTCTGTAAATTCTTGCTGTGTAGGCTATGTGGATATAAGGCAGGTTTAAGAATGTCAGCACAGGATCACACCAAATACAAAACTACACTTTTGGTTATAACAATTTAGGAGAGGTAAATAGGGCTACAGAGGTCCAAGATACCAGTATTTTTTGGTGTGAGTAGCATGTAAAGATGGCTAGAAAAATGAATTTCTGCTGTGGGGAAGGGAGATGTGGAAGCAATTTGGAAAGAAAAGGCAGAACCCTGGTATGAAAATTCCCAGGATGTCCTTTCTGGTCTGCTGGGGGTAGGTGGCAAGCTCCTGGCAGCAGGGGACTGAAGGGGTGGCCTCTGACAAGAGATGAGGAGCTGCCCTATGTCAGACACAGCCAGTTCCAGCCAGCTCCAATGGACTCATCACTGGCCGAAACTGAGCACATCAGTAACTCTGGTGGCACCTCTGTGGTAACATATTTAAGAAAAGGGGAAAAGGTTTTTCTGGGGGCTGTTTCACCAGTGCTTCTGCAAGCAGTAACTATATTGCAAACTTAAGCTCACCTCCACCTCCTTTGGCTGTATGACTAACATTGTTTACAGCACAAATGTGCCCACCTGTTGAAACGCATGAGATATGCTTATTTTATCTTTAAATTTTGAAGTTTTGTCTGTATCTGTCCAAGAACTAGAGAAATTTTGATTGTCATGCCAGGAATTAGGTATTTGGGGGCAAAACAAAAAAAGTGAAAGTACAGTCTCCTGTATTGAACAAAAACACTTGCAAGGTTTTTTTCCTTCTTCTATCAATCTTTCCTTTTCCTGATACTGCATGAGGATTACAGCATGAAAGATCTCTGGGGCAATAAAGGGAGCCCAGTTCCTAACATCACTGTCTCTCCAAACAGATTATGCCAGCTAACGGGTCTCTTCTAGCTATATATACTTAGAATCAATGAAAGTGTCATCCTGTTTGGTGGGTTTTTATGGGGGTTGGGTTTTGTTGTGGGTTGTGGTTTATTTTTTTAAGTGAGCAAAAATATTTTGTATGTACTTTCTTCATTGTTTTGTTGTAACTCACAGTACAAAAAGAAAGGCAGATGATGAGAGAAAAGCATTAATTGAGTCTACTCTGCTCATCATGCTTTTTTTTTAGAGGACTACACTCTTGTCTAATGATTAAGTTCTTTGGAGATGGGCAGCTGGAGTATAGAAAGAGTGTATCTGTACCAGATTGAAGAGAAACCTGTCTTGCAGTTTTGGAAAGCAGAGCTTATGTTAGAGGATGCAAAGTCCTGAATCAATAGAGCAGGAAAAACAACAAAAAAAATAAAATTTAAAAATTACAAACAAGCCATATTTTTGGCCTGCTAGGATCAAAATGCCTTAGATTTGCTTACATGTCAAAGTGTGGTCTGGAAGCCAAATTCTTAGGTTTTGTATAGATTATTTTTCTTTCCTTCCTTCTGTATTAATCTCACAACCTGCTTAATTTTTTTTTATATAATCCATCTGTTTGTCTGGATTTTTCCCCATCCTTTTGAAAGTAATTTTAAACTCTATTGCTTTTTACTGTAGCAGAGTTGTGTTAACTGAATCTTTTGTGCTTCTTAACTCACATATGATAGTCTTGTTTGCCTCCTCCTTACGGGGGCGTGGGGGGGTGGTGTATGTATATGTATATGCAACCAAACATGTTCTCACTCTGTAGAACAAGTTTAAAGCACTGTAGATCTGCTGTAGTCACCACAACATGCTTTGCTAGCTTGAGGACAGTGTTTGTGTGAAGACCCTCAACTTCTTTTAAGACAAGATTTAGGCTAGGTGAATACCACTGCTGTTCCTCTGGCTCGCTCACTTCCTCTTGAGGGGAATGAAATCTGATACAGTCCTTTTTTATGTGAATAGACTCATAAGGATGATGTCAGTGAGACACCCAGTAAAGAATAAGATTTGGAGTAGCTGAAATGATAGCTAAATGCGAAGTATCTTCATGTATCACTTGCTTTTGTGCTTATACATTTTGATATGCTTGTATGTCACTGTAGCAGATCCACAATAGAATCTAAGGTTTCAAGTCAGTGAAAATTCATATACTTAAGAGTAAATTAATGAGCTTATTAATATAACTGTGAAACAGGTCTCTTACAAGCTCATAGTATTTTTTTCTTTAATCTCAAATAAAATTGGAAATCTAGTAAGATATTATAACTTTACTGGGATGGATGAGTAGGGTCTGTGCTTGTTGTGTATGGGGAAAGGAAATGGGAGGAGGATGTATAAATAACGGACTCCCCAAAATAATCACAAAGCATGTGTGGAAAACAGTAATATTTTTGCTTCCATGGATTCTTGCTGTGTAAACAGAAGATAAGCACTTAAAGTACCTAAAAGTATAATTATGTCCCTATTAGATCGCATTATTTAGAAAGTAAACTTGTATGTTTGTTTTTTTTCTAGGTTCAAGAAGGCGTTTGAGTCAGAGCCAACATTACAGTCAGGAATTAATTATGCAGTACTCCTCCTGGCAGCTGGACATTGCTTTGATACTTCTTTTGAGCTGCGGAAAGTTGGTAATTATAGCTTGCAAATTCACAGTGAAATCGCATTCTAGTGAAAGTATGACACCATCCACTGTTGTAGGGGAAAAATCCGATGTTTGTATATGAATGCTTTGATAGTGAGCGTGTGAATATTTAAGTTGGTCTGCCCCACCACCACTGATCCCACCTGACTGTGGGTGAGCGCTGTCATGAAGACCTGGTTCCAGTTGCAAGGTCTTAACTGGTTACCCGAGCTTAGTGAAAAATGGCAGCCCTTCTTTGCAATGGCATCATTTGCATGAAACAGGAACACCTGAAGGGGCAATTCTGTTCCAGCTAGCATTCTTAAAAATAAACAAACAAAACCCCCTGTAGAACTGTAGGGAATGTGGACAAAAAGTCCATCCAGAGAGTGGGGAAAATGCACTTGAGCTTGGGATGGGCTGAGAGAAGAATGTTTCTCTTCCAATACTTTTTTTGAGGTTTCCTCAATGTCTGTATTCGTAGAATCACAGAGTGGTTTGGGTTGGAAGGGACCTTTTAAAGACCATCTAGTCCAACCCCCTTGCCATGGGCAGGGACATCTTTCACTAGACCAGGTTGCTCAGCCTGACTTTGAACACTTCCAATGATGGGGCATTCATAAATTCCCTGGGCAACCTCGTCCAACATCTCACCACCCTCATCGTAAAAAATTTCTTTCTTAAGAAGGAAGAATTAAAGTGTCCATTTTGTTCGTGATTTTGCTGGATTTGAGGAGAGTGCAAAGTCAAGATTAGTCAGTAATACTTTCAGGGAAGGTATGGGAGAAAGCACTGAAAGTTGTAATGTGTAGTAACATATCCTTTTCAACTGGCATTCTTCTCCATGAATTTCCATAATTCTTGAATTATCGTAAAGTCTTTTTTATCATTCTGTCTCCTGAAGAGGTAGTCAAGTGAGACAGGAACAATGTTCTTCGCTCCACAGAATATATCTGTAGTCAGCCACTGCTCTAGTTTAGAAGTTAGGTGTGCACTGTATGTCTGTAAGTAATTTTCTACATAGAGAAGGTCTTTTTGAGTGTGAAGGTCAGAGTGAGATGGTTACTTTCACGTAGATAATGGAAGTGAAATTAAATTTCTCTGGTGTGAATGAAGGTATTCATTTGGATGTGATAGGCTGCTTAGAGTTGCCTCAGCTACTATATTTGCCCTTCTGTGAGTGGGTGAGATTTTGCTTTTCGGGTCAGATAGAATACTTTCATCTCCCTACACTGAAATTTGAATTCTTGTGCCAGTGTAGGAGGTAAAAATACATGTTTTGCTTCCTACATAGCATTTGCAAATATTCACTCAGCTGGCCTAATTTTAAATTAGGTAGTTTAGCAAAGCTGGGCTGTATTTATTGGGTAGTTTAATTTGAATCCCTCCATTTTAAAGAAACTTCTCAATTGCACACAGGCTAAAGCCAACTAGATTTGGACAAATTAATTGTACTGATGAAATCTGGCTGTTATTTGCAGGGATCAGACGTTTGGTATCATCTTGTTGTGAGTTTGTCCAGTGCTGTTTTCCCTACTGGTTGTACAGAGAACATTACAGAAATTAAGGTTCCTTATTACTTAAGGTTTCATACATGGCTGATGAATGATTTAGTGAAGAAATATCCGGTGGCTATTTGGTGGAAATTTTTTTTTTTTAGCTGTTGCTGTGCCCCTCTCTTACGTAAACATTTACTTGGTGTCTGCTGAAAACCCTTGATATAGCAACCCCTGCTGTTATCTACTAGTGTCTATCTTATTTTGTTATGGGAAGTATTTTCAAGATACTTTAAGCCTCAGACTTAGCTATTTTGAAACAAGTTTTCAAATACGTATATAATATAGACCCTATGTGTGTCACTGGTCATTGATTTCTTGTTGATAAGACTGTGGTCACCGTTCATAGAATCATAGAACGCCAGGTTGGAAGGGACCTCGAGGATCACCTGGTCCAACCTTTCTTGGCAAAAGCACGGTCTGGGCAAGATGGCCCAGCACCCTGTCCAGCCAGATCTTAAAAGTGTCTGATGTTGGGGAATTCACCACTTCCCTGGGGAGATTATTCCAATGGCTGATTGTTCTCATTGTGAAAAATTTTCCTCTTGTGTCCAATCGGAATCTCCCTATGAGTCACTTGTACCCATTACCCCTAGTCTTTTTCACATGACTCCTTGTAAAAAGAGAGTCTACGTCTTCTTCGTAGCCACCCTTTAAATACTGGAACATAGTGATGAGGTCTCCCTTAAATTCTTTTCTCCAGGCTGAACAAACTCAGTTCACTCAGCCTTTCCTCATACAGCAGGCTTCCCAGTCCTTTGCTCACCTTTGTGGCCCTTCTCTGGACCCTCTCCAGCCTGTCCATATCTTTTTTTGTGTAGTGGGGACTAAAGCTGAACACAGTATTCCAGGTATGGCCTGACAAGTGCTGAGTAGAGTGGGATAATGACTTCTTTATCTCTGCTGGTGATGCCCTTGTTGATCCAGCCCAGCATCCTGTTGGCTTGCTTTGCCGCAGCAGCACACTCTTCACTCATATTGAGCTTGTTGTCCACCAGGACCCCCAGGTCCATTTCCACAGAGCTGCTCCCCAGCGGGGTAGATCCCAGCCTGTGCTGCGCTCCTGGATTATGTTTTCCCAGGTGCAAGACCGTACATTTGTCTTTGTACAATGACGTTTGTCAGCTGGCTTGAGTTGTGCTAGACTCTGAGGGTAATGTATTATTTTATTGGTCTCGGGCTAACGTTAATGTTTTAAACAAAAATAAGCAAAACCACAGAGGCTGTGTGGGAAAACGTTTTGTTTTTTTCTTTTTTTTTCCTGTCCCAAAAATGTCTTAAATATGTGTCATTCTTTCGATGTCACTTCTTGTTTAGATCTGTGTATACAAGACCATTCGTTAGCAGTAGTTAGATTTGCCTGGCAGTGCTTTCAGTTTGCTGTCCACCTGCAGCATTATCTGTAGCACACAGAAATTAAAGGAAGTCTGTCTTCTGGTGGGAGATGGGGAGAGAGGTGAGAGCAAGCTGGTTAAAGTTCAGGCCAGGTTATATGGAAATTATATTGGTAGGTTGGGAAAGGCTAAGGAAGGATATGGTCCCTAACAGCACTTCAGAGGGCTGTAATTAGAAGATGCATTGGCAGTGATGTAATAACTCCAGTAAAACTAAGTCCAGTATCCAAAAGAATTTTTACCAATCTGCATCATATCAGAAAATTTGCCTTCTAAAAGTTCCTACCTCTACTTGTCAGATAATAGTCCACAACTAAATAATCATGTGAAACATTAATGAAAATCCTCCATTTTCTGAACAGTACTGCTTTCTTAACTGTACAAAATTGCAGAACTTTGAAACAGAAATGCAGTGCTCAGTAAGTGCATTGACAGTAATGATTTCTGCAGGCTGTGCAGCTTTGACACACAAAGGATCCTGTAATATGAATTGCTCTGTCAATATTTGAGCAAGGAAAGCAGTTTATTTATAAAGCCTTCATAGTAATATTTAACTGGTAATATCTACTTCTGTATCTTATTTTCTTCAAGCTGTGGGTATATTCTTGGCATTATAAAAACAGTGGCTTTTCTGGCATTAATGGTTTCTCTATTTTGGCTCATTTATTTTTAAGGCAAAATATTTTTGATAAAATATACTGGAATTCAGCTGCTGCTTTTCTTTCTCCCCCATGAATGCCAAGTTTATCATGGAAGGAGAGAATGTCTTGACTTTGCCTGGATTTTCTTATATAATCAAAAAATCTTTTAAAGATGGTGAAATCAAAATAAACTAAAGAAGATAAATTATACAAGGAGACCACAAACTCAGAGTGAAATTCATGCAGGTGTTCACTTTGCATGTTTGCACAGAAAGGTTATTTTGTTCTCCCACTCCCCAGAAAAGACCAACCCCACTGGAAAACAAAACAAAAAAGCCCCACCCACCTTTATAAATTAGTTATAGTCCTTTGAACCTATTGCTAATGTCTCCATGCTGCAACTGCATTTTTCCAGCTTGCCTTTCAGGGGTAAGTAAGTTTTATAGATGAGCTTTGTAGAGGAAGGTCAGCAAACTAGAGTGAGTTTTAGCACCGAGTACCTCATCTTTCTTGGAAGAATTTGATGAGAGGTTGAGGTTGTCTTCTCTACGGTAATAGGATCCACTTCACAAAATACTTGGCTAAAACTTCCAGTTCGTTCAGGCTACGTAACAGTAATGATTCCCAGACTTGGTGTCCTCAGATATCATTGCTGCTACACATCCATCCTTTTTCCCACCATCTTCCTATAGCTCTCCTTACTCCATCAGCTGGGACTCAAAATCCTTGCTATCACCAGTCTTACCTTCCTAACAAACACTTCTCCCTGCCACACCAGTAATCCCAGTCCCTTCCCATGTGAGTTGTACCTTTCATCAAAACAACACACTCAGTTTGTACCTTGCTTTGGCTCCGTTAACCACGTCTGGAGCACTGAAGGGTTGTGATGGGTGAGTTCCTGCAGACGCAATGAAGCATAGCGGAGTATGTAAGCCTGTGAACCAGAGACCAGTGCTGTTGCTCGCTGTGACAAATAGTTTGTGATAGCTTGTCAGTGATCACTGCAACTGTGAGTGCCATCGCCCAGTACTCAGCGAAGGCCCTCCGCACAGCTAAATTGCTCCCTTTCCCCTTCCTCCCAGCAAAGGTACACCCATCTGAAATGATTCATGTATCCCTGTGATACCAATTCCTTACTTCCCTTGTGATGAGATCGCATTCAAAGCCTGTGGAAGTTAGTAGGTGTCTATCAGGTCTTGTATGTTGCTGTCATGTGCATGCAAATGTTTTAAATGTTCTAGCAGAGCCCTTCAGCCTTTGATGATATTGCTGAGTAGTGTTACTCTAGGGTGCTGGGGGAGATTAATTTTTTCCATTTACTGTGTTGCATGCATAGTGTGTAGGTTTTGCTTTCTAGAACCCAACTGAAGTTGAACACATTTAACACAAATTCCCCCTTCCTATCCTACACTGACAATGTACACCCAAGGTGTACATCCTCAAGCAGTCTCTTAACAGTGTGCATGCATACAGCACCCTGGCTTAAAGCCTTGCAAAGCTGATAGACATAGAGATGGTCACCTCTCTATGTTGTGGAGTTGATGGCGGTGATGTACATTGCATCATGTCTCGCATCTGAGATATTTTGTAAAATCTATTGCATTTTTTTCCTTCAGGAATAACTAAACAAACTTCTTTCCCAAGAAGCGAACAAATAATGTTTTTGTATGATTTAAGTATTATTTTGTTCTGTATGTTACTCAAGCATGACTATTTCTTGTTAGCAAGAGAGCACAAAGTGTGAAATATAGATGTGAAATAGGCTATAGAACTCTTGGATACAATTTTACATTTTAAAAACATTTATTGTCTGATGTTGATAACATAAAAATGTGAACAATGTGAGAAAACAAGATTAATTTTGTATACTGAAATGTAGCTAATGTAGTGTCTGTCCATCTCGATAAGATTTATTGCTGCTTCCAGCACAAAGTTTAGTCTGCTTGCTACTGAAGGAAGGTTAAGGGAAAAAAAAGGTCAACAATTGCATTGAAATTTCTTGTGAATACTCAGCCTTAATATCAAGGACAACGGAATGTGGTGTGGGAGGGAAACTGTCATAGCGGAGTAGTGTGGGAAAAGTGAATAAAAGACTATGGTGGTAAAGAGGCTTGTCCTGTAAGCTGCAAATTGTTTTATTTGCGGGGGATGGTGTAGTGTATCTCATGTTAGCTATAAGTGTGTAGCAGCTAATATGAACTAAAAATCATCCTGAAGGCCACAGGGAAACTTGCAGTTCTCAGAAAACTTAGCAAGTCAAAATAAAACCTGAGGCTCTCCATAGCCTTGAGTTGCTGAGGAACTTATGAATATTAATAGATGTCTTTCATTGGGGTAGGATTTGCGGCAATTAAAAGAACATCACTGCTGGAAGAAGCCCAGTGGATCATCTGTTCCTTCTGCATGGGACCTTGTCTATAAAGGTAAGTTTGGGGCTTGGGACTTGTAAGTCAAAAAAACAAAGCAGAAAAAAACATAATAGGTGCCTTATTCAGCATCTGTTAAGTTTTTACAGCTATGTTGTGTAGCCTAAGGCCCCAATTTACCTTTGTAGATGAGGTCCATGCAAGAACATAGGTAATCTGACTGTGGCCTTGTCCTGACAGTGATGTCTTAAAGTTCCTCTCTTGAGAAGCCTTTAGGAAGAGGGGGAGGGGAGAAAAAAAACTAATCCACTATCGCTTAGGGAGTTTGGAAGGCATATAACACAAACTGGTAAGTATGATTTCCATCTTACTTCATTGAAATGGAGAGGTTATGGTAATTTAAGCAATTAATAGATTTCAAATCAGGGAAATTGATATTTTAAAACTGTATTAATAATTCCTGTGACCTATTATTCTTTTTACTACAGGAGTAAAGATCAGCAGCCTGCTTGGTAAAAAGGGGAGCTTGGAGAAACTGCAGAGCTATTGGGAAGTAGGATCTTTCTTGGGGGCCAGTATGTTGGCTAATGACCATATAAGAGTGATCCAGGCTTCAGAAAAGCTGTTTAAGCTAAAGGCACCAGCATGGTAAGGTGATAAACAAGATCATGTACATTGCTGTGTATTGAAACATTGGGCTCCTTCAGCTTTCACATTTGGCATCGTATTTATCTGATGGGAGATTGGTTTGGGGTGTGTTTTGGTTTTTTTCCTTTAACAGATTTTGCTGTCTGTGTATTGTTTCACTGCACTTTTACCCAGACAAGGGACTCTCTTCCCCTTTTGCCCTTATTCAGGAACAGATTTGATATGGGTCTTTAATTTGATGTCTGAGAAGGACAGATTCACCATTGGCTCGAGGCTCTTCTGAGGGCAAAAGGGGAAAGGTGGAGTTGCTTGTAGGCACCATACTTCAGTGGTTACATTGCTGAAGAGAAGTAGTAGTAACATGTGGGTTTAGTCATAACTGCCTGAAAGGTTTTGGAAATGCAGACAGCTTGGCTAGAAAGGCATGGATATACCTTGGAATACTGTGGTGGTTATTGGTTATACCAGCTGGTTTAGGAACTTGAACATGAATGAGCTGTATGGTGCAAGTTGCCTCTCATTATGATTGAGAAGAATGGAGATTAAATTCCAATGAACAGAAATGCTGTAAATCTAGTGTTAAAGACAACCCGGTAGATTCAACATCTGTTTTGCAAAGGCCCAGAGATGTCTGCTCTGGCAACAGGCTCTCGGCACCTGTTCTGCTTTGGATATAGACAGCAAGTAAGCACCAGTCACCTACTCATCAAGGGCTGGGATCCTGTTGGCTGGGGAGACTCTTTTCTGACCAAAAAAAGTTGTCATTCAGCCAACTGAAAGAGTGCATACATCACAGCCTATGTATTTTTGTTCTAGAAAGTCTCCAAAAGCTGATCAGAGGGGAATGTACATATGTGTGCTAAAATATGGAAATGCTAAACTTCTGTATTCACATAACATAGGAATTATGTCAAAATCAAGAACTCTGATTTTCTGACCAAATATTTTAGAAATGCTGTTTACGGTGTATTTATCTGCAAGGTTTTCCATTTTTACTATGTGCATGTTTTACTGAGAAGCTGGATGGCACTCCCTGGAAGCCTCCTGGTAGAGTTTTCCAGAGTTTATGAATGCCTGGTTGTCAGGATTTTATCTTACCATTGCCTTTGGAGTTTAAGTCTGTGAATTAAACTCTGAGAATGCAGCACACTCACTTGTGTTTCAGGAAGGATTTCTCCTGTGAGCAATTTCTGCCCAGTCTGTTGCAGGCTGTTCAGCAGAGCCCACTTGGTGCAAAGGGGAGTACCTTAAGCCAGGTATCTCCATGGCCTAAGAAGGTTGATTGGAAAATGCACAGCTATGGAACTTTCCCAAAAGGATCTCTGACTTTACGTTATACCTTCTTATCATAAGCCTGGAAACAAAGCTTCCATGAATAGTCTAATTGCAATAAGGTGATAGCTGTGGTAAATCCTCTTTAAGCATGTGTATCTCATTGCTGTAGTATTCATAAAAATTGCATAAGATTATGTTTACAACTTTTTTTCAAAAATGCCAAGAGAAAGCAATGTTATGAGAGGCCCCATAAATCAGCCCCAGAAAGTATAACAGCAGAGAGTGCTGCATTTAGGGGAGACATTCAGCACTGCTGTTGTCCTTCCCTAGCAATGCCAAAGGCTGCTTAGCGTAGCTGTTGTCATCTTTATAGCATAGTCAGTTCCAGAAGTGTCGTGTTTTAGAAATCTGTGTTAAACAACTGCCCATGCAGATAAAATAACCAAGACAGAACAGCGTAGAAAGTTAAACCAGTGGACTTCTCACCTGGGTTTTTATTTGAGGTTGGTCACTACTGAAACAAGTTTGACATGGGCTCAGTTTGGTCCATAGGTAGAGGATTTAGCTATTTCATGAAGCTTTCATGGTTTAGGATAGGAGACAGGATCAGGAATATATGCAGGAAGGAGTGTCCCAGAACTCATTTGTATTTCAGGTTACTAATGTAGCAGCTACATTTCCAGTTCTAAATGGGGAATTGCTATTATTAAAAGCAGTCCTAGAGAACCAAAATCTTACCGGCTGCCTTGGTGTTGCAGTGGTGAATGTTTCAGTTGTGATTAAGGTAGAGACATTATCATTTACAAACTGTATTGAATTTATAATCTATGTATGCTTGGATGATCACAGGTACCTGAAGTCTATTGTAGAGACTGTTTTGATATATCAGCATTTTAAGAAACTGACTCCAGAACAACATACGGCCAAACAGGAACTTGTGGACTTCTGGATGGACTTCCTTGTTGAAGCCACAAAGACAGATGTGTCTGTAGTTCGATTTCCAGTAAGTGGTTGTTTCATTGTTAGTTTGGGTTTTTTAATAAATTGTGACATGAAGGAAATGAACACAAAACACTTTTTGTTTTTAGGTTGCCAGACAATAAACTGCTTGTCCAGAAGAAATGTATTTGGCCTGCATATTAGATTGGTTTTAATTGATTGCATGTGGCTACAATGGGATTGCACAGTGTGTTCCATATGAAAGTAATGAGGAAAAAAGTCAAGATAGAATTTTGCTATTTAGTGTTTGCTACCAATGGGTATACTTCTAAAGCAAACCTTTGCAGTGCATTCCAGGTGATACTATATTAACTATATTATGTTTTGAAGAAAAGATATTTAATTTCAGTCTCTTTCTAGCTCAGCAGGCTTGGCATATGCTACTGCCAATTAAGCCTGTGCTCTTAGAGGTTAAAAATCAGCCCAAGCAGTCAGAAATCTATTGTTCCAGCTACTAGACAATGTATTTCAACAACATTGCACTATAAGTATACATATATATGCACTTTTCTGATTTCTTACAGAAACATTTTGCTGAAAATTTTTATTAGATACCCTGGTGTTCTACAACATCCTGAAAGTATACTGTAAAAAGATTGTTGTTCCCTGTACATATTAACTATATGTGTATGGGAAATAATATCTTGGGTATTCCTTTCAGCTAACCATTAGAAAATACAGCTTTTTGTTTTAAATAGCAGTTCCTGTTGTCTCCCAGATACTTGAAGTGCATACTGGTTGTTTTGTACAGTTCTTTTGGCTTCTGTGTGTAGATGAGGTGATAAACCATAAGGAAGGCTCTAGTGTTGAACAGCAACAGCTTGAGGCAGTAAAGTGAAAGCAACATGAGACTGTCTAGGGAGCCTGGTTCTCCTCCAAGGAGAACAGGTGTAAAGTTTTGCAGGGAAGCAAAAAATATTTTGAATTCTCTGGTGTTTGTAAAAGACAAGGCCATATTCTCTTTAGATTTTTTTTTTGATGATGAAGTGGCGCGATTAGATACTTAAAATAGGCTCTGACTTACGAAACTGTCCAAGTCAAATGGTTTGGCTTTTTATTAAGAGACAAACCGAAACAGAACATTGAGATAGCATAAGCCAAAAGATAAACCCAGTGACCACATAGTTTTTGTTGTACAGGAAACTATGCTGGTGTTGTGGACAGATGTACATAATTTCTCATAATACAAAAATTCTATTTGTGCCTATTCAGAAGGAGAATCACCCTATTCAACAAGTCAACAAAATGAAACATAGTTACTTTCTTTTCCCTCCCTTCTCCCAGATTCTTATAAATAATTTATTCTAAAAAATTTTTTGCAGATTTCCTTATTGTGAATTGTTCTCAGAACTTGAACTTAAGGAATTCACTATCCATCTGTACTAACTTACCTGTCAATTACTCTCTTATCTGGTAGTATCTATCAGTGTTATCATCCTCTTTTTGGCCTTTGGAGGAAGAAATGACACAGCCTGTGGGTAACTTGCTACAGGCTAAAGACCCTGATCTGTGAAATGGTTTAAACCAGATTTTAGAAGTTATAAGTGTCTGGAGATGCCAAGCAACACATTTGAAGTCCCACTGGTCATCATTTACAGAGTTAAATGCCTAAGTACTTTTTAAAATTTGGCCTTGCACTTCTTCCAGTGTATCTGTGTGCTTATTGACTCTGTAGGAGGTGACTCTAAGCCATGGTTCTTTAAAAGATTTTCTGCTTAGGTGTTTATGGTTTTGTTTTGGTTTTTTTAAATAGGTGTAGACCAAGTTGCCCTAGTCAAGCATTATTTCCTAAAGCAATTCTTTGAACTTCAAAAAATTTTCAAATGAGAAATTCTGTATCTTGGATATTTTGAAGATGATGTTTGATTGGAGCTTTTACGGGAGAGGGAAGGGCAGAAGAAAGGAAGGAGGTTATCAGTTTGTTAGCCATCTTTAACTTAGTCCTATTTTATAAATGTCTTTCAGCTAAACACTGAGGGCTAGAAATCTTCCTATGTGTGCTGCAGTGGAAAAGTAGCTTTTTCTTTAATTAATACCAATACTTTACATTCTGAAGAATGGGAATACCTTCAACACAGGCAATGTAGAATTGGTGTTTTAGACATCAGATTTTAACCACTGAAAATCTAAAATAAACAAACAGTTCTAATAAGAAACCACATTTCTTCAAATAGCCAAATTTTTGTTGACTTTCCTTTAAAGCATACTGGAAGCTTTAAAGATCTGGAAGTAATTCTGGCAGAACATAACTAAAGTGGCAGAGTGGCTGGCTTTGTTTACTAAGTGGTTATGTTAGACTAAATCTTGCTGCATTGCATGCCATCTCTTTTACATGATGGTTCTAGTTTTTGTTTCACTTATTCCAGGAAATTGTCTATAATCTTTAGCTGTCAGCCTCTTGCAGTGGTGCTCGTTGCTTTTGAGAAAATCATTTGATCTGGTGGCTACACTTCATGGTGGTCTAAATCAAAAGCAGTTCAGGCTAGCTCTAGGTTGATGTGTTTTTCTGATGCACTCAAATGCGCTTCTACCAAAAGATGATAAAGGTATACCATGAATTCTGTCCACATGGGAGATGGAGGTTATTGAATGGCATTGCAAGAGAATGAATTGTGACAGAAATATTTTAAAATGTGATAGCTGTCAGAGAAATAATTTGGAAAATTAATATGTGCTACCAGTTGACACGCAATAACCTTATATAAAAACTAAGTTAAAATTGGTCTTTTTTTTTTTTTTTTAACCTAAGTTACTGTCAGCCTTACTAAACTAGCCCAGTACCCAAAATTTTACCTTTCATTCTGTTTCCCCTGTTTTTCCTGCTATGGTATGACTACAGAAATAGTTTTAACAGTTTTTAATACTTTTTAAAGTTCTACATTTTTTGTACTAACTCTTTAAAAATTTATTTTTTCTACAAGGTTTTAATATTGGAACCAACAAAAATCTATCAGCCCTCATATCTCTCCATCAACAGTGAAGCCGAGGAGAAGACTGTATCTATCTGGCATGTGCTGCCTGATGACAAGGTATACCATGATGTTGTCTGTAGTTGTAACTTTTTTCACAGTTTAAAAGTATGCATGGTACATAAGGCATATAACATGTAAACAGTTGAATCTAATGATGGATTCTGCAAAGGAGAAAAGTGTTTCAGTAACACACAGGAAGATACTGTGGACATATGTTGCCATCGTGGTGGGTTTTTTTGTTTTAATATGGCATTCTTAACTTTTTCTTTAAGTTTGTCTTGTTCAATGGATCTTTTCTCTACATTTTTAAAAATAATTTGCATCTTCTTTCAGGTTTTAAATCAGTGCATAATATACAAGAAGTCTGTTGCTTAAGATTTCATAAGTAATTTACAGTATACTGTCATCATACAAATAATGTCACATAAATTATACAAACAGAAGAATCTTCTTCTGTACTTGCAGTATTACTTGTCAGCTGTGGTAAATACTCCTTTAACATGAAAGTAATAGAGACTGGTGTCTTAAAAGGGGAGTGGAATCGATCAAAAGCCAAAGAAGTATTTGGCAGAAGGATAGATAGATGCTCAGAAGGTCTAGAAATTGAAAAAGCTGGGAATCCATATGTCAAGGTGTGAGATAGCCAGACATGTTTGGAAAGGAGCTTAGAAAATCTGGACATGCAAGGGGAGAGGAAAACCTAGAATGATTATTGCATTCTGGGATGCTTAGGAAGCAAAATGTTGGTAAGGGTGAAGACAGGGAGGACATCGTAGAACCTCAGAGAAGGACAGGAGCACAGAAACGTGGGGGGAGTATATGAAGAGTGAATGGAGGCTGAGTCAGCTGGAGGCACAACAATGGAGATGGTGTGATTTGTAAGAACTAGCACTATTCATTCTTCCATGAAAGTATTTTGTTTGCCTGCAGGATAGGACAGTGAAGACCTATTTTTCAGGTAATCCATCCTTCAGCTTTTGTACTTTAGTCTGTTAAAGGAGAAACATTTTTGCATGCAGAATATGTGAGGCCATACTGCTTAGAATTTTTGTTGTGAGTACATGAGAAAATGTAAGTGGACAGTGGCTGAAATAGCATATTTTGAGCACAAACTGAAGTGTTTGCCTAGACCAATGAATTTCTGTTTATTTGTGGTTTATTCTGACTGATGTTTTTCTAAGTAGGCTCAGCCTCTGAGAATAATATAAAAAATAAATTTATGCAATTCTTGGACAAAACCAAAATTTGCCGTACAGTAAATAATGATTTGTCAGTACTACAGAGTAAACCTTTCTATTGTAAAATATCTGTTCTGAAAGTATTTCTGTATTCAGAATTTAGTCTATTTAGAAACTACCTGTATATGGCTTTTTTTTGTTTGTTTTGTAGGCTTTTATTTGTGTGTATGTAGTTTACCTCCAAAAAATACTTTCCATTCTGTTAAGTGGCTTATCTATAGCATAAGAAGGAACATAGGGCTAGAAGGAATTTTCTGGACTATTGAATCCTGTTCACCTCTGTTGCAGAAACTCTTGCCATATAATGTTTCACATAAAGTGATCAAGCTCTGAATACTAGTGTAGGTTTCACAGATGACCTTTTGTGCTGGAAAGTGCTTTGGGAATGCCACTGCACCTCTAGAAGAGCCTAGAGTGGAATACTGCTGGTGAAGTAGAGCATTACTTTTAAGTCTTCTAGCTTTCAGTCTGAATTTGTTGCCGTTTCATACTCATTTGTTCTTTTGCTAACACAGTGTTTAAGTGGTTCTTTTCTCTCTTTGATGTTTACCTTAGAGTAGTTTTAAGGAGAATTCTAATATCTCTTGGTGGTTTGGGCTGTTTGGTTTTTTTAGGCAAAACAAGTAGGCTTGGTGTCCTGGCCACACATGGCATTTCATTGCCATGACGACTTATGTTCCAGTTTGAGTTAACCTTGCTTGAGCATGTGCACTAATATTCTAAAAATGGTATTTCAAGGTGCATTCATGTATCTTTCAGCTACTGGGCTATTTTGCTTGATACTTTCAGCAATGGCCTTTTTCGTAGCTTTTTCATAGTCAGTGTCACTTGACCGCCCAGTCATCCTGTGACTGGGAGAAGGATTTGGATGTATTAGTCTGTACCTGTTTGGTGTTCAGTAGATAGGTATTTTGGCATTGCAGACTTTGTAACCTGTTGTTCCATTTTTAAAGTTTCTTTATAGAATGTTATACCTTTTTTTTCCTCTTTTCTCTCCTTCCTGATTTGGGGAGTGTCTCTGTGTTTTCTGCACATTAGAGCAGCAAAAATAGGAAAACGCTAGAGTTAATCAATAACATTAGACAAGGTCAGTTTTAAATGCACTCCCTAGTACTTTTGCTCTGGCCAGAATCCTTACTGTTGTGAGCTTATTCAGTAGCCTGGGATCTGATTGATACGCAGTGGAGGCATCCTTGCCCTGTGAGCTGTAATACCTATCAAAAGAATGCAATGGGCAATTTGGTAGTTATCCCTTCAGCTGTACAATTATAGTCTGTTGTTGCAAGGTTGTCAAAGTCCTTAGAATCCATCAGAAACCTTACAGGGAGAAAGGGACTAGAAAAATTTGGAGACACCAGCTTCCTTTTCAGTTGAATATAACCAATATAATATTTGTCTTTGATAAGAGATTTTGTGAAGGAAATGGATGTATTAACTGTCAGCCCACTGCAAAGAGGAATATTCTTACTTTGATCCTTACTAGGCTGAAAACAGGTATTTTAGGGGCTGATTAACAAGCAAAGACCACCTATTCCTGCTGCAAGGGCAGGTTAGACAGCTGGGTTTGAAAACTTCAACTACCTAATTTCAGTCTGCCTACCATAGGTCTGTCAGAGCTTTCCCAGCTTGTGCTTCAGATGTCAGTTCATTTTGTCTTATAAATTAATGGTTCTACTTATTTTCCAAAATTCAGTCAGTGCTCTGAGGATAATAATTGTGAGTTACGAAGTGTATGATCTTCCTTTCACGCACAAAGAAACTGAATTTCTGTTTCAAATCCAAACTGGAACTCAGTGGAGCCTGCATCTGGCAATTTTGTAATCAGTAGGCAAATGACACTCAATACCAGGATAAATAATGTGACCTTTTCCTTTGCCATGGCTTTTTTAGCAGCATATCTTAACATTTATGCCTTTTAATAATACCAAGTTTAACATAAACAAATGCCTATAAAAATCAGATAGCATTTTATTTTGTAGAATGCACATTACCTTTGCCTTGCAGTTCCCTAATTTTAGCAGCTCTTTCCGCATGGGGTTAGAGGAATGCAGCAGTGCTGTTTGCAAGTTTGAAATAGAACAGCCTGTCTCTGTTTTGCATTGGCTTCTGAATCCGTTTTGAGTTTTGTTTTGGGTGGTTGGTGTTTTTTTGCCTAACCAAAGAACAGATGCTGAATTTGGATAGCACGCCTGATATATTTACTCCAATGTACTCAAAACTTGGCAAGATTATGAGGGACAGAACTTTTATATTATTTCATTGCCTGAGAACTTTGTGTGGTGAATAAAAGATGTATGAATCTGAGAGATCAGTTGCACGTAGATGATGGGTAAAACCCACAATACTTAATGCTTCTTGTTTAACTTCTTGAGCGTGTCTGCCTGTCAGGACATATATTTTAACTTGTTTAGATTTCAGATTATTCCTAATAGTGGGAATTGGACAAGTATCAATAGCTAAGCTCTGAAGAGTGTTTCCAAGCATGGAAAATTGGAGAGTGTCAGAGTTTGTATGTGGAGGGAGGATTAAAAGATAGTTCAGATACATCCTCCTTAGCAGAGGGATTGAGTTGGTGATCTTTCTTCATGCAAGAGAACCAGGCAACTTGAATAGTAATTTCACAAGCGCTTCATACTAGCATCAGTTAGTACCTCCGCTTCAAGATGCAATCCCACCTTTTCTTAATATCAGGCTATTCTCCTGTCCCTGTATGCCACTGGAGAAACCCTTCCCCCCATTTAACATTGAAGAGATATTGGAGTTAACCGCTTTGTACTTTACAATTACAATAGTGTGAAGCTTGTGCTTCAAAGATGTTTGCTTGTATTTTTGGTACGTTGTGTTACGCATTTTATATTGGCATCACAGCCTTTAATGTGATTTGAGCAGGAAGGAGGGAATTACAGAGGAGGAGAAAATTGTTGTAGGAAGCCTTATAGAAAGCTGTTATAGCTGGGAGGATAACTTCCTGTGTCATTTCCTGCACATTGTGCAACTATTTTGGCAGTGTATCTGTTCTGACTTCTGCATATTTCACTATTCATGAAATGTTTTATAAGCTACACATTTTCATGTCCTCTTTTGGAATACATTTGATTGTTTGACACTATGCTCTTATGCTGTAAATTACTTCCCAGCAAGAAATGTCTCTGTGCCTTTTAATTGCTCAGGTCACTAAAATGCCAAATGACATTCAGCTCTAGAAAGCGGAGGTTCTTCAAATATGTTGCTCATTGTGGTGGGCTTCCAAGGTTGCCAGGACTTTGAGGTGGTGTAGTTCCACCTTTTCCTGAAAGGAGAATATTTTCTTTAGAAGATACAAAAGGCTTCCATTTCCTACGGTAAAGTTTTATTAGAACATAAACATAGAGCAATATGACGGTCTGCAGAGAGAAACCAATTCTGCTGAATGTGACACATATAAACTTAAAAGATCTGAAAATAAGTGAGTCCTGGCTCTTTGTTTGTTCATAGGGTGGCTTCTTTCTTGTAGCCTTGTTTATTACTCCAGCAGCTCTTAGGGGTTTGGGTACGTTCTTACTGCTTTCTTCTGGATTCCTAGGGAAATAGCCTCCTTTCTGCTTCTTTAGACACTTGGCCTTCAGATCTGCTCCTTCCCCAGGCAATTCCTCCTACTTTTCAAGAATCTCCCACTTTGCTCTCCAGTGTCAGACTTCCTGCTTGTAGCTCTCTCCACCTCCTCCTCCCACACGCCTAGGGCACTGAACATGCAGAGCAAGCTCTTCTTATTCTCAGAAGTGGAATTTTTTTCCCCTACTTTCCAGAGGGTTGCATGTGACCCCATGTTCAGCACCCAGACCAGGCTATACTGGCAGACCTTCTGATCTTCTGATTTGCTTGCATGCTTTCTAAAATAGTATATTGTGTTTGCAGAGTAAACAGTGAAGAAACAAACCAACCAAAACTTGTATCTAGAACTGCTGTTGCTTTGGTTTTGGGGGGGGGGGGGAAATGCCCTGAAAAATAACTGTTAAAAGGTAATAGGCTGTTGTAATTCAAGTGTTTCTCTTTCCATCTTTTGAGTTTCAGTCTAGAAGATATGCCTACTAGCACTTCGTTCACAAAAAATAATGTTTTATTTATTTATTCTCTTCTGCGTGTTACAGAAGGGTATCCATGAGTGGAACTTCAGTGCTGCTTCTATCAGAGGAGTAAGGTAAGTTGTTTCCCTTTCATGTTTTGAAATTAAAAGAGTAATTGAATGAGTATTGTATTACGCTGCTGCTGTGGACCTTTGTGGAGTAACAGAGACAGAATTGGAGCAGAGTATTGCAGGTACTTTCACAGATGCCCTGCTCTAAGTAAAGCCCCAGGAGTCTTATTCCAGATTCAGAAATGACCACTTGCAGAGTTCATTATGTAAAACTTAGCTAATGTAGCCCCTTGAATTAAAGAACTAATGTTTTCTAAAAGTTGGCAGTCACTTACTTTATGCTAATTAAGATTGAATTAAAATAACTGCCAATGTCTCATGTCATTTTACCTGAGTTCTGTCACAGCCAGCAGCTGCCTGGTGCATGGAATATGTAAGCCAGGAAGTAACATGTGGATGCAATATCCTGTTGGGTTTTGGTGTGAGTGTGTACATTTGGGGGTTTTTTGTTTCTGTGTCTGTTTATGGCAGCAAAACTGTTTTAGAGAAGGCCTATAAGGAGAGGAGCCTGTCAACACAGAGTGGTAGTTAGACCACAAAGTGAAAACTTGAAGTCTGAGAGAGCAGAAAAGGGAATAAATAGGAGAAGGCGGGGGGGGGGGGGATGATATCAACCCCTAACCTCCCAGATATTCATGTAGAGTAGGTTAATGTGGATTAATAAATCATAGGATCAGGAACGACATGAGCAAGACTGGATCAGAAGAGAATGATGTTATATGTTCAATGCCACCTTTCTTTCCTTCAGCGTACTTCCCTCTTTGGGCTAGGGCTTGTGAGATAATGACAAAGGAGGAACTTTGCCATGTATTTGCTTGATTTCAGCAAAATGTTTTCTGTCTACTAGGGAGACTTCTTTTAGGGAGAATTCTCTACTGGATTGTGTGCCATATTGTCAGCAGAGAACAGCCAAATCTGAGCTAGTGGTTCTGCTCTGCTAGCCCAGGTTGAACATAGTGTGCACCCTGTTTGGCAGGGTCCAGCCTTGCAGTTTGTATCTTCTGATAGTAAGAAAGCAGTGTTCTACCACTGCTGTGACCTCCTGGGATCAATTCTTTGTCTTAGTCTCTCTTCCCCCCCCCCCCCCGGCTCTT
>NW_010972886.1:3112088-3150826 GCF_000737465.1 Haliaeetus leucocephalus
TTTTTTTCTCCCCCCCCCCCCCCCCCCCAGGATTTCTCTGTACTTTGGCATCCTGCAACTTTCCACGTTGGCGTTTGCTTTTAGTGTAATCTTAAAAAAAAAAAAAAAAAAGCCAGGAATCTTACATTTTTTTAAAATAGTCATTGCTCTGTTCTAATAATAACTGTTCCATACACACAAAACTGTTGCTATGTCTACAGGACGTCTTTACACAGATGGATGATTCTTTTTCCTTGCAAAAAGTAACTTAAAAAAACAAACTATCAATAGGCACAGAAATTCAATCCTGTGGGATTCAGCTTAATTTAGGCAAAAATTGCAATGATACACTTAGTTCAGTCTGGTTTGGGTTTTGGTTACAGTATGTTTTTGTGTGCTTCTAAAAACAGAAAAAAAGTATTTATTTATTGTAATCTTTTTCCTTTCCCTCCCCCTTATTAAACCATGCTGTGGTCGGTACTGCTGTTTCTGGTGTACCCTTCTGCATTTGTTATTTAAGCTGTCAATTTTCATTTAACTTGTCAATTAAATTCACAATCTGTTCATCTGGATAGATGTCCAGAACAACTTGGAAGACTTTACAGTGAGCCAAGAGTCACTGTGAATTCTTAGAAAACTCTCTGGCTGCCTCCATGAGGAGCTGCAGGGGGAAATCTTTATCTTACGCAAGTATGAAACTGAATATGCCACTCTTGCTCCCCCCTTCCAAATATATGCACGTTTCTGATCACTTAATTTTTCAGAGTTTTTCACGTTTTTTCCAAGTTTTATGAAGGCAGGTATTCTTCAGAGTGGGACAGCCTTCAGAACCAGGCCTGTTTCTAATCTATTTTTGTATCAAGACTATTTTTGGCTCCTTTGAAGCTCCTAGACTTAAAGTAGTGTAGGAAGGGGGAGTTTGCAGCTTGATGAGGATTCTCAGCCTTTCTAGACTAGTAGGAACCAGCTTTAGAAGTGCAGCCTTAATGTACAAGGCAGGTCTTTGTACATGATCTTGGAGGCTTTTTCAGCAAAGGCCTCCATAAATATTTACTGCATTACATAAGGAGACAGCAGGTCTGAAGAGACATCTAGCATTTATATGGCTAATGTTTTTGGTAAATACTTGAAGGAAGTGACTGAGGGGTCACTATTTCTGTGTGCTATGTATCAGCTGGTGTAATCAGCATCTTATTTCATGAGTAATAGAGTTCAGCTCTCAAGAATTGCAAAGGGGCTTGGAAGGTATATAGACCTCTGAGCAGCAGAGTGCTAAATCATACTCTGTATGTAGGGAGTCATAGTAATTGGGTTTAGCCTAACAAACTCATAGATTAGCGGTTGGTGCACCAATGTAAATAACTCTGCTTTTGTCATGTGCCTTCATGATGTCTTAAACACAAATGTTTGTTATGGAATTGGGCCAAAAAGTACTGTTAATCCTAAAGGCTTCATCAGAGCTTTTGGAGCATGGCTGCTACCCCAAGGTGCTTTGCATCTTAGGTTATCCGGAATAGTCCCTAGAGTTCTGCAGAACTGACATCATATGAGCAAGAAGATACTGTCTTTATTTTTCCAGTTTAAAAATTAAAAAAAAAAGTAGCAGACTGAAGTTGCTAAACTGCTAAATTGGCTTTTTCTTAGTGTTTGGGACAAGCTCTGGATTATGAAATAACCGCTACTTGTAGTGTTTCCATGGGAGAGTGCCTCAGAGGTCATGCTGATGTGTAGTGTTAGAAATAGTGAAAAAATGGGATTTAGATCTGCATCCGGTTTTCTTTGTAGCTTAAGAATTGACAACATGTTCGTTTTCCATCCCAAGTTCTTGGAATCTTGTCAGACTACTTAATTACGACAGTGGGAGGTATCTATACTGCTACACTTGTAGAAAACAGACAAAAGTTCCACCGAGCTGCTTTTCTGTGGTTGCTGCCAATGCTCAGCTGTTTTCTGTAGCTTCATCTGGAAGTATTAGTAAGCAGTGATTACAGCATTTGCAGTATTTCTCATTGACGTAAGGGGAGTTTTGGATGAAGAAGAGCTGGGCACAAGGCCATGCTACATTGTGCTTCCCTGTTTGTCTTTGGAGTTTCGCAAATTCATCCCCAATTCTGCTGTCGTATAAGTCAGTGGGTACTACGTGTGCTCAGGAACTGTCTGAAGGAGGCATTTCCTTAACGGCCTTAAATATTTATGAGTTTGCCTGCCCTCTGTGTACACTCCACATTCTTACCCTTTTATTCACTGCTGTGTTAGCCAGTGGCTTCTGTGCATGTCAGGTTTAAACTGACAGTTTATTCAGTAAAATGTTTAAACTCGCATGGAACTTGAAATGAATGAGTAATTCTGTTAATATCAGTTACTCCACATCTGGAGAGTTTACCTATACGCTTGAAAAACTTGAATTAAAAATTAGTTTATAAACTGGGGACAGTGACTGTCTTCACAGATCTGTACATTACTTAGCACTTACAAATTTTTCCTAATGTAAAAATAAGTCACCACACTCAAAGACAAATATTCTTATAATGAAGCTTGCTCTTCTTTTATGTAGCTTTATCAAAGGCAGGCCCCCCAGCTTGTCTAAAGAGTCATTTATTTGTCAAAAGTTACAGAGCTCTACAACAGAGGAATCATAAAAGGAAACAAGGATCGGACAACCTTAGACACCTATTAAAGGTTGAAAATCACAAGTATTTCCTGATATTTAAAGAAGAACTGTTATGGTAGTCAAATCACCAATCCTTTGGCACAACATAGAATACCATTCTACTTTATTGTGTTATAAATTAACTAAAAACATGATGGCTATCTTGATCCAGCTAAAATAGATTGATTTCGCTAGGACTGTGGATTTTGTCCAGTATCTTATGAATGTTCATAAGGAGACTTAATTTGTCTTGGTTTCTCAAATACTGCATTATATTCCCTTATAACATCTCTAGTCATGTTTTTCTTTCCTTTTCTAATATAGTAACAATCAATTATACTGCATCAGCTTGACACGTGGCACTCAACATGCAACAAAGTTACAGAAAGAGCTATTTCAAATAATGTTTAATATTTTCTCTAAGGAGCACAGTAATGACATCCATATAAAACAGTTCTGGTGAAATGATATCTTTGCAAGAGCTGCAGCCTACTTGGGGTAGAAAACTGACAACTATACTGGAGTTTGCACCTCTTCTGCTCTTCTGTTAAGACATCTATGCATCCATAAGAAAATGGCATACGTACTTCTTCATTATTTTTGTTCTCCTGGTATAGCAGATAAAACCAAAACTGAAGAAAGCTGTGGGTGCATAAGGGTGGTAGAGTCATTCACCTCATTTTTTGATGCTGACTTAGTTTTAAAATATTTTTCCAACTTACTGTCAATGTACCAATTCACAAGGAAGTGATCAGAAATTTTTGTGTTCAGGTTGAGCTGTGGCTGACTTCTAAAGCAGGAAGAACTCATCATTTGAGTTCAAAGTCCAGGTTTCTAATGTGATCCTGAAAGAATGTTTCATCCTGGCTGCAGCAGTGGAAATTAAGGGCCTTACCTAAATGCACTGAAGACAAAAATGACTTGGATCAATGGAAATAATCCTATTAACTACTTTGCTCCTACTCTTTCTTGGGCAATGTGTGAACTGGGGGGGGGCAAGCTGAATGACAGCAAACAGCAGAATGTGAACTTTAGAGGATACAAGAGGGTAATTTTACAATAAGGAAAAAACCATAGCTTCTTAGGTTTAATTTGGTGTTTTCCCATGTTAAATGGCTTGATCTGTATGGTTTGGCATAGCCAGTAGAAGTCCAAATGCATCTTTCCAATAACATGTTCTGCTTGGCTGTTCTTTCAGCATTTCGAAGTTTGAAGAACGATGCTGTTTCCTATATGTGCTGCACAACTCGGATGACTTTCAAATCTATTTCTGCACAGAACTTCATTGCAGAAGGTGTGTCACTGTTGTTATTTTAGAAAAAAACACGGCTTGTGATGGGGTAGATGGTATCTGCATGCACAACAGCAACTGACTGTTTCAGAACTGTAGTGAAAGTTGATCTGAGCATTTTCAGTGATCAACACCTTTCAAATGAAAGCTTAGTACTATAGTATCCTGGAGATGTATGAGGTTTGAAGGGTCAAAGTGCAAACTCAGACAAACATTAGAAACAAATATGATTACAAATTTAATTTTTTTTTTTACATACTTTGTGGGATTATTTTTCTAATACTTACCATATTGAGGCTTACTACAAGTGTTTGTTGCCTCCAATGCAACAACACATCCTAAACTTAAAACTGACTTTCTGAAGTGGGAACATTTGGGGTAACATAAGGTCTGGTCAAGATTTCTCCTTTACTGTAAATAAAATTTTATTTATGATTATGAAGAAGCACACTTGATTTCCTTTACATTAGCATCATGTTTACATAAGTAATATTGTACCAGTATCCCTACAGAAAACTTGGCAAGGGTTTGTTGCATAAAATCAGGGGTGTCTCAGTTTCTCTAAGCTGTGTTTCTGCTCCATAAGCTTGAGGACTGTGGTCTTGAATTGATCCAGAAGGCATTCCCAGAGGAAATTTCATGTCTTTTTGTGCTAAAAAAGGCTGCAACATTACCAAGAATCACTGCAGTACTCCATATTAATGGCTGTGGCCACCTCCCAGCCCAGTCCCTAGCTTGTTCTCTCATCCATTCTAGTTCGTATAGGTTCTTTTACCATGTTCATTCCCCTTCATATCTGAGTACTTCTTAGAAGACAAGTAAGCAATACCTTAGCATGACATGGTATTTGTACTTGCATTATTTCAAAGGGGTAGAAGTCATATGTAAGAGTATATTTTTTAAATGGGAAGTTGTAAAATAGACCCCCTTTTCATTGAAGCAAAACTTGAAGCTAGCCTTCCTGCACTACAAAAACTTCTCCAAATGTGTAGGCAGGACTTCTAGGCACTTCTCGTGATGCTTCAGTACTTTCATTGGACATAAAGAAACGGTGGTATAGGATAAGAATTTCACCTGATACATAGATTTTGAAATATGAATTAAATTAATAATTTCAGACATCATGGATGTCTTGCACATATAAAAGGAGTATGTAAAAGAAGTAGGAAAACTGCAGATTTTTGACTGTTAATTCTCCATGTAAATAGTTTTTTTTTCTTTTTGCTTATACTTAAGTATAGTAAGTCCTCTTTTCATTCATTACTTTAGAGAGAAGTGTTCTCTTTGTCCTGATACTGTCTCAAGTGTATATTTTCTTTTCTCTTTCTCTCCCCTCTCTTTCTCTCCCCTCTCTTTCTCTCCCCTCTCTTTCTCTCCCCTCTCTTTCTCTCCCCTCTCTTTCTCTCCCCTCTCTTTCTCTCCCCTCTCTTTCTCTCCCCTCTCTTTCTCTCCCCTCTCTTTCTCTCCCCTCTCTTTCTCTCCCCACAGGTTTTTTGACATGGTGAACAGTATCACTGAAGAAATAGGGAAGGCTACAGAGGAAGGGGAATGTGATGGAGACTCTCTAGAGGTATTTTTACCCACCCCACCCCCGCTTCCCCCACCATACTAAGAATTTGGGGCTTCTAGTGTAGCATTTCACTGAAGGGAGTAAATTACACATCCCTTCTCTGGAGGAAGTTAGACAAGTTATTGTTTACAAAATTTTATCCTATTCTGTTTATAAATTAATGATTCTTTTTAATGGTCCTCATGTAGGTCCTCATACATTTTTATAACCAGCATAGCTAAATCTCTTGTGTTTCAGTTAGCATACTCGCTTGAGAAGGTACTCAACTCTGGAATTCTCCAGTCGTGCTTATTACAGAGTGACTCTTGTAACAGTTACTTCAGAGTGTAATCATAGTCAGGCAGCATTAGCATCTGTTTAAATTTTAAAGACTGTTTGTTGTCTGTTTCATGCATCACTAGAATTGTGTGCACTTTACATTATTGGCAGGTTGTCTGCACAACAAGTAAGGATATAATTGTGGTAGAGGAGGGCTTCTCCTTGCTACTTACCATCTGTGGGCAAGCGCAGCAATGAACAGCAAACTTAAATCAGATGATGATGTTGGTGCTGCTGGGAGTCTGTTTATACCCTTAGCCCACTAACTCACACTGAAGCTTAGGATGTCCTACTTCTGCTACCACCCCTGTTAGCTAGGTTATAGCTTGCCTGGGTGTGCCATCACACACTGTGTTCTCACCTTGGGTTTCTATCTGAACATATACATGATTGAAAAGTGAGTACAGGGCCATTTGGTGCAAGGCAGTACTTAGGGTGTTTAGGCTTTCTTCTAGGTGGCAGGGAACAGGATAGAGTATCTAAGCCCACGTCCTATCACATAAAAATCTGGTTTCCCGAAGCTCTAGAGACATCCAAAACTAACCGAGAGAGTCAGTGCTGCGTAATGAATACTGACAGCCTTCTGTCCCAGTTTTGATGTTGGCATTTTATAATACATCTGAAATTGAAGATGGGACAGAGAAACCTCTAGAGTGACTTGTGGGATAGAAGCATACCCTATAATGAAAACCTCAGGGTGCCCAATTTGTTTATTTTAGCAAAAAGAAAAGCAGTGGGTGACTTGATTACAGTGGGTAAGCCTTTTTACAGGGAAAACTACAGTGTGCTAATGGTCTCTTTAATCTGTTGAGGAAAAATGTAATTAAATAGTGACACCAAAGAAATTCAAATTACGAGGCATGGCTTCACCATGAGAGTAATTAATTGTTGAAACAAAGTACTAGAAGAAGTAGTGGATTCTCTCTCTTATTCAAAAGATAGCAGTCTTTATTTGGAGGAAAATAAAAAATACTTTATCTAGGCATAAACTACTGGGTTTAGCATGGGCATGAGCATGTGAAATTACATGTTTGTGTTACACAAGAGGACAGATCAGATAATCTTATCTAATGAATATTTCTGGACTGGCCTTAAACTCTTTGAAATTCAAATTCAGCCGAAACCATGCTTAATACACTACAATCCTGACTAACCTCCCTTGGCACACTCTGCTGGCTGACCTGGTGCTGGCAAAATTGAGGTTGTGCTGGTTTTGGAGGATGTGGTCAGGTCAGGAGAGCATCTGGAATAAATTAAGTGCATCCTGCCTTGCTTTCTATGTCCGTGTGGGAGCCAAAGTTCTCAGCTTGGCGCCGAGTGCCCTCTGTTGTCTTCTCTTGTTTTTACAGCACCTGCCCGCAGAATTGCGGGTGCTGTTGAGCAAGACATGCAAGTGTAACTACACAGAACAGGTAAAGGGTAGCTTAGCTTTATGCACTTACTTGAAATGGCTACCTTAGAAGCCAATGCTTCCTGTACAGTCAGTGGAGAGTCAGTGTCGGCACGGTATCCGATTTGTCATTTTGAAGTGTTTTTCTTTCCTTCTCCATGGTCTGCAGAAAGCAACTAGCTTCCTCGATGCCTTAGTTAGGAGCACAGGGTCAGATGGAATAAATCTTATGCCTCTGTTTCATTTCATGTTGTTGTTTGCTTTGCAGTATGATTATGAATATGATGAAAATGGCGAGCGAGTCATTCTGGGAAAAGGAACATATGGCATTGTATATGCAGGTCGAGATTTGAGCAATCAAGTCAGAATTGCTATTAAAGAAATCCCAGAGAGAGACAGCAGGTATAGTAACTGTGGCTGATTCCAAATGTTGTGCATTACGTAATTTCATCAGTAACATCATCAACCAGTTTGCTGATCAAGGAGTACCTCTTCTACAAAGCTGCCAATAAATTACCTGTTTGTGGTATTTAATGGTGTTCCTTGGTTTTGCAACTAGACGTTTCCAAGTTGTGAAATAGAGTGATCACAACTGAGAATTTAGATGTTTACTGGGTTTGGTATTAGTAGTTTGTAATACTCTTTCTTTCCAAAAGAAATATTGCTCAAGTGCTGAATCCCACTCAAACACCTAGTGACAAACCCTATCTACTTAGGCATGCTCAGGCATGTCCTTATAAAAGAACAACTGAAATTCGTGATTTGTGGTGTCCTTGAAAATTCTGAGCCTGAACTGCTGATAAAGATATTTTCCTGTCCTTTTTGTGCATCATTTATTATGGAGCCTCTTAACATTAGAATAATTCATGTGGAACAATCTTTTTGTCTGCATTTTTTTAATGCAGAGTCTCTTTATATGTGTATTGCTGTCTCTCATTTATAAAGGTTGCCATGTAAAGACCAGACACTTAATATCGTGAGTACTTGTGTATCTGGAAGCTTCTGGTGTGTCCTATTTTGAATACATGATTTCCACAAATATTGTGATAAAAGTGATAGCAAGTCTAAAGATAAGATTTTTCAAATGAAACTGACTGTATTAAACTGTCAAGTTATGCTTTAATTCTACATTAGCCTTTGTTTTTTGTAGTCGAGTGTTGTACAAGCTGCTGCTTAACAGGTGACTTGAGTGCCTGGATCTTTAAAGTGCCTCTCAGACAGACTGTAAATTATTATCAAAGGCTGTAACTCATGCTTATGTTCAGGAAGCTATGAAAAGTAGGAAATAAAGACATTGCCGTGGTTGCTAACAGAAAGATAAATCACTCCTTTCCCAATGGTTGAAGAAATAACTTTTATGAAGGAAGCTCTTCTGATAAAGACAGAACACTGCTTGGTAGCAGGAGGAATCGCATACTAAATGAATGTAGGGAAAATATTGAGTGTACCAACTGGTAAATTTTTGTCCATCATTTCAGTCAGGAGTGGAATCCATATTTCCAAGTTTCTTGTCTTCTTTTGCCCATTTGGCTTTTTTGGTTTACTACTGTGATCTACTGGATAGCTTGTCCTTCAGCAGGATTTCCCATATTTTGGCATGCTGCATTTCTTCTGTAGGAGGAAATAACTGTATCCTTGTTTGTGCAGTGTTCAATCCACAACTAATATCAGGAAGGAAGTTGGTTTTACCCGTCCCTACATAGCAGTCGCCTCAGAGAGTGCTTGTATTCAAAACAGTAAATACAAGAGGCTATTCTAACCCACCACAGTGGCTGTTACTCCTCTCACTTTTATCTAGAATGTATGTCCCTGGGAGTAAAACCACCGTTTGTGGAAGAGGAGCATTATTCTCTACAAGCTGTCCAGTATCAAGGACTGTTATTTAAATTGTATTGGAGCCTAGATGTTGACAGGACACTGTGTGATTATAATGTTTTCTTTGTGTAATCTACAGACTGGGAGGTCAGTAATGCCACCTGGTGTCCCAGCTCAGTTTCTTTTTGGTGGGTCTCTTATGGGCCTTCCTTCTGTTCTTCTGTCCTCACTTAGCTGTTTTTTTCTTTGATGTCTGAAAAATGAATCCTTCTAAATCTTTTTGAATCCATGTATATATTGGCTATTAAATATGGATATGTGTGTGATCTAATAATTTTTCCATACTCACGCTCTTTTAAAGATACTGGAACTTAGATTATGGAAAGGGGAATCCAAGGGAATTTAGGGGAATCCTTCCACCCTCTATATTGTTATTGTAAATTTAACTTGAAGATGTGTTATAATTTCTCAGAAAGTATGGCCTCAATTACATAAAACAATCTCTTGACTCAAAATAGAGTTGCAAGTTTTGTATGTGCTAAGAAGAAATTTGTTGTTTGTAACAACTGTGGTTAATAGAAAGATAGCCTGAGTAGTGCAGGAACTACTTCAAAGGAAAAAAGGGTTATTCCAGATTTTTCTTCTCCAATATACATTTCAAAAGAATTTTCAATGGAAAAGGTTTCAGGTTCAATGTGCAAAGCATACTGGAAAACAGATTATTAAGAAGTTGTTAGTCTTTCATCTAGACTTTCAAAAATATTTACAGGCTTCCAAGACAAATTTCAAGTATTTTTTTTTTTAATGGCAAAGTAAGAAAAATTTATTAATTTATTTCTGATTAATTATAACCTGATCTTTTAGCACTTTGAAAGAAATCTGCAGAAATAAAAAGATTCATCTCTGAAGTTAATTCTTAACACTTTCAAAGTAAAAATGACCATCTTTTGGATTCATGAGAAATAATTAAGTTCCAAGTCAAAGCATGGCCAGAAATGCAATGATTTCTGTGCAAAAAGCAGTGAGTCTTCGATACATCTATATGTTAAATATAAGCTACTGAATAATGTACTTAATTGTCAGGAAACGTTAGACTATGGACACACATTCTGAAAGAAAAGGAAACGTTCCTGCAATGCTGTTGCCCTCAAATGCATTTCCAGTACTACAAAATAGTACCAGTGGCCATGTCAACTTTCCAAGTTAAAGTAAAACTATGTTAGGTAGGTAATAAGATCTAGCTTTCTAGGATTTAGAATTTGTCTTTCTTCATACCATTTAAAGTTTCCTAATTACCAAGTTCTAAAATAATAAATGCTTCATCCCACTGGAGAATTTTCTTATGGCTTTATTTTATTTGCTAAATTATTTTAGTTGCTCAAGACTCAATTAACTGCAGTTTAAAAGTGCAAGGGGAAGAATTATAATGGTCTTGCTGTTGCTGCTCTGAATGAATATCCCATTAGTAGAACTCGGGAATATAATCTCTGATGATTTTGCATTTCTGAATGACTAACAGCGTAGTCAGAATCTTTATAGTCATGTGTGGAGAGGCAAACAAAAACTCAAATTAGTTTTTATTAAATAGACTCGGAGTTGCATAATCATACTTTTCATTACCCAAATACTTTCCTTGTTTTCTGCAGCAGTTGTTTTCCAGAGGGATTTTCAGATGCCCACCTTTTTTTTTCTTTTCCCTCTATGTTTTTTTTAAGAGTTCAGCCTCCACTTGTAGCTTAATGCTGCTGTTAGGGTGAGCTGATAACTACCTGCCTCAAAAGGGAGTGGAGCTTACAGGCACTTTTCCCCTAACAACTTCAATTGCATTCGTGCTTTGATTGCATTCCTGGCACTGGCACTCTGCTGGGTCCAGGGAGAGCTAACTCCTGAACCTGAGGCAGCAGGAAGCTACCCTTCCTCCCAGTAAATAAATAAAATAAAAGTTTTCTGCCAGTTCATTATGGGACGAGAATGTAGCAGTGTTGTTGTGAAGTCTATGCTGAGACCAACCTGGTAAAGGTGGCAGTAAAACTATTCCTTTTGTTGGCAAGTTGCTGGAAGGTTGAGTTTGCAGTTATGTTTAGTACTCCCTCAGTGTAAGCATCAGAATGTCTTCCACTTGCTCAAGACTTTGCAGCTCCTTCTTGCATCTGCACTAACAGAAGGAGGTCTGTGTCCTTCATCTATTTCAGCTACCCTGAAAGTCTGACTGCAGATGTTAGCGCTTTAGTGAAAATAAGCATATTGCTTACGTTTTGCCAGACAATGCACAGAATCTGGCAGCTGACCTGCTTCCAGCTCATCCGTGGTTGGACTGGCCCAGGGAGCACATCAGCTGCTGAGCTCTGGTGGTGTTGCACACTGGAGAAGGATCTGGACTCCAGAAACCTTCTTGGCAAAAAGACTGCTGAAAAGCTTACATCTCTGAAAAATTTTTTACCTTGGACTACATTTGGTGAAATTGTTTTGATCAGTTCTTCTCAATATCTCCCCATGAAATGATTTCTATTTTCTTACTCTGATAGCTATCCATTCTTGCTTTCAGATAAGACTCCTATGTAAATCACCATTTCAATTTTAATTAATTAGTTTTCATTCTTGAGGTGATTTTAATTATACACTAACTTTATGGCTTACTAGTTCACTTTGGCACTAGTCTGAATCCAACCGCTTGCCCAGCTGTTCATTCTCTTTGAGTTAGGCTGGAGAGGAGTTCATTTTCCACAAATTTTGTTTTGCTCAGTCTGTCTATGTACATTTATAACACTTTGTGTGTGTATGTATACATAGTATACATATATATTTTATATATGTTATGTGTATTCATATAGGATTACATAATTTTTTAGTTTGTGGTAGTCACAACCACTGTTGTTAAATGCATCTAACACATAGTCATTTTCAGTGTAAATGTCTTTCATGGGACCTAAAATAGAACTTTAGGTACTACAGTAAACACAAGACTTTCTTCCCAAAGGTCAATATTGCATCAACTGCTTCTTTTCTTTCCAGGTACTCCCAACCTCTGCATGAAGAAATAGCTTTGCATAAGCATCTCAAACATAAGAACATTGTCCAGTATTTAGGTTCTCTTAGTGAGAATGGCTTCATTAAGATATTCATGGAACAGGTGCCAGGTGGTAAGTTGTGGGGGAGACTGCTTTGGTGGTTGGTTGGTTTGTTTTTTAACATTTTAAAATTATAAAAACCTATAGTACTGCAACAAGATGTATTTCATGCAAATGTAATATTCTTTACTATCTCTAATTTAATGGGGAAAACTGTGTCTTCAAAGTGCTTGAGTCCTCTCATTCAGTATTTAGATAGGATGTGCTACAGGTACAGCTCAGATCATTGCTGTGGCAGGCTACGTCCTTTTACCTACAAATCTGTGGTGGGTTGACCCCGGCTGGGTGCCAGGTGCCCCGCAAAGCCACTCTATCACTCTCTTCCTCAGCTGGACAGGGCAGAGAAAATATAATGAAAGACTCATGGGTCAAGATAAGGACAGGGAGAGATCACTCACCAAGTACCGTCATGGGCAAAACAGACTCAACTTGGGGAAAAATTAATTTAATTTATTACCAATCAAATCTGAGTAGGATAATCAGAAATAAACCCAAATCTTAAAAACCACCTTCCCCCCACCCCTCCCTTCTTCCTGGGCACGGCTTCACGCCCGGATTCTCTCCCTTTTTCTACCCTAGTAATGCAGGGGTATGGAAAATGGGGGTTGCAGTCAGTTCATCACATGTTGTCTCTGCCGCTCCTTCCTCCTCAGGGGGAGGACTCCTCACACTCTTCCTCTGCTCCACCATGGGGTCCCTCCCATGGGAGACGGTTCTCCACGAACTTCTCCAACATGAGTACTTCCCGTGGGTTCTTAACGAACTGCTGGGCCCCTTCCACAGGCTGCAGTCCTTCAGGCACAGACTGCTCCAGCGTGGGTCCCCCACAGGGTCACAAGTCCTGCCATAAAACCTGCTCCAGTGTGGGCTCCTCTCTTCACAGGTCCACAGGTCCTGCCAGGACCCTGCTCCAGTGTGAGCTTCCCACAGGGTCACAGCCTCCTTTGGGCACCCACCTGCTCTGGCGTGGGGTCCTCCCCGGGCTGCAGGTGGAGATCTGCTCCACCATGGACCTCCCTGGGCTGCAGGGGGACAGCCTGCCTCACCATGGTCTTCCCCACGGGCTGCAGGGGAACCTCTGCTCCAGTGCCTGGAGCACCTCCTCCCCCTCCTTCTTCACTGACCTGGGGGTCTGCAGGGTTGTTTGTCTCGCATATTCTCACTCCTCTCTTCGGCTGCAGTGATGTTGCACAGGTTCTTTTTCCCCTTCTTAAATACGTTGTCCCAGAGGTGCTACCACTGTCGCTGATGGGCTCAGCCTTGGCCAGCAGCGGGCCCGTCGCGGAGCCAGCTGGCATTAGCTCTGTTGGACATTGGGGAAGCTTCTAGCAGCTTCTCACAGAAGCCACCCCTGTAACCCCCCCTGCTACCAAAACCTTGCCACACAAACGCAGTACAAGAACAAAGATAATCTGTGGTCATCCTATTAGAAAGGCTGTAGCTAGTCTCAGTTGACTGAGCCCTCCTCAGGTACCTAACACAAGAGAAAGGTGGCTGGTGATTGTTGCTTTTGTTTGAGACCAAAGAACTCCCAGCAGCCAGATGCAACAAAAATCCCACTTCTTGAGCTTAGTTTTTTGAGAAACTGTGGAGTTGGTGTATGTACAGAGACGTGCACATGCACATCCCTTTTTCACTCTTACAACATTCCTTTGGGACAACTTCTCTCCAGGCATAGGAGGGAGGTGAGTACATTAATTAATTAAATGTGTTCTGATCTGCCTGCTTGAGGAAGCAAGCATATGCTTCTCTGCTGCAGCTGAGGCCAGTGGAGATACTGACAGTCTCTTTTTAATTACTCAGGCCAGTGATGATGCAAGTAAGCATTTGCCTGGAGAGGCCTTTGGTTATAGAATAGGTCCCTGCACTTGGTTTGGCATTCATGTTTGTTGTTACTTTTTTTTTTCCTTTGGAGGAGAAGGCAGAACTTAACTAGATTTTTACTCTCACTTTTTTGCTCTCCAAAATTATAGGCAGCCTTTCTGCTCTTCTACGATCAAAATGGGGACCATTAAAAAATAACGAGCAGACAATTGGCTTTTACACCAAGCAGATTCTTGAAGGATTAAAATACCTCCATGATAATCAAATAGTGCATCGAGACATAAAGGTAAGAATTTGCAGAGAATTAAGCCCTAAAAATGGTTATGCAGTTACATAACACTATTTGTCCTGTAATTTAAAAGCTTTTTTTCTGAAAGTTCTTTATTTTCACATACCCTCTCTGCTATTCTGAACTGTGGGTTACGTACGTGAACCATTGTTGATTTGAATTTGCACAAACAAAATATTTTTCTTATTTTAGAAGAAATGACATATAGCCACTTCAGATGTAATAAAGTGGATATTTTTATTTCTGTTTTCAATTACATGATCGAACTTTAATAAAAGCTTATTAGAAGTGGAGAAGATTGTGGATGAGATATTAGGAGGTTCTCTTCCAAGGAGATTACAGATGAAAAAGTTCCCTTAAAAAAAAAAAAGTCGTCTTTTCCCCTCTCTTAAGATTCTTTAACTGAATTCCTGTAGAATTCCTGTATTAGGGGAAGTTCACTTTGAGATGAAGTTTCTGATAATGGGATTACATAAGGCAGGAACGCTATTGATTCTTCTTTCATCTCCCATCTTAAGAGCCTTAGGAGGTAATTGTTAGTTACTAAAGAGTGTATTGTAGAAACAGGCTATGCAAGAAGTCTTAGATGAAGAGTCAGCAGAGAAAAATAATTGCTCTGAATGTTCTGTTCCTCAGGGTGATAACGTGCTTATCAATACATACAGTGGAGTGTTAAAGATTTCAGACTTTGGAACTTCAAAGAGACTTGCAGGAATCAACCCATGTACTGAAACTTTCACTGGTATGTTCCCAGAGGAGACTCTGTTTCCTCACTTGAGCTGCACATGTAGGGTCAGAATCCACAGCTGCTGAACTTTCATTGACTTCAAATCAATGTAAAAGGTTGTTGCAAGGATAACTTTTTGTATACCTAATCTTAAGCTATACACTGTACTTGTGTGAACTGTTCAAAGAGAATGCTGTTTTGTAAGTCCTACTTGAGGCATGAAAGTTCTCTACAACAGAAGAGCTGTGTCTTTCCTATGTTGTATTTGAGTCTCTTTTCTGTGCGCATGGGTTTTTCATCTTGCTGATCGAAGGCTAACTTTTTTTTTTTAATTTCATGACTGGCTTGGATGTCTTGCCTTCATCTCCAGAATTGCTTATCTACAGAGCCTGTCATTAACTTGATCTTCATTCTGACTGATAATTTGATTTGGTTGTTAAATCATGCAGTGGCACTGCATTAAATCATTATGCAAAATGAGAAGTGACTGTTATTTTAATGCCATCCTCTGGTCTTCCACTTCTGCTTTAAATGAAACAGAATGCAGAATGATGTGTCAGGTTGATTCTCTTACTTCAGAAAAAGGGTTTGTATCACCTGCTGGTTTAGATTCAGATTTCAGGTTTCACTTGCTTTTCCTCTCTGGATGCAATTCACGGTCATCTTCCTTATTTTAATCTTAATCTATAAATACAGTAAATGAAAATTATGTCTCGTCCAAAGCTCATTGAAACCTCTTAATAATTGTCATTGACTTTGAAAAGCTATATTACCAGATCAGTAGATGATATCAGATGCTTTTAGCACAAGTAATATTTTGAATAGTATTTTGAGTTTTATGTAGAATGCATATGGAAATTTTTGAATTTTGAATAATAGAGTGTTTTGGTTTTTTTTTTAAAAAAACTCTCCTGATACTGCTCACTCCTCGGTCATTTTGTTCCTCTTGTCCTTCAGCTATCTATTTGTTTCATTGGTGCACGTAAGTAAAAAATGAGTATTTTTTAAACAGGTACCCTTCAGTATATGGCACCAGAAATCATAGACAAAGGGCCACGTGGCTATGGGAAGGCTGCAGACATCTGGTCTTTGGGATGCACAATCATTGAGATGGCTACAGGGAAGCCCCCATTTTATGAACTGGGAGAACCACAAGCAGCTATGTTTAAGGTCAGACATCTTCCTTGTACAACTCAGGCCAGTATTTGTAAACATAGGAAATCTTATGACTCTTTTGGAGAAGCTAGAATTAGAGATTGCAGGAAGAGAAGATAAAGGAAATACTTGGTTAGTGAGGATGTGAAGAAGAATGAGCTGATTCAATTGAGTGGGAGTGCTGTTTAGTTTTGAAGAGAGTAATGGAGCAAGAGCAGCTATTCAGCAGCCTGGGTGTTTAAAAAAAAAAAACACACAAAAAAACCCCCAAACTAAAACAAAAAAAACACCTGAGAAAAGAAGCAGTTTTTTGCTTTGCAAGAGCCTCTACTTGCAGTTGTGGGTTTTTTTAATGTAATTGTTTATACAGTTTATAATAGGGTTTTTTTTTCTCTGAATTGATAAACTAGTTACAGAAATATAACATCAAAACTTAAAAGCAATATACCATTTTACTATCTATACACTTTTTTGATGCTATTTAGTGTTTGGGAAAAGAACAGTGTAGGCCATTGTCTTTCCCTTTATTTGTCTCAGGTGGGAATGTTTAAAATACACCCAGAGATTCCTGAATCCATGTCTGCAGAAGCCAAGGCTTTCATATTGCGTTGCTTTGAACCAGATCCTGATAAACGAGCTTTTGCTCATGAGCTACTTATAGATGAATTCTTGAAGGTTTCAAGCAAAAAAAGAAAATCCGCATCAAAGCTCTCAGGTAATAAGCATTGCTAAACTCAATCTGGAATTTTTCTCTTGTTGATGATACTGTTTCCTGAAACTGCTGATTTAGTCTTTAAGATGAACACAGATCTCCATCCCAGGTGAACATTCAGTTGTAACCTTCTGTTCTAGCAGCTTGCTGCAGAAACACTGTTGTAGCAGAATTCTGTTATCATGTGGTCACAGAGGTGATTTATCTAAATATTTCTTAAAAGGTTTCTAAAAGTCTGTTTATGGTTTTGTGCAGCTTTTGTGGTTGGCTGTTGTTTGTTTGTTTTTTAAATTTGCATATGTTTTCGTTCAAAGAATGTTTGCATAAAGTACATTTTGTGTAAGGTTAGAACATGCTATCGAGCCTCAGGGGAGTTTTCTACATGAGCAAAAGAATCTTTATCCCATAGCAAATGTGTATGCACTGCATTATTGTTGTTTCACATACTCATTTCCTGTAGTGTTCTAAATTATGGAAAGTAACAAAGAAGTTTTGAGAGTATGAATGACATATTCTATGTCTGCATATATATGTATGAAAATATCTTCTGTATATTTTTAGCATGGTACCTAAAAGAAATAAAAATACCAGGTAAAGGAGATGGCACTGGATGATCACTTTTAACATGGTTTTCATCCCCTGCAGATTAACTTTAAATCACAATAGACTACACTTTTAGAGACTGCAGACAAGAGAGTTCACATAGTCCATAAAAATAAGAAGAGACTTATCTTTTAGACTATGCTTATTTTCTCAGTTAATTTCAGCACATTTAACTGTCTTCTTTCTTTGCTTTTCTCCCACAGTTCTTTCAACTAATACAAATGGTGAGTTTCAACATACTTCTCTATCATAACTGTGTAGCTACTGTGGTTATCACTTATTCCGGTGTAATTTGTCACACTAAAATGTTGTAAAGAGAAGCGGGCACAATTATGAAAATAAGTAACCTTTCTCTGTTAGGAACCTCTAATTCATTGTGCAAATTTAAACCACTATTTGTAATCCTACCAGGCTACGGCTTAATAATCTAGGCAGGTGGGTAATACAGACTTGAAGAGCTGTGTTGTTACAGGGTCATTTAGTGGAAATTTGAACAGGAAACTCAATGGCTGTTTTATAGTAGCAATAGAGCCAAGGTTTGTGGAGAAAGATAACAGACTTTTATTAAGGTAAATTCTATGATTGAAAAAAGCGGAATGCATTTGACACTCCTTGTCAGGCCTCAGTACAGGATACTCATCCCTTTCAGGAAATGAACTGGGGGGAGGAGGGGGGAACTGAACAAACACAGTTATCTTCATGCTGAGTTGCTATCAAAGTACATCTTGAAATATGCACATGTGAAAGAGGTATGAATAGTTTCTTGCAGCAGTAATGTATGCTCTGGATTTAAAAACAAAAGTTCTGCATGTTTATTATTAATCAAAGACTATGAACTAATTAAACTTGTACAAAATAATCTGATAAATAAAGGTATCTTATATGTGTTATAGTATATATACTTATATGTATTGTATATATAAACATATATATTTATATACACACATAAAATTAAGATCTTGGAAGGTGCTGGGATGACTTACCCTGTAGAAACATTTTGCTACTGCTGAAAGTGCGTACTGGTGGTACAAGACGTGCGTTCACTCCAGTGGTGAAGTTCCATAAGTGAACTTGCAAAGAGCCCAGCATTTCTGTATCTCGGGAAGCTTTTGAATAAAAACATAACTGAGAGTGCTATTCCAGAAGAATAAGCTTTAGGAGTTTTTTGTCGATTTTGTTTTAATATTTTGTATTGGTGTGTGGGAAGACTGGAGTCTTTCTGTTTTCTCTGAAAGAATAACCTTTTCACTTTGGAACTGTCATGGCACTATTAAATTCTAATTTCTGAATATTCCTATATGAATAGAGTATCTTCGGAGTATATCCTTACCTGTCCCTGTTCTGGTGGAAGATACAAGTAGCAGCAGTGAATATGGTTCTGTCTCACCTGATACAGAATTAAAAATTGATCCATTCTCTTTCAAAACAAGAGCCAAATCCTGTGGAGAAAAAGATGGGAAGGGAATCCGTTCCCTTTTTCTGAGGTAAAGAGCTATCTGGCATTTATGTTACACAGTAGATTAGGAATGTGTGCATTGGGGTGGCTTTTATAAAGTTTCTTTTCACTGACTGTCTTTCATTCAGCATCCCAGATGAAAATTTTGAGGATCACAGTGCACCTCCTTCACCTGAAGAGAAAGATTCTGGGTTTTTCATGCTGAAGAAGGATAGTGAAAGGAGAGCCACCCTTCACAGGATATTAACTGAGGACCAAGAGAAGGTGGTGAGGAACTTGATGGAAGCTTTGGCTCAGGTAAAGTAATTTCAGAAAGCAACAAATTTTTATGGAATTGGAAGACTTATCTGCAGTTACCTGGAACTTTTGAAATTATACATAGTAAAGTAATTAAAAAATAAAGTTTGATTAATCTAGAAGGCATACACCATGTAAGCTTTCACAATTTATTGTTTTATTTGGGCTATTAAAAATAAGCTTTGAAATTGTTTATGCTGCATTACATATGCTTTTTGTGTGGTTTGTAAATACTATATGTATACCTGGATATTAGTGCTGGCCAGACAACAGAAAAATGTGTTTTCATTATATTATATTTTACCAGTGATTTTCAAATGGGACTGAGGCTGTCAGGTCAGGTTGACACTGTCAGGTTAATCATCCCCAGAGGGCAATTACCTTGCCCCTATTTTAGAGTTCTATCTTCTGGCTGACTAGTTTGATGGAGGGAGGTGTAGGTGTTTTGGCCTGCTCTGGCCTTACGTTAAGTTATTGCATAGAAAAAATGTGGCTGACTGGTACACCATTGCCTTCTAGCCAACAGCCATAAAAGGGGAAAGAGGGAGCTAGGGAGAAAAGAAATTGCAGCTATTCCTCGCAGCAGTTGGGAGCACATATGGAGGGGGAGGGGAGATGGAGTGACAGTGGGAGCTACAGCAAACAGTAAAATAATTGCAGAACGACCTTTTGGCTTTCCTTTGTGGGGACGATTCATGATGATGTATCATTCAGGATGACACTGAATAAATTACAGGTCATGACCACACTGCTAAATGTTGCAACACTGTAATTGGGTGACATGACTTTTTGTTCTTGTTTGTAATGTGTGTGTTAGTAGTTAATTGACTTCATTCTCAAGGCTCAGTATTGCTGGTCTAAAACATATTTGTATAAAATGTGACGACTCATCTTCTAAAGATAGTACTGTTTAGAAACTGATGCAAACAAATATGATTCTTATGCATGTAGTACAGTTAATGTAATTGGAAATTGCTGCCGTGCCAATAAAAAGAGCTTCTAACTCTTGGTGGGGGGAGGGAGGAACCCACAGTTGTCCTGGTAACTATAGAAAGTGTTAAAATAGAAGGCAATGAGAGATGCCAGTGATCTGCGCTTTGCTAGAGTGTTGCTATAACAGACACAGTTGTTAGCATGTGTATGAAAGGAATAATAAGTGATAGTGAGGGGCTGAAACTCAAGCACAGAATCCAGAGAGGATGCTTGGTGTTTCATGCCTTCCTCAGCTGGGGCTGGAACAGCCCAAGAGAGGAGCAGAGAGACACAGAGTTTTAAAGCCAAAGAGTTTAAAGCATGTGTGCCTGGAACTGTCTGCCCTTCGAGAGGATGCAGGACTCTAGCTCCCAAACACTGTTTTCTCCCTTGAGAGAGGGACCCTGGTCAAAGAGTAGGAAACTTACTCAAACCGCCAGGAAGTGGTAGTAACTGCAATTAAGGTGAAGTTGAGTTAGCTTCTTGTTATGTCCTGCGTAAATGCAAGAAGTTACCAATAGATGGAAGCCTGACTTGCTTGTTAGGCCTCATCAGGATTTAGGCTTTAATAGCACTTTTCCCTTCACAAAAACTTTTCATAAGAACAATTTCAACAAAGTTGTTATGTATGTGGGCTAGGGGAGGAGAATGACCCTCCCAAAATAGGTCACTCTTTCTTATTAGGGAGCCATACTGGTTGCCCTGTCCCCAGCATGCCTTGAGGGACTTGGATCTTCTAGTCCAGGGCTACAGTGTGTTATGTGTCCACCTGTCTGCCCTAATGGTTTTTTAATTATTTACACAAAAAGAAGATCAGCTACTGCAGGACAGAGTGAGGGATCCACTTCAGTATAGCCAATCATCAGGTGAATTCTCCAAATCAAAGCAGATCAGGATCAGAGCCTAGGATCTTTTATCTCGGAGATGGGTACTTTAGTCTGTAGAATGTTTGACTGCTCTAGAGCTTTTTCTTTTCTTTTTTTTTTTTTTTTTTTAGTTTCTCTCTTTGTCTCAAATAATAAAATTATCTTTGTTTGATCCTCATCAGAATTAATGAACTACAGTTAAAACCTCAACTTTATTGGCAGAGTTCTTGACGTCTGGCCAGCTATAACATACACGGCATAAAACTGGCAAATGCAACAGAACCAAACACCATATGTCCTTCTGTTATGGAAAACACTGTTAGGCATCTTCAGTCTATATAAATAATTATTTAGCTTCCTTCAGAATAAGCATCTAGTACTTCATGTTGAACACCTAGTATGGTTTTCCATGTCTGGTTTAATTTTAAGATTGAGAATTGAAATTTGTATTCAGTTGGCATAACTTTACTTTGGAGAGTAAATACAGTCCTCTACTTCCTAGTTACATGCACTGATTATTCTGATGAATGTGTTTGAGCCTTTTGCTACTTTGGTAGCTCATGCAAAAACATAAAAGGTTTTAAAAATAGGCATATGAATATTTATAATAGAAAGGTGAGAGATTTGTAGATCTGCTCTAAGAATAGGTAAGCACAGAAGTTCTGTATCAAGGGAAATTATGTAGGAAAGAATTAGTCTCTTTCTGAGCCTTCTGTGTAACTTTGACTAACCTCTTCTTTTAAATGCTACTGTGGGACTTCGCATGTTGTCTGTCAGAGGCACTCTGAAATTAGAGGCAATGCAAAGTACATGTTTGTTTGCAATTAAGAGTAATTTGTAGTGTTCAATGCACAGTATATTTATTCATATCTTTTCACTCCTGTACAATGAGACATGCAAACTATAGGGTGCACGTATATTTCAGCAACTGATATAAAATGAAGTCAGCTACTTGCTTGCCAAGTAATCTGCATTACCAGAGACCTCAGTAGTAGTGGTCTTTGCTGCTGTAGTTATGCTGCTACCATTATCTGACCTGAAACTGTGCCTTTTCCTTAACTATAGCAGTAGAATTTCTGGAAATCCATATTGCCAACTGACATTATTGGCTAAAGTCCCTCTGGCTGTATGTTTCAAAAGATGGCTGTCAAAAACTATTTCTTTTCCTCTCTCTTCTACCAGGGAGCCGAAGAACCCAAGCTAAAATGGGAACATATCACAACGCTCGTTTCCAGCCTCAGAGAGTTTGTACGGTCCACCGATCGTAAAATCATAGCAACCACTCTTTCAAAACTGAAACTGGAGTTGGACTTTGACAGCCATGGTATCAGTCAAGTGCAGCTCGTGCTGTTTGGTTTTCAAGACGCTGTAAGTTGTCATTTTTACTAAGAACTTTGTGCACCAAAACTGCCAAAAAACCCAAAGCTGAAAGCTAGAAGCCAGAAGTAGACGGAACTTCATTAACTTCCACCCAGAGTTACTGAAACAATAATATTTGAGGGCTTTGAACCTGTAATAACAAAAACCCAGCCCACAGCCATGGTTGCCATGTGATCCTTTGGCAGGACACAGACCCTGAACACAACTTTTGAGATGTTGCTGATTAAAGATCTGGAAGGTTCAGCATAGTTGTGTAAATGTTATGTCATAGTACTAAAGCAGGAAAGCCTTTTCAAAAAAAATTTCGGTTTAGATGGTTTTCTGGTAAATAAGACCAACACTGCATGTCAGGCTTATCTTACGTAAATGCAGATCTCTTGAACTTCTCTTATAAATTAATACATTAAACTGCTTTATGCCCCCAATAGTAGTCTGTTTATCTTGTAATATTGTATTGAGGTCTTATTCTAGTATTTTTGATTAGCAGCAGATTTTTGCCAAACTAGACATTTTCGTATCAATTTATAAGCAGTTGGATAAGAAGGAAGAAAAAAGGTTACTTTTCTGTCAATAATTAGTACAAAAATTATGATTTCCTCCAGTGAGCAACCAAACACACACATGGATAACCTTTAAATAGCTACTTTACCAAAAGCAAATGCTTTTTCTTCTTAAGCTATGTATTTAAATGTTAGTTCACAAGCAATTAGGCTTAAGTTGAAAAACCAACATGGGAGGGTGCAGCTGTGCTGGTCATCACTTGTCCAGACTGATGTCATGTAGTAAAAATGAAAAGACAATCCAAGTAGGCATTTGAGGTGGGTGATTCTGTTAGCATTTAAACCTGGGCACTCTGACAAGGAAAAGAGCTGTCAGGAAGGATTGCATAGCATGTAAACTGTTTGTTGCATAGACTACACTGACAAGAATTAGATGCTGTTTACAAAAAAAACCCTAATGTGTGAAATGAAAATCAAAGTTTTTTATTTGAGTCTTCACTTTGGAGTACACTTCAGCTTTCCATTCTGCTTAGCCTCATATTAATACTGTTTTGACACTTGGAAGAAAAAACAAACATACGAGGTCAAGAAAAAAATTGAGGGGGGAAAAGTACAAATATCTGGGTTGGTTTTCTGATAGAGATGTTGCTGGGCATTGGTTGTTCAGTGGTAATTGCATGACTCATGTTATTTCAGTAAAAATTTCACCCTCTTCTGTTACCTGCATCATTACAAGTTGCTGTTTTTTAACTGATAAGTGTCTCTTTCATTATGTCGCGTCCCAAAGTTGGAGCGACTCAGGTTCGTGGATTTCCTTTGTCAGAATTAAGGTGAAACGACACCAGGGGAGTTCAAACAACAATCAACATTTATTCAACCTAGCTAACTTTGTCCAAGTACACATGAACTTGTTAATATGAACCTTGCAACATGTCATTAAGCCGCTGTTTGAGAAGAGGAGGGAAGTATAGAAAAATGAAATGGAAAAAGGAACGTGAAATGTATCAGAAGGAGAGCCCTCCCATTGAGTCACGAGGTTCAGAGCAGACCCCCTTGCTTTCTGGACTCCTTCTCAAAGAGGAGCCCAGGGGTGGCTAGATCCACTCCTAGTCTCTGGCTTGGTCAACGGTTTATGTTTCAAAGGATGAGGTGTAGGGACTGTGGAAAAGAGAGAAGGAAAAGAGGGAGAGAGAGAATGAGAGAAAGAAAGAAAGAGAGAAGAGAAGGGTTTCACCAGTCCTGGGTCCAGCATTCGTCCAGCCAGTGTAGAGATCCACTTCCGGAGGGCGCGCGCCGAGGACTCGTTCTCCCTTCTTTTATAGTGTGTTAGTCGATGGTCTCGACATGCGCAGTCCCATTCCCGGGGTTCTCTGGAATCGGTTGGAGAGCTTTGGGGTGGGGGTGGGTTCATTACAGAGTTGCCTCTCTTTTTCTGCTGGCACGACTGCTTAAGATAGAAGCACAGTCCCAACTTCCATGGGGCCTCCTTCCTCCAGGCGCTGCTGTGCTCCTTCTCCTGGTCACTTAAGATAAGGACTTGCGGCTTTGGAGAAGCGCGGTCCCACCCTCCGGGGGGCCCTCTCCTTCAGCCACATTGTCCTGTTCACAAAACTCCAGCATTTTCACAGAGGCCGTTTTCTTCACCAAAGTTCTTCAACGAATGTTTGAGACATTGGCTATAATTTGTCAGACCGTCACACATTACTATCTCTCTATTATTTGACTAAGATAACTCACAGAAAGTTCAAAGAAAAACACTGCTTTATATATACCCAGTCTTAATTCTTTTGGTCAAGCATTAGATTTCTATAGCAGAACACTGAAATCCAGATCAGTATCAAGAGCTCGATGCTGCAGAGATTGGGATATTGCTGAAAGTGAGGGAAAGTAGTTCCCTTGTTCTTAGGAGTTAATAAGGTAATCTCGGGTAACAAGGTTTAATAATCACAACATCCTCATTGGAGCAACCAAGAAAAAGTAGTTATGTGCTGTAATGTAAATAGCTAAATCACATTACTGTGCATTGTTGTGTTCTTGACAAAGTTACAGCATGCTTCTTCAGTTCTTAGCACTTAGCTAAAGACTTGTCAGTGTCTTGGTAGGAGTCAGTATGGGAAGGTGCGAAGTGCTTGCAAAGAGGAGTTGTGCTGCCTCAGAGGGCCATGGGCAAGCCTTTGGGGCCCTTAGGCAGCCGCTGCCCAGGTACCAGGCCCAGGGCCGGCTCCCCTGGCGCTGCTGACAGCTCCCCGAGTCCAAGCAGTGTCCCAGTGCCACCTCGTGGCCATTGGCAATAGAATTGAGGAGACGGGTACTGTGGTGGGTTGACTGTGGCTGGCAGGTACAGGAAAGCCCCTACCCAGTGGCTCATTCACTCCCTTGCAGCAGGATGAGGGAGAGAATCAGAAGGGCAAAAAATGAGAAGACTTGTGGATCGAGGTAAAGACTGTTTAGTAAGTGAAGAGCGGGGGGGAAACAACAACAAACGTCACAACTGATGCAAAAGCAATCACTCATCACTCGTAGACTAATGCCCGGCCTGTCCCTGAGCAAAAGCTTCTTTAGAAAAACTAACCCCCTAGTTTTATTGGTGAGCGTGATATTATGTGGAAGGGAATATCTCTTAGGTCAGTTCTAGTCACCTGTGCCAGCCATGTCCCTTCCAGCCTTTAGTCCACCCCCCAGCCTGCTCGCTGGTAGGGCAGCATAAGAAACAGAGAAGGCCTTGACGCTGTGTAAGCTCTGCTCGGCAATAGCTAAAACATGGGTGTGTTATCAAGGCTGTTTTAGTCACCAGTCTGAAACATAGCACCAGATGGGCTGCTGTGAAGAAAATTAACTCCATTCCAGCCAAACCGAGTACAGGTACTACATAAATTACTGTATTACTGAATGCTGTTGCTTTGGGGCAGTGAAAATAATGATTAGTAACATTTATTAACTTTTACACATCTTCTGAAGGCATCATTTGTGTAACTTCAGTCACTTTTTGCAGAGAGGTTATCACAATGTGAGAAAATTGAACTAACCCCTTTTTTAGAAAGACCTAAGAGTGAAGTATCTTCTTGACACATTTTTAGTAAGCACTAGTTGCTACTTTTTTTATAAGGCTTTGAGTAACCTCTCTAAATACAGTTATATTTGTTCCTTCCTACAACTTCTCAAGTCCTACAGAATCTGTTGCTTTGGGCTGCTTCTGTGCCTGGAAAACAGCACCGAGTCTGTTTTGTGCTATTGCCAGTTACTGTGGCTAGGCATTTCCTTCTAGCACTGTCACCCCATCTGCTTCTTCCCTGTCATCTGGGAGTTGAAAAACAATTCCCCCAAGGTAGAGACATTCTTGCAAGTGGCATGGAGCATCCATAGAGGCACCTAGGAATATGGTTTAAAGCAGTCTAAAAGCAGCCCTGTAGGCAATTAGGAGCAACCCAGTGTAAGAAACTATCTGATTGTACAAAGTAAAAAGTAGAAGGAAAGAGAAAATGGTACAGCATACAAATGAAGATCCCTGACTATTTAAACTAAGGTTAACTAACTATTTTCTAAATCAAGAAGGAGCAGCATTACATTAGTTCTTTGATATTTCCTACAATTGTACTTTAAAATAGGTAAGTATTTCTCAGAGCAAGCAGTGAAAATGATGCCAAAAAACCCCCAAGATTAATTAGCTTAAATTACAAGCCTTTCATAATATCGTCCTTGGTATTTGTCTTGCTCACATTCTTTTTAAGTTTATCTCCATACCCGTGAAGGTTAAATAAACTTCAGTATCACAATTATCAAAAATCACCTAGCACAGGAACTAGAACTTGATAAAAAATACAAAATGTTGTACAACTTATAATAAAACAGTGAAAGTTGGCAATGTTGTTATTGTCTTCATTTAATGACAACATGAAATAGTTTTAATTGCCTGTTTTGATACAGCATCTATAAGTTCAAACACTTTATATAATGCTGACATATATTACAAAGTTGGGTGCGGGATATAATACCTGAACTGAATTCTGTGTTGCTAGGTCAATAAAGTTCTCCGAAATCATAATATCAAGCCACATTGGATGTTTGCATTGGACAGCATAATCCGAAAAGCTGTGCAGACTGCTATTACTATTCTGGTCCCAGGTGAGTAATTTCTTAATACTCAGCAAATATTCATTAGCTGATCTCTTTAAATGTGCTTTAGAGCTGTAATTATGATGCTTCACTTAAGGTTTCGAAACCAGCAGTGGCCTTTTTCCTGTTCACTTGTCTGTTTTGCAACTCAAAAACTAATCAGTGTATTGCCCGTGTTATTTTGGAAAGTACCTTTCCAAGATGTGTAATCTAAACAATTCTGCAGCACAGTGAGCAGTTTTTGAGGTGCACAGTGCTGCCTCTTGAAATTCAAAGGACAGGCTGCTTGCCAACACATGCCGATTTTGGAAGGTGTTTTACAAAGTGTAGATTAAAGACCTGCTTTTTGGAGCACTTGAAAGTTTCTCTGGCTCCTGATCAGAAGCTGTCTAAAGCAAAAAGAAAAAAAAAATCTGCAGTGTCTGCAGTTTGAATATTGTATTTTAAATGTTGTGGAAGTAGAATGCATGGCTTAGCTGAGGGAAGGAGTCTGTGTAGGAGAAACTGTAGCCAATTCTGTTATTACTCTATGTATTTCCAGAGTTAGTTTCTCTGCTGCTTCTTAACTTTTAAGCTTGCGATTCCCCTATTCTCTACACTGGAATTAATGGTGAAATTTTCAAATATATGATTTAATGCTTTAAGTCTGAAGTCAGAATACTTACGTTCCTGTTTTCTGTGGTGGGTTAAGTCTTAAATTATCAACAAGGAGATCTGGAAATTCCAACAGTTACAGCTCTTCCTGTTCTCCTTAGTATTTTCCATATCCCCAGCACAACCAGCAAGGCATAAATAAGGTTTCTGTGTTACTTTCAAGTCCTAAGGAAAATCTGTCTTTTGATTAGAATCGAACACCTTTAACAGGCATATACTTTATTTCTGTATAATAGGAGTACTGTAGAATTCCTCCTTAATAGTCTCTTCTTCCCCATACAGCTCAGTATCAGCATCAATTGTACATGGTCAAGCTTAAACAAAAGCCTCTGTGCCCTAGTAGCTTTTGGGCACTGATCATCTGCCTCTTCCCTAATTGCCTTACCCTACTTCTGACTGCTTCCCCTTGCCTTTCTCTGACTTCCCCGCCCTCCCCGGCCCTGAATGATGTGAAGATTTATCTCTGGCCTTAACACTTTTTAAAAAAGTTATGGGATGTTTTAGGAGTGGTACAAAGCAGATGATGTATAGTTACACTGCCTAGTGGTGAACAACGGCAAAATGAACTTCTGTTCTTATTAGCATGATGCAGAAGTTCAAAGCAAATTCAGACTTATTTGCCTAGCAATATTTGGGCAACTGCTATGTAATAAATCTGCTTTCTTGAATTTAGAGGAAGCACAGCTCTGTTGGTCTTAGTATGTTCAGCCTTGAAAAAGGTATGTATTTCTCTTGAAATGAAGAGATGTAATGGATCAAGGAACGAATCTCCCTTTTGTAAAGAAGGGACTTGTTAGTTCTTCAGCAGAAAGGGCAAAAACGTACAAAACCCAAGTGTGATTCAGAAAAAAAGATGTTTTGATGAGGAGACTAAAGGGAGTGCTCAGCAGTAAGAAGCCACAATTGAAGGAAGGAAGGAAGGAAAATTTATATTAAATGGTTAGAATTAACAAACAGATGTTGTTGCAGTAATAGGTTGTGTAGGAGTATAAGATCTTGGGTACATATCTTACATACCTGGCAAGCTCTGGTAGGTAGTTTAAATGGAATAACAGAAACCAGAGTACACGTATAGCTTTGTGTCTACAATTTTGTGGATGTACATCATTACAAAATAGGCAGTCTTCTCTCAGATAGGGAGAAGGGAAGTGTGCTACTTTTAATTGTCAGGAGAGGGGTTTGTTTGTTATTTTCTCTCTATATCTTTGGACACAATTTTTTAGTAAACACGGTATTCTTATAATGAGAGAATGCTTAATATGCTAGAATAGCAACAACAAAAATATCTGGATATAAAAGAAATAATGGTTATTTGTTTAATAAAACATTTCAGGTCAGACACATAAGAAACTACAAACCATTGAGAATGGAATTAAGCAAAAGAAAGTATTTCTGCTGCACGTAGTACTTCAGCACAATTTGACATGAAATGCTGGCCAAATCTGGAATCCTATTCATCCAGATTTTTGGTTTTTAGAGCTTTTGAACATTCAATAGGCTGAATAATAATTAGCATAAATGAAGATGCTGTTATGGTCTGAGTGTTCTTAAACTGCTAGATAATATCATTTGTTCTCCTGCTACAGAAATTTCAGGTCTGGTTTAACCAAAGCTGTAGGATGATCTGTAAATAGTCACTTAGGTCTGCTTTCGTTTTAGTGTTTAACTAATTTTTAACATCTTTAATGTTTTTTCTTGTGCTTATATTTTAATGTTACTGATAGAATTGAGGCCACATTTTAGTCTTGCATCTGAAAGTGATACAGCAGATCAGGATGATGTAGAAGTTGAAGAAGATCAAGATGAACAGCCTCAGAATCAAACTATCCAACAGCCTTGCATTGTCATGGAAGATGCAGTAGCTACCTCAGGTGTAAGCACACTCAGCTCTACGGTATCTCATGACTCCCAGGCTGCTCACAGATCACTGAGTGTCCAGCTGGGGCGGCTAAAATTAGAGACAAACAGGTAAGTCTGGACATCAGGAGACACTAGCCTACTTGTGACAGTATGTATTGTTTTTTCTTTTAAAATACATGTGCTAGAATACTAGTGACAGTATCAAAATTCCATAGTACTGCAAGCTGTTCATTTAAATGATGGTCATTGTTTAGCTGTGACTGATCACTTTTATTCATTTCAAAACAATACTGATGCAAGTTAAGGTCAGTCTTGTTTTCAGGTGCCCTTTCAAGGAAGGTCTGAAAAAGTTGAGCTTTCTGCCAAGCTTCTGCTTTTTCTCTCCTTCATATGCTGTGTATGGCTGGTGAATGCTGTTATGTTTTGTTTCCATTAAGGCAGAACTTACTGTTCTTTTCTATAGTTCTTCTTGGGGAATGAACTCAAGCTAGTTGACAGCCACATGTGAACTCTACAAGGAAACTGCTTCAGACTTGTTTTGTGCACACAATTCACTGTAGCAGAATCTGTGCTTACCAGCATGCACTACCTTTTAATTAAATAAATTGTGTTCATCAGAGAAAGATGGGAAAAATAGGTGTGTTGTTTAAAAGAAGAAATAAGCCAGAGATTTGGATATTGGATTTTTTCAGAAATATACATATTCTACTTTAAACCTGAGAAGTGGGGGTTTTGTTTGTTTAGGAAATGTCAGAGACAAATGTGTCTCCATTATTTTATCCAAATAATCTTCTATATATTTTGTTTTCTTTTCATTAAAATATACTAGATAATCTGTTTAAAGTAGATATTTTAGCTTTTGCAGCATCTGATTTATGACATTGGATTTCCTACTGACCTCAGTAAATTTTGAACATGACTTTGAAAGAAGAACGTCTTCAGTAAGACAACTGTTATGCTGCTAGTACATTCTTTGTAGTTATTGTTCTAATTTAAATTAAAATGTTAAATTGCACTTTACTTGTAAATGTGTCCAAGAATTTTGCCATAGAGTAATTCATTAGACCAAACTGTTCTTAATAAAGTACCAGTATTTTTGAGTTCTTATGTTACAATTTATTTTTTGCTTGTGATGACCACTGAGAAATATTTTGATTGCCTTATCATACACTTAAATAAATACATAAATAATTTAGATTGGCTCACTTTACTTCCCAAGTTTATGATGGGGAGTAGCATCAGAAGCAATCAATTTGTACACATACTGTTTTCTAGCACTTTGCTTTTGTAAATTTCTCAAATGCAAAGCCTTTGGCCAAATAACCACACCCTGTCATTCATGCAGAAATTTTGAGGTAAATAATAAGGACAGTTGTTTAAGTATTAATTAAGGCTTTATTGGCATAAGCAGCAAGCAGTTATCAAGAGAAAATAGTTGATTATTTTATTGGCCCTGAAGGCCTTTTTCAACCAGAATGGTTAGAGGAGGAATAAATTAACTGAAAAGTGACTGCACACCTGTCTGGACAGAATATATATCTGCACCAAGATTAACCAAGCTGTGGGGGTGTGTAGAGGCACAAAGCAGCTCTGTTCACATGCAGGGTGGACTTGTTAAGAATTGTTAGCTTAGGTGCGGAAGCACTCAAATGCAGCTATGCTGCTGGTAGGCCTGCATGCAATCTAAAAGTAGGGCTAGGTTGTTTTTACAAAGCAATGGTATGGGATGCAGTTTAATTCTGTGCAAAGACACGTAAGATGCTTTTGTGGCACGTTCTCTAGTTGAATTCCAGAATGTCCCTATCCTTCTGTGTCCCAGAAAAAAGTTGCAGTGCTCAACTGGTATAAATAAATAAATAAAATTTAAAAAAAAAAAAAGAAAGAAAAAAGGAAACAAAATCATACTAAAATGGAACATTTATTGCATAGTTGTCAGGCTGACAAGGGCTTCAAGAAAGGGATGAAGGTGCTGCAGTTCTTTCAAGGCAGAACTTCCTAAGACTCAGAAGTCAGTGATAAGTTTCTAAGTGTGTTTTCCATGTCGAGTTTTTTTCTGACCAAGTTCCTGAATACATACTGTTCACAAGTCCTCCTTTTTACTAAAACACTTTTCTAAAATAACAAATTGCAGCAGTTTCACATACTAATTTTCCATTGTGTTCTGATTATTTTCCTTTGATCAGTTTGAAAGGTGCTGACCACTGAATCTCTCTGGGTTTCTCTCTGTGTTTGTGTTATGAAGGAAGTCAAACATAGGTTCCAATTTGCTTCTGCTTGACATTCTCAAAAGTAATTGCTTAGGAGAGGACACAAGGTATTTTGCCTCCTCTTTTCTCACTCTTCATATAGCATAGAAGGGTAGGCACAAAGTGCCTAGTATGTAAGGAAGGGACAGTCCTTGTGTGGATGAGAATGTATTATTCCCCATTTAAGAAATGCAACCATAAGTTTTCACCACATTTTCATCACAGGTCCACCCTTGCCATACCTTTGAAAATGTCTGCTGGAGAGATGTGAAGGGGCTTTTTTCCTTACAAAGGATTATGTCACAAAGTTTAGCCTTTGGTTTATGAAACGCTTTGGTATTTGTTCTTCTTGGTTACACAGTTTTGTTTAAAACAGAATTTTGGCTGTAGAAATTTCACTGAAATTCTGTACCATACCACCTGATCAGTGGGTGGATGTGTATATGGAGGCTGGTGTGTTTGGGGCTTTTTTTTTTTTTAAGAGCTATAGCTTTAGGAACCAGTGAATGTTTATATCTTGATATAGGTCATAATAAATCTATACTGAGAGGATATTCCTATGAAAGCTGAAGGCAGCTACCCTTGTCTCTGTCAAGAAAATTCCAGTTTAAGTGTACCAAGATCTTTGCTGTCCTGAAAATTTGAAACTACTTAAGGAAATGTGTGCTTCCTTCCTGTTACTTCACAGGTTATTGGAGGAGTTAGTTCAAAAGGAGAGAGAATTTCAAGTCCTCTTACATCAAGCTATAGAAGAAAAAGATCAAGAGATCAGAAACCTACGGCTTAGGTCACAGCCAATAGGTAAGTGAGAATAATTTTCAAGGAAAAGTTTTATGCTGGCTACAGATGAAGACAGTGGCAGCTGAACTTCTGTTCTTTTTATTGAGCCAGTCTCAGCAAAGGAGCTTTATTATGCTGCTTCTGGTAGGGTTTGCTTTGAAGTAAGAATCTGTGTTGTGGAGACAAATTACTGAATTTCTTAATCACAGTACAAGCAATGGTATGATTTAAATATTTTTGATTGTGATTATATGGAAGAGTACAAGGCTCATATCCTACAGAATAAATATTATTTCTAAAGAGGATAATCTAGTATGTTTAGATATGTGTTCCCTGAATTATGGACTGTTCCAGTTGTTACCCTGAAAGTTCAAGAGGATCTAATTGGTGAGATGTAAATACAACTTAAAGCTTACTGAGGGAAGTTGAGTTTGATACGTATCTGCCCTGAAGAAGATGGAAGTGCTAATGCAGTTTGATGTTTCCATGTCATGTGCTTCAAAGAAGTGTTGCTTTCCAAATGCAGCTGATTCTCAGTCTAAGGCATTGCCTACGCACCAATCATATGAGTTATGCTGAACAGTTTAAATTGATGCAACAATGTCAGTGTAGAAACAGTTACAGTGAAATTGATGTGCCTCCTACTAGTAAAGTCATTTTCCAAAGAGGATAGAAAATGTATCTGTATCAGTGTTCACACTATTTTAACTGTACCCCTAACCAAGTAGAGTAATTGGTGTATAACTGTCTATAAACTGTAATTGTGTGCTTTGGAAATTGACACTTCATTTATGGGGATACTGGCATTCTAAGGTTGAAGGGAAAGTTCACTGAAGAAAGTTCTTCAGCATTCAAAAATAACAAGAGGTTGTTTTGGCAACACAAAACCTTTTCTCAAAAATGCTTGTTCTAGATATTCCTGGATTGTCTGTCTGTCATCGTCATTCCACTGGCACGGGAACTGAAGATCCTGATCTGGTAAACTGGCTGAGCGTTCAAGGAGCTGATGAGGCCACAATAAACAAGGTAGCAATGATTCTGTTCACTCTTTGATACAGTTGCAATATTGGTTTTGTGACTCAATGCAAGAAGATACTAAAGCTTTTTAATTACTTTAGCGCATTTTAAGAGATAAATTTGTTTTCAGAAGATAGGAAAAAGCCATGAATATGAAGGCCTTCACACAAATACAGTATTGTTAATAATTCCTGTATCTGATTAGGAATAAGGGAATAAAATGTCCTGGTAAATAGACAGTATTGCTTTGGTTCATAATTTTTCAGTGTCTTTACACATTGCAGCAGTTCCTGCCAATTATACCCTGGATGCAGGGTACATGTTCACCCTTAGCTAGCTATGTTGAAGTGAAATCTCCTGAAGTAGATTAGTCTGCTCTGCAGCAAATTATATAATTTTAGAGGTGTTGAGCATCTCAGAATTTCAGCTGACTTACGAAAACCTGCACGTAGTTATCACTCCTACAGATCACATCAAAGGTTCCTCAAAAGTAAAAAAAAAAAAAAAAAAAAGAAGTTTCACTGTATTTCTAGAAACAATGTGGATTAATCTGTTACATGTATCACATTTTGGCCCAATTTTAGGTTTCTTCTAAACCTGTATTTTTAAGGGCACATGGTATATAAAGCTTAGAAAGTTAGATTATATTTCTAACAAAACGTTCATTTTAACTTCTTTTTGTAGTTCTTGGCTGAAGACTATACATTAATGGATGTTCTCTGCTATGTTACACGAGATGATCTGAAATGTTTGAGACTGAGGTAATGCTTCTTCAGTTACACTAACTGTGCTGAGCAGGAGTTGTGTTTTGTTACAAGAGAACTAAGTCTCAATTTATTGGATTGTGCAGTGTTAATTTAAAATAAGTAACACTTTCCAGTATGTCTTTGTATACTGATGCATTCCTGATAAACAGCTGATACTGTTTAAATTATTTTAAAATAAGCTTTTCTATTAAAAGCAAGCAAAGGGAAAATTTTAAAGTAAATGTTTTACCTTATACCTGGAGACACTGGATATCACATTAAAGTCTTGCTTTTATTTAAAAAAGTAGAGATAGGAAAACTTTCTGTAGTTTATCATCATCATCAAACTTCGAAAATAATACTCATGGACTGCAACTAACTCTGGATTTCACCTAATCATGCCAGGTGCGTGGGTCACTGCAGAACCATGTTTAAGTAGAGAGCAGAAGTTACCAAACACTGTATGTGTGCCCAGTCAGTTTAAAAATAAATAACTAAATAAAAATTAAAAAAAAAAAAAAAGGCAGGTGTTAAGATTTTTTTTTTCAGAATCTACACTTTCATAATGTTGACAGCCTGCTGTGGGTTATGCAGGTCCTTTGGACCAGAAGTCTGAATTCCAAACAGCAGGCATCTGAAAAGTGGAAAGATTGCCCAGTACTGTAATCAGAAAAGGACTCTGTTCTCTATTTGAGTATTGCGTGCATGTTGAATTTCACCTTTGATCAGCCTTCCCACTGAATTTCACTGGTCAAAACCAGAGCAAGGAAGTCAGAAGGCACCTAAATTGGAATGCTTTCAGGCTAGAGAGTATCTTTGTACCTGAGCATCTTTATGATTTTTCTTTACAGAGGAGGAATGCTATGCACGCTGTGGAAGGCCATCACTGACTTTCGAGAGAAACATGCCTGACACTGAAATTTTTTGTCGCTTCTCTGCAGAGAGGAAAAGATTTCCTTTCAGCACAGAGCAGGTGTGCTGTCAGAAGGACTGTTGCACTTTAATCCAGTATTTGTTTACCAATGTTAAAAACACTGCAGCTTCCTGACTGCTTTTAATCCTATAATCCATAAAGAATCTGTAAACAACCTGCAACATTATTTTACTTTGTTTTTACATGCAAGTTTTTCAAAAATTAAAAAAAAAAAACCACACACACACACAAAAAAAACCCATTATAAGCTCAAGAAATATTGTAGTTAAAGTAACCAGATGTTAATTTCATGAAAAACTGATGTAAGATTTCATGTGACTGTACATCACTGGAAGAAAACCCAAATGTGACAACAACTTCTCATGTTTCTTTTTATTTGTAATATATCTCAATAATCTGTAGTAGAACTCCATAATTTCAATCGTAATTAGATATTTTTCTGTTAGTGTGCAAGATCTAAAGGTAATTGTTTTTACCTACTGCCCTACATAGTTTAATATTGTTTATTTTTGGTAATTTAAGTTCTATGGTGCATTTGTTTTAGAGTTGTTCACGTACTACTGAACTGTACCAGTTGCATACACCTGAACCACAGTAATGTTAGCTTGTTCTAAAGCTATCTCTGACATACACAGTTGAAAATAAAAAGAACCTAAGACTGACTTTTTCCTATATTTGTAGACTTTTGAAATAATAAAGGTGTAGAACTGGAAAATTTTGGAATAAAAAAGAAGAAAAAAAGTCATACTGAGTATTAAGGGAACGTTTCTGACACGTTAAAGTTACTGTGATTTGAGTTTGATAATCATAGCATTGACTATTTTCTCAGTTTTCCTGTTCAGTCTAATTCCCATACTGACAATCCAGGGCCAAACAAAATTCTTCTCTGGGCACTCGACTTGACTTGAGAAATGAATGTCCTGCCTCCATCCACTGAATAGTCTGACTTGTGGCCTGTTGTTTTCTTCTGCTTTTGTTTATGCACAATGTCTTTTCTCACATAGAATGAAAAAGGATAGTGGATCTTCCTTGTTTATCCATTGTCATTGTCATTCCAGCATTCTAGCACTGGGCATCATTAGATTCTTATGGGGCAGGTGCAAAAAATTCCATTGTGTGTAAGACTTGCCTGGACAAGAAGCTGCTTCTTTCTTTATAAGCCTTGGTAATCAGCGAACAGCTTATGCCCTGAATTTTTCAGGTCTGGCAAGTATTTCCAAAGAAAATTAAATATTTTTTCTAAACATAAACATGTTGTCCTAACATGTATGTAGTAATTTTTGCTGATTAAAACCCAATAATTATGTATAAAAACATTGGACTAAACAAAGAATAGTAGATTAAAATTATTTAATCAGATTTTTTTTACTCTGAAGATGGTTCCACTGAGGTTTGAGCACAGATGGATTGAACTCATTCCAAAACCATAACTACATTTCAGGAGAAACGTAGCTACTGCTTAGCAGTTTCTACTGCTGTTACAGCAGAAAACACTACACTTTCAAGGTAGTTCTAAGCACTGGAAAGACCAGTGATGGAGGTTGACTTGCAAAACCCAAAGCAACTAAAAAACTCTATATGTGGAAAAGTGACCCTAGGACAATTAACTCCCCTAATTTGATTTTTGTGTGAAACATGATCCTATATCACACTGTGACTACAGTCTGAAAATCTCTGATTTCGTGATGCATCAATAGGCCAGAGTGTAATTGCATTGCTTCATTTGTGTGTTGGCACTTTGAAAGCATGCAGTCTGTTCTCTGTGACTCGAGGTGCTCAGTAATGCCAGTTCTATGTGTAAGAGAAGGGAGTGTGATCAAGGAATCAGTTTACTGTCTCCACATGACCTAGCCTGGCACCAGCTGGGAATTACTTCCTATAGTTCACTGCTAGCCTCGCCAGACCCAAGGTGGCTTCTTCAGAGCTGCTCAGCAATCAGTTCTGTATTCTCCACTATAGGACTCTATCAAGTCTGATGCATGTCTAGGCCGGGCCATGTACATTTATGCTACTTGAGAGATCATGAACTGGTCTGAATGTGGCTCCCTGAACAGTGCAGCTTATCTATGTACTAGATCTGTGCACATAAGCTCATGTAATATTCCCACTTCAGGCTACTTCATAGAGGTTGTGCCAGACATTACTTTTTATATTCTCGGACAGAATGTGAAGAAGCATTTTGGGACAGAGTCCATCAGACAGGTCAGTCTGGGACTCCTCAGCCTGGCTCTCTGAATATACTGGTAGATGCCTACATGGACCACAAGTGAAGGATTTGAGATTATGTTGTAAGGATGCATTATGTTTTAGTGCAGGATTTTGCCGAGGGCAACCTTTTGATTATAGGGCATATCACTCCCTTTGAACTTGGATAGTCTTTTGGTCCTTGACTAGTGCTGTTGTAATTCCAGGGCTCAGCTTGACTGAGACACACCTTTCCATCTCCATTAAGAGAGCCAGACAGAGTGCAGAAGTGAAAACTTGACCAAGGCAGTGCTGATTTTGGAGTCTCTTGTACCTTTCAGTGTAGAGCCCAGTCTGTTCTTGTACCACACACTCCTGCCCGCAAACTACAGGGCACGTTTATCACCCAAGCCCCAGCTCCTTCTGTTTTAGAGCACAAATGGCTCCTGGTGCAATAAAAAGTTCACCTTTCCTTAGAGGGCCTCGTGCCCTGAACTCAGCTCTTTGCGAAAGGAGGATGTTCTGCACACTGGCAGAAACTTGTTTTGTCCAGCGCGCCAGACCGAGGGAGCTGCATCTCTCCATCTGCTTGCCTGCATGCATGCCACAGCTGCATACCATGAGTTCCCCAATTCATTCACCTCTCTTCAACTGTAGTTCTGATGACTGGCACGACCTGCAAGCAGATGCAAAATGAATTGATGTTTTAATCTAGCCCTAGAACGCTTTTAAGGAAAAACGCTCTTATGACCCTGGAAGGCAGCTAAGGGCAAGTTGAGGCGACCTCACGGGAAAGGTAACGAGACCATGACCTTTACAGAAAGGACTGATGTGTTGACAGCTCTTCACAGGGCCATTTTTTGGAAGCCAGGCCTTGCAGGCAGCTTAGGGTAGGTACCCAGCTGTTCAGAAGCACGTGCGGTAATAACGAGACTACAGCCATACAGTTCTTTCCCAAAGGACGCTGCGCACCGCCTGGGCTTGTGAGGCGGCCGCTGCTCCTCCCGCCTCCTGTCCAGACACCGGCAGGGAATTGGTAATCATCCGCAAACCCGTGGTTTTTCTCCGTGCCGGTACCTCACGAGCGGTGCCGATGCGGCGGGAGCCCCTCCGAGGGAAAAAAAGAGAAAGGAAAAAAAAAAAAAAGACGCCCCTCATCACCCCCGCGGAGGGCGGCGGGGTGTCGTGCCCGCGAGGGGCGGCCGTTACCCGCCCGCGGGCACCGGGCCCGCCCTCACCTGCTCCCGGGCAGATCCCGCCGGCGGGGGACGTGGCGCTTTCA
>NW_010972886.1:3150986-3202025 GCF_000737465.1 Haliaeetus leucocephalus
CGGGCTGCGGCGCGGGAGCCCGGAGCGTGCGGGGCAGCGGGTTTTGAACGGGCTTGAGGTAGGGGCGAGCTCTGCGGTTAGGGTGAATACCTGCAGCATCCGGCTAACGGGGAGGAGGTAGCCCCGGCGAGGGAGGAGGGACGTCTCGGTGGGGCTACGGTACCTGGTAGCGGCGCCTCGGCGGCGGCGGGCGCCTCTCCGAGCGAGGCCTGGGGCGGTCTGCAGGAGCCCGGGGTTTCGGCTGCGCCTTAAAGGTGCGCGAGCCACGGGCTTCTAAAGCCCATGCTTCCTACAGGGAAAGCAGGGAGGTGTCTTTGTATCTCCGCTAAGGAGGGAGGTACGCTGCGAGAGCATTTAAAAACCCTTTTATTTTGTCCTGAGGGCGAGGAGGGTGCAGGGAGGAGATTTTGGCTTACGCAAGCGGATCGACTGCTGTATCACTGTTGTAGGCGCAGATGCTGTTTGCTTTTGCAGGCAGTGGAGGGGTTGCCTTTCTGGCATGTTCACTAGGAGGGCTGCTTGCTGGACTGTGAAGTCTGACTCCAGCTTTCAGTCCTCTCCTTTTTTCCTTTTTTTCCCCTCCTTCCACAGTACAATTCCATTCACCCTTTGCCAGTCCTTCACTTCTCTAACATGAGTCCAAGTTTATCTCTGAATCACAGAGTGAGGTTTTTCATCAAAACATCTGAATAGGCCATATGGCTGTTGGTTAACTGTGTTTCCCCAGTATAATATTTTTAATACATATTTTATATAACGTAGACATGCAGTCATAAGCAACAACTGTGGGCAGACCCATCCAAATGTTGTCTTTCTGTATTAAAGTCAGAAGTATAGGGCTTTTGCTCAGAAATCCTTTTTACAAATTGCTCCCAGCCATCACTCTTAAGTTCAGCTTCAGAAAGGATGTGCATCTGTTATCCTATGTGTTTCAAGGTTTGCAACTACATTAACTTCACTTTTCACGGGAAGAACTGGCTGTCAATGTATTTTTGAAGCCACGTTTAACAAACTGTTTACGAGTTCCCTACTTTACATTGTTGATGTGATTTTTTTTTTTTAACTTATTATCAGTCTTTTTAATCATTACCAAAACCGGAGGCAAGCTGCCAGGTGATATGCATTTTACATATGTGTAGTTTTAAAGGGTCTTATGTGCCTAGATTTATTCTGAGTTTGTTTTGAAGTTTCATTTCATGTTACTGTGTTGAACTTTTACTCATTAGGACATACTTGTAGACAGGAGGTGGATCTGCTTGCATGAGTTGTTGGGTATTTTGAGTTCCAGTTGCTTTGTGCTGTCAAAGTTCATTCAAAACTTCCTCGTGTGTGAAATGTCAGAGTTAAACTTCCTCTGTGAAGCTGTTTGTTGTTGTCTGCTGAGGTTCTTTTAGGTCTCCAAGTTATCACAGGAGCCGCTTTCCAGGCGTTCACAAACAGCAACACCCTTGCAGCATGTCAGGGAGCTGCTCTGTGGCTGTTTGGTCCATCTGTGAGCCAGGAGATGTGTGCCCAGGGAGGGCCGCGTGGACAGCTTCGGCTGTGGTCTGCTCTGCAAGCAGAACACCTGGGTCTGGATCCGGCTCCTCAGGAAGGTCAACCTCCCATCCTGGTTTGGTGAAACTACCTACTGGTTGATTTATTGCTCCTGTTTAAAAAAACAAAACAAACTGGCTAAATAGCTGTGTGTGTGTTTGGTTTGGGTTTTGGGCTGGTTTTTTTTTTCCCCTCCTGTGGCTAGCTAGATATACAGACTTTCAGAGCTGGTGCTGGGGAGAGCTTTAACAGCACCATGAGGATTTTGAAGAGAGATGTTACAAGTGGATCCCTTTATTGTTGGGCAGATGGTCTGCTGCGCTTAACTAGCTTTCTTCAGGTGAATGGCTTAATTACCAGGGTGAGGGTTTATTTACTGTGCCATTCATAAATGCACAGATGGCAAAATGAGTACAGTGCTAAGGGGTTACACTAACTTATCCCAGTCAGAATTTTTTAATCATAGCTACTTGACCATCTTATAGTGCTAACAAGCTTTTCAGTGATTCCCGAGATGAGCAGGGCCCTCTTGTGGGGAATACCAGAGAAGCTTCTAAGGCACCTCATTTTCTGGCTGCCCACCCGTAAACACGGTGGTGCCTGGGGAAGCCTGTGAGTCTTCCCCACGCGTGCTCTGGGCCGCCTTGGCCAGCTCTGGGCACAGGTAACAATCCACTTAGGCGCTGGGAGACCAGAGAGAGCAATATGCTGGGTTCATTGCAAGAAACTTTATTGCAATAATTTTGCATACTCTTCTAGTTTAGTGTTCTTGTCTGAGTGAGTTTAATATCATTCTGTTCTTTTTGCAGCAAAGCAAGTCTGCGCTTTAAATGATGTCAGTGCCAGGTAGCTTGTTAAAGCCAAACAGTGAGGTGTTCTCTCTGTAACAGCTGGTGAGACTTTTCATCTATCACTTGTTTATCCTGGCATTTTCTCCATCTGAGAATAAATCAAGTTTTAGCTTATTGAGTTATCATTTTTTATTTTTTTTTTTTAACAAATAGATGCATTAGAGGACAGAACACAAAGGTACTGAAGGCACGCGGTAGGTGGGAGCTAAAAACGCCGCCTGGCTCCCCACGGCTCCTTCCCAGAGGTGAGAAAGTATTTTGCTGGAGAGGGTTTACCCGGTGTTCTCGCCCAGGGATTTTTATCTCTGCCCGGCCCGGCCGGTTCCCGTTCCCTCCGGGGGGAGCTGCCGGCCCCGCTGGGCACAGGGCGCTGGTGTCCTCGTGTCGGTGTGGGTGAGAGGAGCCGCCGGGGGGGGCGGTCGGTGTCCGTCCGTCCGTCCCGCGGCCCGGCAGCGGGGGCGGCCGTCCCGGCCCTGCGGTCTGGGCGGGCTGTACCGCCCGAGGGTTACCGTGCTGCGGCGGCTGCTCTCGGCTCCGAGTCGTAACTTAAACCTCGGTTATCAGGGCGCAAGGGTCGTGAAGGTAACGGTGATTTGAAGCGAAATGTTGCCGTGGCAGTATATGCTTACAAATGCTAAAAGTCTGTATGTTGTTGGAGTACTCTGATTTCAATCCGTAATTACTTAAACGTTAGCCCTATTGTAAGTATTTCCTATCTTTTAATATATAAATTAAGCCGAGGATCTGCAATTCTTCTGTTGCCACCCCCCGCTGATAAAACCTATTCAAACTTTGAAAGTCTGTACCGGTTCTTACAATTACTTAATTGGTCCTACGTTAACAATCTCCTGAGTCAGAACTTCAGCTCTGAATGAATGAGACTGATTTATCAGTAGCTTGTAGAATGAAAATGATACAACTAAATTAAAAGTGTGGATGAGAGGGTTAAAATCCTTACAGAAGCCATCCCTCCACTTTAGAAAGCTGCTAAAGTACTGTCTCTTGGTATCTTTCATTGGTCAAGTAATGTTTGTGCAAGGACTATAGGCTGTGGAAAAGTTTGAACAAGCCTTTTTATATGCATATTGTGTAATGTGAGTCAGGCTGTCTTTCTCCACCCATCTACTCTTAGCACTGCTAGTGTAAAAAAAAAAAGGGGGGGGGGGGGAAGGGGGGGGAAAAAACACCCCCAAACCAACAAACATAAAATCAACCAAAAAAACCCCAACCCAAACCCCCACCCACAAAAATAAAAACAAACGCAAACAAAAACCCAAAACAAAACACTACTACAAAAAAACCTCCAGAACTCATGAAAAATCAGGCCTGCTAAATGATGTTGGAGCAGTTGGCTTAAGTGCTACTTCCCCTACAGGAAGAGAGCTTCTACTGATCTAGCTGAAGTTGTTATGCATTGTCATTTTACTTGGGCTTCATTTTGAAAATGAATGTTCTTTTGTATGTGCTATTTCAGACTGTAAAAATCGTAAATTTACAGTAATCTGAGATGGCTACTGTTTTATTTGTATGATGGCTGGTTTTTTACTATCACAGATAAACAAGTTTAATACTTTACAGCTGAAAATTATTTGTGGTATTAAACATAATTAAATATGATCAGTGCAATAATTGCCTCAATTATGTAAATACTGTATAATCTTGCAACAACATACTTTCTTTTCCACTTGAAAAAATGTGCATAAATCTAGACCCACAATACAAGCCACAGCATGCTGCTAATGTTGTTGCAGTAACTCTCTTTGCACAACCACCTTTCTCCGGGAAGGGGATCCCCTGTGTGTGTGACTTCTGCTAAACAAATGCAGTGGCCTGCTAGGAACTGTGGCAGAACAGGCTACATGCATATTACACGTGTTTAAGCTGAAAAAGACTATGAGAAGACAGTACATTTGTTAAACTGCTTCAGATTTAGTTCTGCAGCTGTTCCTGAGTATTGAGAAAAATCTTGAAAATATGTATCCTAGGATATCTGTCAGAGTTCAAGGAAAACGACCCTAAGTTGTCTGTTAAGATGACATATGGGGGGTAGGCTGCCTCATTATTCAAATGGATGGAGTTAGCAACCCTGAGTCCTGTTGACTTTGAGATTCTTCAGAGATGTAAGTGATGGGACGATTCATGCCCCACACTGATAGTCACTGTGAGACTAGATTATGGAGGGGAGAAATAAAGTACTGATATCTCCGAATATTTCTTATGTCTGTGTCTGATATGCTAATGTGTTCTCCTTTAAAGTTAATGGAATCTAAAAGTCCAGACTTCTTGGTCACCTTCTAGGAAATGTGTTGGGAAGTAAGACGTCAGGAGAGCACTGCTAATTAACACAGCACAAAGTAGTTCACAGGATTCCATCTATCGGATATGGTCAGTAATACAACAATGGAGAAAATTTTAATTTGGTCTTGGCACATTGCCTTTTCTTTCAAGTATGTTCACGTTTCTATGAAAAAGCTTAGTGCCTTTTCTTTGAAGTATGTTCACATTTCTACCAAAATGCTTAGTAGATACGCAAGTGCTCTTAATTTTGAGTGCTTTACAAGTGCTTGGTTCTCTTGACCTGAATACAAACTAGGTATTTGAAAAATAGTTCTTTTTACGAATGAAAGCAGTGGAAACGCTGCCCAGGCTGTTAGTTAGTAGGGTAATCAGCATTAATGACTTCTGTCTTCTACTGAATTCCAGTTTCCTACTGCCCTGTGAAGTCCCCCTTCCTCACTGCCTTTCCTTATTTAACTGAGCAATGGCTGAAGTTACATGATATGTTCTACTCTAGGGCCTGATCCAGTATCATTGTTACATATAAATAGGAAGTGTTGGCTAAGAATGATCTAATATGTTTTTATTCATTGTGGTATGCATTGTGCAATTTTTATAATTAGTCATACTATGCAAATCCCTTTAATTAAAAAATGTAACAAGACTTGTTAATGTACAACTTGTATTGTATCGTTTTATTGGTGCGTATGTGTTCAAGGTGTTTGTGGTTGATGAGATTCTTGCCTCCGTATTCACGTCTTTCGCTCTGATGAGTGAGTTTGAGTCAGAACAGGGCAGGGCTCCCAGCCTTCTCCTCAATTTTCCTATGCATGGAAATGCACACAGGTTCAGTGTTAATTGACAGAAGGGAAAATGGTTAACGCTTACCTTCTGTCTAGTCACTTCTGAGGAGCTCTCAGCATCCCTTGGTCCAGTGTGTGGCACTGTGCATGTCAGAGGGACAGTTGAAACTGGGAAGAGGTCACCTCCAAGAGAAGCCTTCAGTGCCTGAGCACGTGTGCCAAGGCGTGTTTCCCAGTGGAGCTGCCTCTTGCTCCAGGGTCTTGTAGGCAGTGCGGCTGGCTGCTGGCACATCTGCCTGCCTGTGATTCACCACAACTGCAGTGGGTATGGACGAGGTGGGGAGTGGAGAAGCAAGTCTCCTACATCATGTGAGATGATTGCCATGGTTGCTCTTATATTCTTCACCCGCAGGACTGTAGATGCTGTTGTCTTACTGTTTTGATCAAAAAATCTAGAATGTGCAGAGTCTTTGCAGCACATATGATGGGACCCATAAACAGATGGGCAAGCTAAAGGAGCCAAAATAGTCAGAATAGTTGATGGGAAAATAAAGACCTAGTGTCTGCTTTTCATTTCCAGACCTAGCTGATTTAAAATTCATCATCCCTTAGGCAGATATGGTTAATAATTCTGATTTCAATTTATTGGAAAGGGAGATACTGATATGTGAAACCAGAATAAAGGCACTTTTGTTCAAACTCCAGGAGAGAAAGGGGAAAAGAGCTGAACCTGCCTTTCTAAGTTTGCTTTCTGAAGCATCTTAGTAATCCACTGCTGCTCCCCTCTGTTTCCTCAGCACGTATTTAAGTGGATGTTTGCTTAGAAAGCCTGAACAGTTCTGCTTTTTCTTGAGTTGAAGCACCTAATTCAATGGATGAATGAAGAATAAGTTCATGAAAGTACTGTGGTTTTATGGCCTCGACTTTTAGAAGTGAGTCGACTCATTGCTTATTTAAAGCTATTCAGAGTGCATCTATACTCTTGACAGCAGGATTCTCATTAGTCAAAAAGATGAAGGTTTCCCTTCTTATTCTCTAGCATTTTATATTCAATCTTACTGATCAATGCAAGGGGCCTTTTTTGCTTCCAAGAAGGTAGAAAGAAGAAATCAATGATTATATCAGATGTTTATACACTAAATACAGAAGTTGTTTAAAAAAATTAGTGTACTGCTGTAAAAATAATCTGCCAGTCCTTTATTATCTTGTATATAAAAGTGAAGCCTTAGAGATATCTTTGAAGAGAGACTTAGAAACCTCTGTAAAGACAAGGTTATTCTCAGTCCTTTTTTGACAATAAGAGGTAGAAGGAAAAGAGAATACAAGAGCAACAGTGGAAAAGATGAGGTGTGCATGATGTTTGAGACAGTGGTTGGCTTAATGGAAGCAAGTATTTTTTCTGATATGGTGACTATTTTTGCTATTTCCAACTTAACTTTTCTTTTTCTTTCTTTTTTGATGGGGGGGGGGGTGGAGGGACAGGAATCCTGTCTGTCTTTTTAAGGCTATTTTGCTCTGTCCTAGATTTACATGGCATTGAAAAGAAGGCTTCCAGTCCTTTGATGCTGAGTAAATAGCTGTTTTCTCACACAAGCAGGGGAGCAGGGGAAGGGCTCTACTTTCTCAGGTTTTTTGGCCTGATTTAAAACCTAGTGAAGTAGAAAGTAAATGCAACAAGATGAGTCTCCTGAAGGAAATTAGGGAGAGATTGAGTTTGGAGTTTAGTTAGTGTCCATATTCCGTATTCCAACATTGTCCTGCGAGGAGAAGGGAGTTGGACTTGATGACCGTTAGAGGTCCGTTCCAGCTCGAGATATTCTATGATCTAGCACTGTCTACATTATGTATTTTTAAATGACTTCTTAAAAAAGGCTTTTGACATAGGTGATTAATGTTGAAAATGTCCATACAAAATATGATTGTGTGTTTTCATGGGTAGGTGCATTAAATTTTTTTGGTGCACTGTTTTTGCAGAACAGGATGGGAGCTTCTAATTGTACCTTGATTTTCCTGATCTTTCTTACCAAGAAAGAAACATTTGGACCCTAGTTCCCAATGGAACCTTACTGTTTCATGCTGGAAAAACATGTCTATAAATGCAAAATCCTTTCTTGATGCTACTATATAAGCTGGATACCTGCCTTGCCCTGAACCTCTCAGTACTAAGAAAATCAGAAATAATAGGGAAATATTGGCAAGCTGGAAAGGAGCATATGTTAAAATAATGTATTGACTTGATCTAATTCTTGATACAAAATGCACTTAAGTTGAGGGAAAGCTTTCCTTTTATGTTAAAAGGCCTTGAATCAGCATCCAAGAGCAGAGCTAGAACAACGTTTATTTTGCTTTACAAATACTGTGACCCAGACCTGTCTCAAGTTGTGGGGGTTTTTTTTTGGTTGGTTGGGGTTTTGGTTTGGTACCCCACAAGAAAATGATCTTCAGCTGTTAGCAGTTTTGGATAAAACTGAAGAACAGGATAAGAAAAGGATTGTGGGTAATGCTCTAAAAGTACTAAAGCACATGTGTGACTTCTCTGTTCAGCTTGTGGTTTTCACAGTCCAAGCTTTACTTGCCTTTATTGTTTCAGTAGTTGAATAGTTGTTGAGTAGTTCTCATAACAGTAAGGTCATACAAGGTATTTTTTAAAAGTATTTTGTAAGAATCAATGAGTTCTTTCAGAAGAATTACCTGTTATAAGTGGAGAAACTGAGGCTGGAGGTTATAACTTACCTCAGCCTTCAGAGAACTTAAGTGTCAGAGAGCAGCAGTGGTGAGCAGGTGACTCTGGCTTCAGAAACTGGCTTGATGCATCTGTGCCTCAAAATGTTTTTTTTAATCCCTCTGGCTGGCAGTGGGTAAGAAGAGGAGCTTGAAGGCTGGAGATAAGCTAGTGGTCATATCTGGGGTTCGCAATAATGGCAGACTGTAGATTTTTCTGTGTGTTAAGACTGACAGCTTATTAGACCTGGAAGTATTGAGTGGGTGGGTTTTGGTTTTGGTGGGGTTTTTTTGCTTTTTGGTGGTTTGGGGGGGGGGGGGGAGGTTCCCCTGTCAAACCCTGGTTGCTTGCTCTTTGGGTATGGTGTTCCTTTAAAATAGTATTTTAACTGCTCTTATATTAAGAAAATAACAGGAGAAAGACATTAAATTCCTGTAAAATGTAGCTTGATGAACATACAATGGGTGTCTCATGGAGTGGGAGGAAAAAGCTGTACATTGTGATTCAGCAATGTCCTGTGAGTGCTTCTGTTTGCAGGGCTTTTCATAGGCAATTTGTCTATAAATTTTTTTTGCCCCTTTTGCAATAGTATATGATCCTGCATTCAGTTGGCTTGATTTTCTGTAATGTAACCTGGTGTGCCCAATGATACAAGATGGCTTCCAGTTAGTGCTACACCAAGTGTTCTTTTTCTTGAAAACATACACTGGTATAGTTATCACAGCCTGACAATTCTTGTGAAAAGACAAATTGTCTTGTCTTCACAAGTTTTTTCTTTTCTGTTAGTTAGCAAACTTTTGTTGAATACTGTCTTTTGTCATTCCCCCCCTATGAAAGAGCATAAGTTAATAAGTTCACACTGGCAAGAGTGCTTCACAAGGCAGTGGCTGTAGAACATGAACTTAGGTGAAACTCATTATACTCTAAATCACAGTAACGAGCTTCATGTAGTTTCTGGATAGCTTACAGGGACTGAAGCAATCCTGTGAATGAAAAGATGGCAAATCTAGAGTTCAGCCATTGAAAATTATCAGATTACCCATGGTAGACTACATGTAGGTATCATGGTGACTGTTCTGGTCACTGGCTTCAACTTGCTTTTCATTTCATAGGCAGAGATATCAAGCCTTAATACCTGATGTTAAAGCAGAAACATCTATTAGCATGTTATAAATATTTACATTTCCCAGATAATATAATTATCCTAACAGTCTTTGTTCAAACTGCTGTTTAAGGCTGTTGCATATCAGATAATGTATTGTGCAGGTAATTATGCCTATAGAATCCAGTAGGTGAAAGTGGGTGTGTTTAAGTGTGGTGGTTTAACTGATAATGGGTTTGAAAGTGGTGTAAAAAGGAAAAACCAAAAATTATCCAGTGCCCTCAAGATATACAGTTGCCCTCGTTTCATCTTTTGAGAGTCTCACCCCATCAGTAAGAGCTCAACTGTGACTGTATTAGTACACAGTCTGACTAATGGTATAGGGGCGGCGGGGGGAGGAATCACTGATAGGGGCTGTGTAAGCAAATAGTTTGGGGGTTTGTTGGTTTGTTTTGGGTTTTTTTTAAAAGAATTTAAGAGCTTGCTACTAAAATTATCCACCACTTTGCTCCCTCAAGGGAATGTTGCTTTCATCCTGGTTTTCATATAGAAGCTCCCACATAGCTGAAACAAGGCTGAAATAAAGCTTTCCTGCTAGGGATACCTCAGGAATTTCTTTTTCTGCCCTAAACCAGTGGATGGAGGGAGGAGATTTGTCAGTACAGTGTGGTTTTATGCAGAATTGGTACCTTTTTATGCATGTTTAATAGTTTTATTAGGAAGATGTTTTTACAAAAAACCAAGTAACTAAAGTTATGTGGTATCTTCTATTGTAACAGGTGCCTTTCATTTGTAATAGATTGCAGGTGGCTAGGGTGCTATTTTATTAGGCATTTGGAAACATGTTTTGGGCTGGCATAGTTTTTAACCACAGAGGCCTTGAAATAAAATCATACTACATAAGCTGAATGTGCTGTTGATCCTTTTCCTCTGTCAGAATTTGCCTCTCCATTAGTAAGTCAACAGAAAGAAATATGCACCCAACGCCTCAGTTGCCTGTGTGTCATAGCTCAAATCCATCTTCACCAGCCCCTGAAGCACTAAACTTAGTCATTACTATGTTTTGTACTCAGAGCAAGTCACTCTTACGGGTGCAGGGGATCCTGCAAGGACCAAGGAAGGCGTTCTCAGTCTGGTAGCTGTTCTCTGTGACTCCTCAGATAATAGGGAGATGGAGACACTGGAACAGTTATCATACCTGTAAGCTTCAAAGGCCGTTTGGAAGCCCCTCCAGTTAGGTGTATTTTTTTGTTAGATACTTTTATATGTTTTAAAATGCCTATTTAAGTAGTCTAGCAATTAAAGGTGATTGATTAACAGAATGTTTAAAAGGGCAGGAATCCTTTCTTAGTGACTTAAAACAGTGAAAGGGAGTGGAGTGCTATTTAACTAAGCTGCCATATAAGTCTTGTTTTCTGTTACTTTTGTTCTGTTGGCAACAGTCTTGGGCACGTATGAAAAGTATTCATGGTAGTAACTACCATCCTCTTTTTGTGGCTATGTGTGTACTGTTATGTAGTATTTGTGGTAGGCATTAAGTGGGTGGGATATGAGGAATGGAGCTGTTTCGCTTGTAGGATGAAGTAGTAGCCTGTATAAACCCTGGAAGGCAAATTGCTGAGCTAAAGAACAGCTTGTGTTATAGCTTTTTTCTTACTCTTTTTTTTTTCTGTCCACACCCTTTAATACAAAGCTTCTTTAAATGTAGACAAATGTCATCATGTATAGCTTCCGTGTACGCCCAGACAGTGCAAGGTGTAGCCAAGTGGCAGGACAGAGCCAGTAGGAAATACGTACTGCAGGTGAGCTGCAGGCTTGGTTCAGAACTGGTGCCCTCCTGCAGAATACTTGTGTTTTGGCTGGGTGTTTTGTGCCCACTCTGGAGAAGGAAGAATGGTCCAGCTGAGCCTTCAGGTGGTGCTGTGTTCTCCATCCACTGGGTTCCTGGCTGATGAGCCTGAGATGTGTGAGAACAGAGCTGTCCTGCCAGCTGAGCATGATCCCCTGTAAAGAGCATCCCAGGCCACTGTGATACATATCATATTGACTGTCATAAGCTCTGACCCTTCTTCTTCAGTATTGTTACCCATGTCATTGAGGTGATCATATATGTCTGTATAATCCTGCGTTTTCAATATGAGCCACCTGCAGACTTGTCAACTAATGTATGTGCCATCTCGTGGCAAGTGATCATGTTACATCAAGTTTCTCTCTGTAAAAAAAAAAAAAAAAAAATCTGCAGTGGGGAAAATCCTGTAATCTGAATGTTATAGAGATGTTCTAGCTTGCAGTTCTTCTTCAGAAGCATTTTTAAATGGTGAGTGCACATTGAATCAGAGAGGTGGAAGTGGATAAAAATTAAGGTTGCACAGGTAGAACATCCAGCATGTTGCATAGTGGCGTTTGGAGCTGTGAAGAATGGAACATGCAGATTGCAAAACTTGTGAGCAAGTGCTCTGTCATAAATGGCTAAAGAAGATCCAGAATGCCAGCATACGAAGGAAATCCAACTAATTAAAAGCACCCAGGCTGTTTGTATTTTGTCATTTTGCAAAGTGAATGTTAATGATTGGTGCTGTAAAACTAATGGTGTGGTACAGAATATTGACACCAAAAGTCCTTTCATTGTCCTATGTTGTCTGTACAGGCTGGAAATCCTGATTTTTGAGTTTTCACACATGGAAAAGAATGTTCCAACACCTGCCTGTAATTGAGGGTGTATGCACTCCTAATGCAAAAGGTATGCACTTCATAGGAAGGTGATTAAGTTAAGTGGGGACGACGACACCCAAAACACGCGTGCGTATATGGAGGAAGACTCACCCTCATTGTTTTAGTTTAGATTAGGCTAAAATTTCTAAACGTGAATAAACAGAGCGGCTGGCAAAATGCAGGTTGGTGCCTGGAGCCTTCCAGGCTTCTTTTCCCTCAGTGCTCATCTGCTTGTGCAAGCAGAGCTCCGTCCTCCCGCCGCCCTGCGCGGAGGAAGGAGCAGTCAGTCCCCGCTGCCGAGGTGCTTCTAGCTCTCCGCGAGCGGGTGGGAGACAGCGTTCCTGAGGTCGGCTTGCTGCAGCTGAGGAGACAACACTCATAGACCCCCTTTGATTAGGATGTGTCAGTGTTGTCAGGGCAACTGTTAACAGCGGCGTATCATATTTTCTCCTTGTGTTGCGTGCTGAATATTTTAGCATGCTGTAGCTGGAAGAGGGTTGCAGGGAAAAGGGTGCTGCGGCAAGGAACCTGGAGCTGTGGGCTGGGATCCGATTGAACAGGTTAAGACAGCGAAGAGCAGCAGCATCCAAACCAATGTGCCTTTAATTAGGGCTTTTCTTGAAGCTGGGGAAAGACTGCAAACCTTTTGCTTCCGACTGGATGTTGGTTATTTGTCAGCTGTTTGCATACTGCTTATCCGTAGGGGATCTATTACAAGTGCTCAAATGAACAGGCAGTGTTGCAGCTAGCGGCTAAGCAGGGGCTGCAGTTTCTTACATTTTTTTTTTTTAATAAGCAAGAGGCAACAGCAACATGCCCAGTTCAATTACTGCCCTCAGACAAGAGAGATTGAAGAAAAGTGCCAGGCCAAATCCCCTGGGTTTATTCACCATTAACGAAGAGGATGAGCAGCAAAAGAATGGGAATTCCAAAAGACCAAAAGGTATGTTGCGGTTCTGCAGCGCGATCAGGGCTGTGTGTGAAGTACGCTGCACAGGAGGCACAACGTTTTATTAGCTCTTCTGTGTGCTATAGAGAGTCTGTAAGTGACTGGTGCGGTTTGGCAATGCATATTGGCACCCACAAATGCACTGTGCATGATAGGTGTCTGTATTTAAATCCCCTGGATTGTTATGCAATAATCTGCTTTGGAGATGAAGAAAAAATACTTTTTAGTTATTAACCCCGTTTTTTCTAGTAGGGATGAGGGTCCTGCATCAGAAATATATCCGTGAATTTCTGTGTGTCTTCTTTGATTTCTGTGCACAGTCCGGATAAACACCTGTAAAAAACAGTGATTGTAGGCTTGAAGAATACAGAATGCAATACCAGCCTGTTATAGAAGACAGCTTTGCCAAAGACAATGTAAAATTAGCAATACTTCCATTCGTGTGCATAAGGGGCAGTGTGCCTTTGGCAGAGTATAGAAAAATACACATTGTTCAAATACACTGACTTTGAGAAGTCTGACAAAAAAACCCCAAACCACAAAAAAGCCCCAACAAATTGTAAATGCTAAAGAAAAATATTCATGGTGTTTAAGGTAGGTGAGTGGTGGTGGTGGTGGTGGTGGACGGATGCTGATGGCCACTGATTTATAAAAGAGGTGTCTCAAGCCTGTGTAGCCACTGTCTATCTTACATACTTACATAATGTAATTAATGTTTTCCACATGGATCCTAGTGCTTAAATTCTGTTGGTCTAGGAGGTATCCTGCACCTTACAACTGTGACTGGAATTTTAAGTTTGACAATTTTTTTTTTTTTTTGTGATCAAGTGATTCCATTTATGTGAGCACTCATTTTTGTGGTCTTATTCCGGGGGGGGGGAGGGGGAATCGTACCAGATTTTTTTTTTTGTTTACAAAACAAATGTTAGTTTATAGCCTCAAGACAGTGTTTCAAATTTCAGATGTTGCCGTTCTACCATGTAACAGGAGAGGCTAGCAAGCATTTAAATAGCAGATTTATAGTATGTATATTTATTAGAGCTGAATCACTTACAGCTAACTGGTTATTTTCTTTTTCTTGAAGGAAGAAGGTAGCTTGGTAGCTGTTACAGACAAATTCAGAACCCAAGATTTTTTGAGTTTGCAGCTTGCACTTTTTTTTTTCTCAGAATAGTAATGAACCTGACAGATTTGAGTGTTGTCATAAAACATATATTGCTAGTCATTTATAATGTGCCTAATGTGTTAGGGTCTTGTGTACATAGTAACTTGCTCTTCTGTATATTTGAAACTGCCCATATAACATTGAGATGCAAACTCTAGTGTGAGGTTATTGAGTTTTTAATGTTTTAAGAACCATATTACTTTCCTTTATCACCCACTGGATGACTTCTAAAGTCAGCTGTCCACAAAGCTAAGAATCAATAGTTTTCCTGGTTTTGTTCAATAGCACTGATAGTTTCCCAGGGTAAAAGTTCTTTTTGACTTAGCTAGTGTTTTCTACTTGCAGCGGTTATACAGATATGCTTATCCTTTGCCTCTCTTGTTATAACTGAGATTCCATTTTTGAGTATTTCTTTTTTCTCTTGTTGCTGTGAAATGTAAGTAGACAAATGTGCACAAGAAGCACAGACAGCAAACTAACAAGTGCATGTGGTTTTAATAAGATAAAAATTTGGTGGCTTACCTTGAATGCTTCTAGTGAGAAATAATATAGGAGGCTGTACAAAATATTTTGAAAGTAAACTCATTTGTTTTTCTTTTACTAAATACTTAAAATGGCTCATACTGTTTCTAGAACACCATTTGCACACTGATACATGTAGTTATTTACCTTCCTGTACATCTGAATGTGTTATCAGTGGTTAGGCAGGTTAGAGCTGGAATGCCTGGTCATGGAGAATGCATGTATTCAGGGTGGTGTTCTCCCTTCCCTTCCCTTCCCAGTACCAAGCAAGGTCACTCTAGTGCAGCTCTGAGCTGAAACATAAGATGTGTGATGGACCCATGTGAGGCTTTCTTGAGTCTTTAAGAGTCTGTTCTGTTGTTACTTTACAGTGTTGCTTTGTCTTAGTTCTTTACCTGTCCTGTTTGCTCAGCAAGCACCTTCAGCTGCTGAGATATTTCTTTGTTATTTTCACCACGCTAGCACACACTAAGTCAGTGTCATCTTCAGTGGGAGGTGGGCTACATGTCTTCTTCATCTGCAGTTTCTTTAATCATGCTGGACCTGTCTTTGTACAGCAGTTCAAAACCCAAGAGGCCTTTAATGGATCTGATACTCCTAAGTAGTAAAACAGCTCATTCCTCCATTAAGGATATTTGAATATCATCACAAGTTCTAAAATAATTGACGTTTTGGTAGTTCAAGTCTTCTCAGAATACTTAGACTCTATTAGAATTTGTATGAGAGTTGTTTTTGTCATCTGGGAAACATATTTATGTGGATCATCAAGTGGCTAACATTTGTGAGATTTTTCTGTAAATTGATTTTGATATCAGCCATTTATTTTCTTGTCTTTGGCTGCCTGTATTGTAATCTGAGAAGTCTGGTAGGCAATGAGTTTGTTCTTCTAGTGTAAACAAACAATGAAAATGTTTGTCAAAGTTTTTTTGTTGTTTTTTTTTTAATCTGGAGATATTAAAAGCCTGCAGTGATCTTTGTAGCAATGTGCTCCTGATACTTCCTTTCCTTTGATGTGAATAGTATACACTGCTTCTTCACCAAATATTTTAACTTCCTTTCCTCCTCTTGTCTTTGGGACAAGGCCTGCATTTTTGCTATGTGGCTGTATAGCAGCCACTATTGCAGGGTGTTGAGGTCCAGCTGTTGCATAGTAGAACAGTGCAAATAAAAATGACTTTCAATTGCCTTTTTTACTTTTATTAACATCCTCTATTCTGCTCTCCTGTTATAACATACAAGAATTGTGCTACATAGTGCACTCCGGAATACAATTTGTACAGGTTTACAGAAGCTTATTTTGCACTTGAATTAGTTTTGGTTTTAGTCATCAGCTTTCCAGCAGTTCTGCAACTATATCCACAAAGAAACCAGACAAAAGAGGCACAGAACCACACACTTAACAGCTTCAGTGTTCCCTTAAAGTTTGTGTTGTAAAACAAATACTGTTTCTGTGACTGAAGACAGTGTGTGAATGTCATTCTTTATGTAAATTACAAAGATATGTCTAGGTAGATTAGTGTTTAATTAAAGGTATCCATCCTGTGTGCGTGAACTTTGGACTCAGCCATTCTTTGAATTCAGACACAAGCAATTCAATTCACCTTAGCATTTCCCTCTGCCCTGTTCATTTTGTGTACCTTGGATGTAGTCTTAATAACTCTGACCCAATTTTATGAAATTTTAAAGTGATGCCGCCTCTCCTTCCTCTTGGGGGCGGGGGGAATACTTTCTCAGACTATTGATAATACTGTGTTTCTAAAACTATCACTTGAAGAGCGTGGAAAAGTAATGCTCATATTTCTGGATTATAAATTTTGAATAATTAATAACTGAAATAGCTACCTTATGAGATTTATGGCAAATGAATGAAAAGAAGTCTCAACTAACATAACAAAGGAATCTTGCACCTGCCTGCTTATTTAAAACTGATCAAGGCAGTGTACATCTAATTTGCTAAGTATCACTGCTAATAAAAAGCTAGACATATATGCTTTAGGTTTCTGAACAGTAACACTGATTCTTTGTCATCTTGACAACAAGAAAACGGCTTTTTCCAGTCTTTTGGTGCATGGCAGCAATGTCTGTTATTACCAGCAGATTTCGCCGCTGTTGCGTGGATGGTGATGTTTTTGTGTAATGCTCGTTTTGGATGTAGGCATTGCTCATCCAGACTGATGAGGGAGATTTCTTGACATGACTGTTTATGTGCTTAGTCTGTGTTCTGCATGTATTGGGGAAATAAATATTCCTTGTTAAACTTAGTTTGGCTAACTTTTAATTCAGTTGTTGTTTTGTTGCTGTATGTCTATACCCAAACACAAACTTAAGATACCTGAAAGAAAAGGGAATTTGGCATCTTCAAGGGCACTAAACTGATAGTCCTGGAAACTGAAACTGTATACCTACAAAACAGGTACTGCATGGGGTGTGGAAGTGTAATCTTACCCACGATGCGGAGTCTGTGCCTCAGGCTGGATCTAGAATGACAGCTTGGTCTCTGGCTTCCACCACACTTTAAACCAGCAAAACTGCCTGGGATGGTGGTTCTCCCAATGGGGCCTCTTAATGCTAGTCAGTAGGCTGACCTGGTTTGTTTTGAGCAGAACAGTGAGCAGCTGTTAAAAGGCTGGTGAACTGGCTCACCAAAATCAAGTATTGGAGATTTTTGTGACAGTTGGTAGCCTTATCTTGCCCATCTGCATTTGAGACAAAGTTAGGGGAAAGAGTGGGTGGAAGGAAGGAGAAGTACCAATTCTCATTACAATGCTGGTTGTGTAAAGGGGCAGGGCTGAGAACCTGGACAATGTGGTTTGTGTCCTGCATCTTCAAGTGAGTTCTGCTGATGTTTCTCTACACTTCCTCTTTCTTTCTGCTAGCCAAGGCCAAAAGAGGGATTCAAAAGTATCTGTGACTTTTTTCTGGCCATTTGTTTAAAAACAGCTCTCAAAGTATCTGGAAGGTACATTCTTAAAAAAAATCTTTTTTCATTACCTAATTTGCAGCTGTTGGGGGTGCAGAAGGAAATCGTGTTTTTTCAGGAAGCTACTACAAAGCTGTCTTCTTTGTAGGATTTCACTGTTCATAGCTGTAGGTGCTGGGTAGCATGAAACAACTTATTTGTAATAAAGACAAAGAGATCCTAATATGAATTAATTAATTTGCGGTAAAGCAAAGAGACCATGCTGGAAGTCTCAGGGATAGCAGAGAATATGTCTCCAGACCAGTGGAGCAAATCTGATTTGTTCAGTCCCTCTGGCTTTCAGAGTGGAAGTCCCAGGTCTGAGGACTTGGCCTGTGTTGGTTGTAACACAGTCTGCTCATCAAAGTGTGTGCTGGGATTACTGAGAGTTTATCTATGCTGGGTAAGAATCATCTTACACTTGTAGCTCAGCTCCGTGAGAAGAGGCTTTCACTGCTGATTCTGGAGGATTGTGATTTTGTGGGGTGAAACAGCCTGTGATCTATTCATGTGCTCGGGGAGCACACTTGACATGGAATATGTGAATGGTAAACATCCAAACAAGTACAATATTAATAGTCTTTAAAGTTTAAGATATTTGTTAAAAGGAATTCAGGTTAACTTGGCATGCGAATTGAGGATAATCCTAATTAGGGAAAGATTGAATTTTGCAAAGTAACTTTTGTATGTAAATAGGATTATTTCAACCAAGATATAAATGATGGCACAGTATTTATCAGACCTGTCCATGTGAGAACAGGGTGCAGTATTTGGTTACTGTAATTGCAGGATAGAATGCTTGTTGAAGTTGCAAAAAGATTGGAGTTCAATTTAATTTAGACAACTCTCAAGAAAGTTTTATAGAATAAGAAACACCGTTCATGAAGGATTGATAGCAAGCAGTGGAGTTTCTTCATTATTCACTGTTACCATTGTAAAAGCAGTGGCTTTAGAAAGCTTGAATTGGGAATACAATTCCAACTGTGGGGGAAATAGCTGCAAAAGCAATGTAGGTTTATGGCCATTTCTTATGGGAGAGAGAGAAACCTGGAAAGTAGTGCCTGTGTCCAAGGATCTTTAAATTCTTTGAGGTCTTGTTGCATTCTTCTTTTTTTTTCCCTGAAAATTGCAAATAATACTCTTTCAAGGGTTTTATACAGAACATGTAATTGGAATAAGATGACAGCAAGAAATGGACCTCTATGCCCTATCTGTACCACGTCACACATGCCTGGGTAGTACTATGTTTTTATTTTACAGTGGAAAAATGAGGCAATAGCTAAGCACGTATTTTTAAAAGAAGTATGTTGCAGTTAAATCCCCTGATGTTTTTGTGATTGTGGTGTTGTCAAGAGTCTTGGCACTCTTGCTGCTGTTTGCAAGCTTGCTCAGAAACTGCCGTATCCATTCACTCCTTCAAAGTTGTCTTTGTAGCCAGGTACATAGAAGTCTGGCTTTATTTTTAAGAGAAAACCTTTTGCTTGTCATACTGAACTCCAGAGAAATTAATGAGCACTGCCCAGAGTGTTGCTTCTGGCCATGAGCAAGTGATGATGGAACTCTACTCATTACTGGGCTCAGCTGAATCAGTGGAGTACATATTTTTTTCTTCCTGCACAAACTCACCCATGTACATTCTTTGCTTATTCAGATACCCACAGAGTACTTTCTGTGCTTCTTTTTTTTTCTTTTTCTTTAAATTCAATCTGTACTCTACAACTGGAGAACTTGTTTTTCTGGTATTTGAGAATTCAGAGTTCTAAGTGAAAGCATCTCAAAAGACTTTTGTATTAGTATCAGAAGTCTCTTCAGAAGTGACTTGGGGGGGTGTGTTTGTTTGTTTTTTAAGCCATGTTGTGGAATTATTTAACCCAGTCTATCCAACCTCAGGCAACAACAGTAATGTGCCAGGAGAACAAATGCCACAATGATTGATGCAATTTGCTCTATTTTAATTAACTGCCTTCACTCACTGAAGGTGCATCTCACAGTGCACTATTTTTCTAGCCAAGCATTATTTGAAACTCATATATATGAATTTCACCTGCATTGAGTGGAAGCATGATATGAGTAGATGCTGATGTCTGTGGGTCAGATCTGTATAATGAAGGTGAGGGAGGCTACAGGCAATGTTTAATAAACAAATAAAAATGCAGATGAAACATCAGAAATCAAATTAGGGATTACTCTAAAACTTGGGCTTTCACATCTTGTTGCTTGAGGCAAAGTATTTGTCTCTTTCAGAGGAGTGGAATCATGTTTACCAAATTCTACACAAAACTCCCATCTCATTGATTTATAGTTTGACTATGACAGCCACTGAATAGCCAAATTGTCCCAAACCCCACCTTAGTGATCTGTATGTATAGATGTAGTGTAACTGCTTAGTCAAGCTCAAGATAGGAATGACTAGGAATAGCATGCAAATTGTTTACATTTTTCTTTTTACACTAGCAGTTTCAGAGGAGAAGCACTTGAATGTTGGCTTCATTTTCTCCTTTAAATGATTAACTTGCTGATAATGGTTAGAATAAACAAAGTTCCAGTAGGCAGGTCACTGCAGCTTAACCTGGAGGCAGGTTTCTCCAGAAAGCAGAATTTGTCCCTGTACTAGAGGGGGAGACAAGGGATTTGGGGCAGGCTATGCCAGTGGACAGCTGAACTGCCATGTCAGTACTGACACAGACCTGAGGCTGCCCTGTGTGTGTGTTTGTGCTGGGAACTGTTGAGTTGTTTTGAACTAGAGTAATACCTTCTGTAGTTTCAATGGGATAATGGTACAAGATTCTGTCTAATAGTTTGCCAGATTAAAAATCCAATGAAGTTTTTGTTCCCTTTTATTAATGCTGGGCAAATAGATTATCTTCCATTTGTTTCAGATCTGTTGAAGCCTCATTTTGCCCTTTAGCTCTGTAGAGGCAACAGTTTTTCTCAGGGATTAGCTATGCTTCTGTAGACTTGATTTCATGTCTGATTTATAGAGTTTATCTGTGTAGATGTCAACAAGAGGAAACTGGGTTTGGAATCAAGAGTTTGAGCAAATCCAGCACAGGTATCTGCTGAGACTGGTGGGAAGCAAAATGTGGAAAGTAGCACAGATTCCAAATCATAGAAATCTTCCAGTTGACGTCCTTCACTTAAGAATAAAAATTTAGTTAGCTGAAGCACTCTTCCTTTTCTGGTACTAGTGTCTGTACAGCTGGCTTCAGGGAAAGCTGGAGTTTCCTGTTAGAAGTCATAGTTGTGGATTTACAATTGGTCCTTAATCTCAGTAAGTGGTTTTCAGTAGTGTGTGTTGGAGGCCAGATTTACAATCAACTTGAAGAGGAGGCAAAGTGTCACTTTGCTTAGGAGTTGAGAGTTACCCAAAAACCTCAACAACCCAGGAGAAATACTCAAGGTACTGGAAGTCCAAGAAGGCACTCAGTGTACTTAGAAACAGAATTTGTAGTTTGGTTGCTGGCTACCTGCTCTTCAGTCTTTATTTCGCTTGTTTAATACTGCTACTGTCTGAATGTCCAGTCATGCCCACTAATTGGCCTAGTCTTTCACGTGGAGGTTGACACACACCCCCCATGAGAGACTGAAAGAGTTAATGTCTCAAACATTGTGATGGGGCAAGTTCTGCTTAAAGACAAACCCTGCACAGCAAGGAACCGAGGTGAAAAGCCCATCAGCTCAGACATCAGCAACAGGAGGGGGAGGGTGTGCTGGAGGGTGCGCAGCTCCCTGTTCCGATAAGCTGTTCTGATACAAAGATCAAACAATGGCCAGGTCTGCAGGGAAGGAGAAGTTACTCTACAAATGACCCCCAAAGCCCAAAGGCTCACAATCTGCTCATTAGCCTGACGAGTTCCGGTGCCTGCCTGAAAGAGGGGCAAGGATGATAAAAGGACACAAACTGAAGCCCCTGGTGTGCCAGCCCACTGGAACTGGACCCCTCGGCTGACTGACCAGCGCTGGACCCAGGACCGGTGAAATCTTTCTCTCTTCCTTTTTCTCTCTCTGTCTTCTCTCTTTCCTTTTCCTCTTCCACAATCCCTACACCTCATCTTTTCAAGACATAAACCATTGACCAAGTCTGAGACTAAGAGTGGATCCAGCCGCCCCTGGGCCCTTCTCTGAGGAGGGAGTCTAGAAAGCAAGGGGGTCTGCTCTGAACCTCATGACTTGATGGGAGGGATCTCCTTATTCCCTGAATTGACGTATATGGTTACCCTGGGTTACACGGTTTACAGAAGTAGTCTTATGCCAGTTCCTGTTGTGAGAAACCCTGCCACCTATTACCATGCCTCCCCAGTTCAGTTTGCTTCTGTCATGAATAAAATCTTTAACTGATTGTTTGGTGTCGGTTCACCTTACTTTAGCCTGAGGGAATTTCAAATTAAACACGACTCCCTGGTCTGTCCCGTCTTGGTCGTGACACCCTCCCCAGTCAGCTTTCTTTTGGGTCTTCCTCTTACCTCTGAAGCAGATGTAGGAACAACTGTCCTTTCACAATCTGGCATGTCAGGTTCAACTGCTCACAGATCTCTTCTGCGATCTGCTGCTGATTTTTTTGTTTAGCATTGGAGGGTTGTGGAATGAGGCTAGTGCCACTTCACACCCCTGCAGCCAGGAGATACTCTAGCTGGGGGAGTTTTGTCTTCAGAAGAGCCTTGCTGCAGCCTAATGCCATAACCACCTCCTATTGCGTGATATGCTGTGCTAGAAATATGCTCTCTTTCTTTATCAGGAACAGGGATGCTTCCTGAAGGATCTGAGGATAGTGGATGACACAGAAAACCTTAAGAATTTTTATTGTCTGTGCCGGGACACAGTGAGGAAAAGGAGTGAGGAAGTAGCATACACTTTCAAAAATAACATTTCTGCATGATGCCTGAATTCTAATTTAATTGATGGGAATATGATCGTAGCGCTGATGTCTTGGGCAGAGACAATCTGACTAGCTGGAATTAGTTCAAAGTCCAGTGAAAGATTCTGGACCTATAATCTCATAACATCCTAAAACATACTGTTAAGTGTGCTGAAGAGGCTTGGTTTTTCCATTCTTGAATTCCAGATCTTTCAGCTTCATTTTAAACTCCTGCGCTGGCAAGGTTTCTTATAGAAGTGCTGACAGAACTTTATTCACACTGTTGTATCTTAGTGTACAGAGCTATCTTGTTTCTCAATTCTGCTTCAGAAAGCTTTTCAGAAAGCTCTTTTGGAAATGCAGGTTTATCCAGTTACCCGCCCTTGACATGAGAAGTCATCCTTTTACACAGCCCATTCTAGCTTTGGGTTTTTTTTCCATTTTCAAAGTCAGTTTCCTCATTGCCTGCCTGCTGACTAATGCACTGATGAAAACTACAATACTAGATTTTGGCTTCTGTGCTAAGACACCATGAATGACATCAAATGTGGCTGAGCTGTTTTTGAAGACACAGAGGTGTCATGTCAGTGGAGTTTGCACTTGTTTATGCTTCTGAGTGCAGCAGTGGCAGTATGGTGGAAAACAAACTGCTGAACCTTCTTGCTGGTCATTCCTTCTTATTTGTAACGGCTATCTCATTGAGGAATGTGCACCCCATCTTGGACATCCAGTCCATGCAGACTCTAGACAATGCTACTTTCACATTTTGTGTGCATTCCCCTTCACTAGAAAAATCAAAACATGTTTACCTGTTTACCTCACTTTCTTATTCCCTGCAGCAAACGAATAAAAAGTAGTCTGTTTAAAAAAAAAAAACAAACCACCAAACCAAACCCACCCCCCCCCCCCAAAACAACAAAAAAACCCAAACCCAGAACCTAACCAATCTTCTCCAGCTATCTAGCTATGTTAAAGTGCTGTGTTTAGTTGCAGTCTGAACTGCAAAATAAGAGGGTAAAAGGGGTAAAGAAAAAGCAGATGGCAGTTGCCATCTGTAAACCAGAAAAGGACAGCAACAACCAGCTGCTGAGTGAGGTATTGGCAATAAAACCAGGCTGCAGACCAAGCAGCTTGTGCTTGTCATTGTGCCTGGGTTAACAGCATTTTGGTACATTGTTACACTTCCAATCTGTCCTTTCTGAAATAAATACATTCCATAATGTATTTATTTACTTTTGTGCTAGGATTCTTCTTCACTGGATTATTCTCAAGTTTAAGAAACACAGCTTTCAACTAGTTTGTGTTCAGGGAGTTTGTGAGCTTTGCTGTCCCTGTGAGTTACCTGGATTGCTGCTGTAAACCACATCTCAGATGCTCAGTGTCACTGAAGACTGTATGCAGAGTAGCTTGGTGTCGTGGTTTAACCCCATCCAGCAACTAAGCACCACACAGTTGCTCACTCACTCCTCCCCCACCCAGTGGGATGGGGGAGAAAATTGGTAAGAGAAGTAAAACTCATGGGTTGAGATAAGAACGGTTTAATAGAACAGAAAAGAAGAAACTAATAATGATAACACTAATAAAATGACAACAGCAATAATGAAAGGATTGGAATGTACAAATGATGCGCAGGGCAATTGCTCACCACCTGCCAACCAACACTCAGCTAGTTCCCCAGCGGCGATTCCCTGCCCCCACTCCCCCCAGTTCCTATACTAGATGGGACATCCCATGGTATGGAATACCCCGTTGGCCACTTTGGGTCAGGTGCCCTGGCTGTGTCCTGTGCCAACTTCTTGTGCCCCTCCAGCTTTCTCGCTGGCTGGGCTTGAGAAGCTGAAAAATCCTTGACTTTAGTCTAAACACTACTTAGCAACAACTGAAAACATCAGTGTGTTATCAACATTCTTTAGCACCATACCAGCTACTAGGAAGACAATTAACTCTATCCCAGCTGAAACCAGGACACTTGGCTTTTCACTGCAATATGTTTAACATAAATCTTTGTAGTCAGTAACTGATGCAGAGCACAGGAAAGCAGTATAGTGAAGACTGTGATGCTCACACCATGGTGATGCTTGTGGATGCCTCCTTTTTCTGTTAGACTTTTGTTTAATCGCCATCCTTACAGATTTTACTTGTTTGGCATCTGTGTGATGAGCAACATTCCAAGGCTGAGATATTTAAGATGACAGTATGACAGTTTGATCTTCCTCTCCTGAGAAATGAAGACAGCATCTCCATGAGTACAATGTGTTGGGAGTTTTGAATGGGCTCCTGACCCCAGGGTCTGCAGAGGTGATTTATGCTCATCTTAGCTCTGCAAACAGAGCCTGCTATTGCCTGGCTGTAGAAAGGAGTTCAGTGTGTCTTGCTGCTACTAGCAGTTCCCTTTAACACTCAGTGAAGATTTAGCTTAAATTTTGAGGAGGTGCTGTTCTTTGGTCTTTCTCGTTATACTCCAGGCTTTGATTATGGAGTTTTCATAAACTTGTCCTAGGATTTATTTTCTAAAAGATCTAGATAATTGCCAGTAGCAAGCTCTTATCACTAATCGAGTCCCAGATGGCAAGGCCGTAGCTTTTTTTGCTATAAATCAAGGCAAGAAGGTTGTGCTGATGAAATCTGGATGTCTACAAGCCAGTTTTCAGTGGAGTTCTCAGGCAGAGGTACTTTAAGATGTCTTTGACTGCTTTTGTTTGTGGTTTTGTTTGTTTGGTTTTTAAGGTAGGGGAAACAACAATATGGCCTTGTAAACTTAACCTGGTAAGTTAGCAAAAGCTTTAAGAAAGGGGTCTGTGTTATTGAGAGAGGTTACCCTCATCTGCTTGTTACCATCCTCTCTTGCTTGCCCTTGTGGTGGCTCCTAGGAGTGTGATTTGACACACTGCAACCAGCGAATCACATAAGGAAACACCTGCTCTTGAAACAATGTAAGCTAATGTGGCTTCAGAAAGAAACAAGGTAGGGAGCAACCTGATGAGTAGATTTACTTCTGTATTTGTGATACTGGTAAAATGTGGTTTATCAGTCCTTAAAGAGAGCCAAGTTATTTCTTACAATGATGCTGTAGAATAATTTAAGTGGGTTGGTAGAGTTACTGCATACTAATAGATGGGATGTTCGATGGAGTAAGCAGGATCCAACAGCTGTAATTCAAAGTCAGATTTTGAATTTTTCTCCTTGGTTACAAAACCTTTTGTAATGTGTGTCAGGGGGGTGGCATTTATTTATTTTTGAAAGCCTTTGTGCTTCCTCATTCTCAACCAATTTTCTGCCACAGAATATCCAACTTGGCCTGCTCACTTTGGTGGACTGAAGTAGTATGAAAGTACACCAAGATAGGAGGCTGGGAGTGAGCGAGAGTCACAAAAGTCAGGACAAGACAGAACTATATAAATATGGAGGCATGTTCCTCACTTGAGGAAAGCTTGTTGCTTAGTTTTAAAGCAACTGTCTTCTGAGAAAACCAGTTATTGATTAACAGTCCTTCCAAGACCTGTGTTGCAAAGACTGCCTTTTCACATGAAAATTCTTGTGAGAATAGAGAATAACTGGTGATAAATATCATGTCTAGTAACATTTACAGGAACAATCTCTGTTTCCCCCTCTGGGGAGGGGAAACTTGGTTTTGCTGGACATCCTGACAATAGTGATTATAATGAGAGCTTTCCCATCTGACTCAAGTATTTCAGGCTGTGTAGAGATTATTGAATATTACTCTGTGGAAGAACAGCCAGACAGTGAGGCTGTAATTACTTGTGACTGAGCAACAGGGCACCTACTTCCCATTCTCTGCACAGTGTTTTCTCCCTTTCTTTTGTCACAACTTATTTGATTGACCTTTTGCTTGAATGTTCTTTAAATTAAACCAGCTTTGATTATATACTCCAAAAGGGTTTCATATGTAGTATAACACATATATATGTTTGTGATGTATAGATCACAATTCTTTTTTACAAAATGACAACAAAATGTTGTGCCTGTAAACAGTTTGAGAAGACTTTGCTACTTCCAGGTATTAAAAGATGTGAAATCACTGTCTGCATATGCTTAAACTTTCACTCTCTATTGCGCTCTTGGATCTTTAAACGGGAAAATCCAATGAGATCTGGCTTTCCTGTTATATAACACAGTGCTGTGCAATTCTAAATGCTGAAACCACCTTCCAAATACCTTTATTTCCTGCTGCTGTAAAGTAGTGCAATGCTGGATTATATTTTATGCTTTGCTTTTTGGGGGAGGGGGGGGGCGGGGGGGGATAAAATGAGGAAAGTAAGGTGTATGTTGGTGTCCTGCATGCCTTCAAGATTAATTGGAACTTTCTGCTGAAAGAGAAGTTAATTTATGTCAAATACAACTTGCTGTTAAGTGGAGCATGGAGGCTTACGTTAATCGGCAGTGGTGCCTTTTCTGCTGTTTCCTCTGCGCTGTACTGTGTGACCTGGTTAGGCAGGGCTAGTATGGGTTGTAGCTGGTAAGAGCTGCTCAGGCACTGATGCTTGCAGAGTAGGGCTGTTTTAATGGGCCACTTGCATAGCATGTTTGTTGTGGTCCACTGGGCTCTGCCTTTCATGTGCCAGTAGAGCCAAAAGCTGTGTGTGTTGAGGTGCTGGTGGCCAAGCAGATGGCAGTGGAGATTGCCTGCCAGGGTGATTTGCTGAGCAAGTCTGCTGCCACTGGGTTGGATTGCCTATTTGTGGACTTGATGAGACAAAAATACATCAGTTGTTAGTCTTTTAAATGGTTCAAATTTCTTCTGGTAAATATTGTAGATACAGTGCTGCCCAGTCAGCATAGGAAATCACAAATAACAGATCACAAATCTTAAAGTATTGCCATTCGCTGTCCCACTCAGGTAAGGCATTATAACATAGTGTGGTTTGTGATTCTGGTGAAGTGTAAGGGTTAAACTTTTTTTATCAGTGGTGTTTGTGTAAGTGTTCCCACTGTCTGTGGGTACCTTTTGGGGGATGTCAACGTCAGCTGATCCCCAAAGTTTTCTGCAAGCAAGGATTGCTACTGCACCAGTGTTTCTAATCCCAGCCTCTGTGGCAAAGTAGAAAGCAGTGCTGCGGTGAAGTGCTTAGGGTGAAAGCTGACTTTTTTTGATATGAAGAGAAGCCTTTGTACCTGCATCTGCCCTTATGCAGGTAGGGTACTACCCTTCACCCACATACTGTAATAGAGGTGTATTGCAAGGCATCACTGGCAAATATTCCAGTACTTGAAATCTGATTATTTAAGAAAGAAAATAGATAAGTATTGCTAAGGCATTCGTAAACAAAGTAGGAACACTTATCTGTGGGGGAGATGGGGGTCTCTTTTTCTTTTTAAAAGGGCCATTGTCTTTAAACAAATACAGATGTAGGCAGATTACTAATGCCAGCTGGAGTGTGGGAAGAGGTTACTCTATAGATTGTGTTTCATTCTGCCAAAGCTTGTGATACAAAGCTTGCAGACAGTGATTCTACATCCTGTTCTTGCTCTAAGTCAAGTACTTTCCTTCTAAGAGAGCGGGGAAAACTCTGCGAAACTGTTGCCTGCTGTAGCTAACTCTACAAACAGATGAACACTGAATTTTGTAGTCTGCTGTCACAGTTGGAAAGATGTCCCATGGTATCAGTTGGAGCCCATGTACTGAAGGACTGAAGTACTTCAGTTTATGAGCACTGAAAACCTGGACTTCACAAGCGCTCCTTTCCCATAGTCTTTAAAACTTCTTCCAAAGGTCTTTTAATAAAGCCTCCTCTGAATAGGAGTTGAAACTGAGAATTACAAAGGTGTATGAGGAAAAAGCAAGGCTTACTGACCTTGAAGTATTTAAAGTATTGCATGGGATAGTTGCAACTGAATGGTTTTGCTCTTTTCAGAGCTGGAAATGTTTTGCACAACTGTAATCCTGTCCTGTGTAGCTGTAACTCATGGGTAGTGCAGAACTAAGTCTGTCATAAGAAGAGGTTCTATGTGTGGGGATTTTTAAAGAAATCTGTTTGGCAACAAGATGCATAAGACTTGTACAAAACCATTAAAAAGGCTGGGCCAACTTTGTCCCTGTTGTAATTCTTCTGAAGCAAAGTAAATTGAAAAAGTAGTGAATTTGACCTCCTGTTTCCAGGCTTAGAGCGCTTACCTTTTTCTCTTGGTAATGGACTGAAAGCACTTATTGCTCTGTTCTGGCTTTATTGAACTGAACTGCATTTTGCAAGCAAACAATTAGTGGTCTAATTCTTGCTTGAAAGAAATAACCATACAGTATCCATTTCAAAGAACGACAAAGCTTCCAAGGACAGGTATAGCTGTAGTACCTGAAGCTGCCTTGAAGAAATTGGTACAAGTTTCTCATAAGCCTTTGAATCCCAGATCTGTTTATCTTCCAAATTAATGATGGGACTGTACATCCTGCTGTCACGTTCAGTCCTATCTCAAAATAGGAGAACTATGAAAAGTTTTATAATTTTGCACTGGAGTAATTCTAAAAAATCCTTTCTTGGAAAGTGGGGAATTATTATGTTGTTAGGCAACTTGCAGAAAGGGAGTTTGGAGCAGGGCACTTGTAAAATGGTCTGAGTTATCCCTTTCCTCAGTCAGGGCTGAGGCATGCAGGCAATGCTGCCTCTGCACAGCCTGGTATTGCTTGTATGGAAAAACAAAGGGCTTCAGTCCTGAAGTACCCAGCCTGCTACTCATCAGAGAACAGGGGTCCATAGGATTTAATGGGAAGACAGGTTAAGAGTGTCTAGCAGAGGGAAGAAAGGCATTGTGAAGAAGAATTATTTCTACTTTAATTGTATTTTTTTTATTCCTGAAATCTTGCTTTTTCACACTTGAAGTTTCTTTGTTGAAATGGTTACTTACCTGGGCTTCCTAGAAGATTGCACTGTCTGTTTACTTGCAGTAGTGTCTATTTGTGTGTCGCTAGCTCTTCTGACTTCTCTTGTGCTTCAGAGTTTCCCAAAGATCAAAGCTGCATTTACAAGAACTGGAGAGACACCATGCTGGACTAGGTCCAGATTCCTTGGGTTTGTTCTTATGCTATTGGTAGTAAACATCTAGATTGTTTTGCAGCCATACTAGCAATTTGCTGCACTGCTTAAGCTGTGGGGACCTGGCACTGGATTTGACTCTACTGCATTTATTTTATTGCAAACAATGCATCATGAGTCAGAGAGAGAAGTGTTAAAATGATGGATTGTGAATGTCATCCAGTATGTATAAAGTCAGCACTTTCAAACACAAAAGCTAGAAGTGACTGATGCAGTTAGTCTTTGCCTTAGAGATAGTATCACAAAGAAGTGGTATACTCAATTCTTTCATGTGTAGTCTCTGAAGTCTGCATTATTTAATAGTGAACTGGTCCCAAAAGTTATTGGCTAGCTTTGGAGGCTTGGGAGGCTTTTGGGGGGGTTGTTTTTTTCTTTTTTTTCCTGTTTTTTGTTTGTTTGGTTGGTTGGTTTTTTTGTGGCAAGTACTTTAACTTGTGCTAATGAGGCTGCTGCTTTAAGACTAGGCTTTGGCTGCAGCTTATGAACTGCCTAAAATAACACTTTGGGGAGTAATGAGGCTACCTACTATTGCTACTGATTCAAATACTTAACTGCTGCATGGTTGTTCAGGCTCTATTCACTGTTTAGTAATTGCTGTGTTTGATAGTGTGGCTCCGTTTTTTAAATCTGTTCACCAAATTCCTCAGTTCAGAGCTGTTTCCTCAAAGTGTTGTGAAACATACAGCTTAGCTAAATGCAGAAGAGACTGTTCTTTCCACAGCATTTTGTTTGCTAGGAGAAAAGGGAATAGCTTGGAGGAAAGCTGCACCAGCACGCAAGGTACAACTCCCGACAGTTCTTGCAGAAAAGATGTGTAGGTGTGTAGTTGCATCTAGATACAGATTTGCTTGTAACAGAAGTGAATGGGTAGGGTTTCAAAAGGGTACATGCATACCAAGGATACTGTACAGTAGTTACACATATAACACCTTGACACTACACTAAAACATTATTTTGGAAAATGTGTGCATTTTTTAAGGAAAATGGTCTACCCCCTGAACTGTTAGCTGAAGTTCCCATGTCCTTCCAGTGATAACATCCTAGTGAAACCATCTTGAGCTGCTGTAGCCTGAGTTTGTAGGAACTCCAAAATGATGGTGATAAACATAAATATTTTTCTTTTTTTAACACTACTTAACTGCAAAATATGGCACTTCAAGCTTCTGGGTTCTGCCCCTGTTTTCTTTCTTATTAATGAAGCCTATGTACACCGCAGCTTAATGCTAACTTCTTGTAACTGAAACTTGCCTAATTTTGCTCAACAGTGGAAGATGTGACTTTCCTGAGAGCCCCCTACTGAAGAGTGTATCAGGCATCATTGCTTAGGTACATAAATGAGTGGAATAACTCTCTTAAGTTCTCTCTTCCTCTAGCACACTGGGTAGGAGGGAAGCAAACCTCAGGCCCAAGTGAATTCCCTCATAACTATATTATTGATCAAAATAGCTGATTTTTAAAAAAAAATGGATTCTGTGGATATAGGCCTAACTGAAATCCAAATGTGTACAATTATATAAACTTTACTGTAGAAATTCTTGAAACGAAACTGGCATCATAAAGCTTATAACAGCATAGTTGAAGAAAGTTCCTTTGCTAAAATTGTGTGATCAAATGTGTAATTATGGGGTAAAAAAAAAAAAAAGATTATTCTGCACATTTGGATCACATTGTTGGGCACAGAGGCCTTTCTTCAGCATCTAATGAAACTTCTTGGACTACCTGGGTCACATACAGGCCTCGTTCCTGTCAAATGGCTTATGAGGACTTGAAGAAAGATGTGTTGTTTGTTCGTCTTCCTGGAACCATGGAGCACTTCTGGTATCTGTCAGCTGCCAGCCAATTACCCTGCTGTTCTCTTCTGGCTATACTTTGCCTTACGCAGGTTGTTCCAGGACAGCCATGGAGGTGATTAAACTTTCAAAAAGGGCAAAAGGGATCTTTACATTGTTCTTTTTGGTCTTAAGCCATCGCACTCGGCTGTTTTCAGCAAATGCTCTTTGGAGTTTGGGGAGCGTTTTCAACATGAGAGTTTGCTCTCAGAGTACCAATGCTGTTATTTAATTGTTTTCTTTGGTGGTCATATACTAGTTTGCTCTTGAGTGTGAGGGCATTGCCCTGTGCATGCAGTTGCAAGCCTGCATGGTACAGGGAAAGGAGACTTTTACCAAAGCGTTAAAAAAACCCCAAAAACCAGCCAACCAAAAAAACCACTATTAAGATTCAGGAAGTTTTTTGGTGTTTTGTTTTTTTGGTTTGTTTTTTTTTGGTAAGAAACAACAAGTAAACTTTTTTTTTTTTTAGGGAATAGGGAAAAGGAAGGACAGCTCACAGAGTGGGCCAGGAGCAAAGCCAATAGTATAGTCAAGGAGCCCTGGCTTCCGCTTATTCCCATGCCACAGTGAATATTGACTTCTACAGAAAAAAATTTAGGTTGTGTTATTACTGCTGGGGGTGGGGGGGGAAGGAAGTGACTACTTGTTCAGATTTTCAAGACCTTTTTCTGTTAATGTACTAAAAGAATTTCATAATGGACATTTCATAAGGACAGTGGAAGCACGTGTCTTGTCAGGAGAGCTTTCAGTCCCATAAATGTGATTGCCTCCTGGTTACCAAAAAGGAAGCAGTGAAAAATATCCATTTATGTTTTGACATGTAAAGAATGGGAAAAAAATTGAATAAATCTGTACGTGCATGCTAAATAACTGATGGGCTAATTTATTATGGAGACATTTATAGACGCAGAGGAAAGAGTGACACTTCTATTTGCAGTTAATTCCACAGGATTATACAGTTCTCACAAATGTGTTATAGACTCAGAGGCTGAGGGACCAAGTTCCTAAATACTAAGCTATATATAGTATGTGTATATATATACGTATATATCAGTGTCTTCTGATTTAGTATAGTAGACTGAAATATGATGAAAACTTCACATGGACGAACAGTTTCTTACATTTACAATGTTTTTTTAAGATATTGTTCATAGATCCTTTTATACTCCTTTAAAAGGAGATGGAGTGAAAGTCTTTGTTAAGACTTGGAAAAACTGTTGTAGCAGTGGATTTGACTTTTAATATTCAAATCTAGGGTCACATTCCCTGACAGTGGTCAATCTAATCAAAGCCACAATGAAGTAGAGGTAGTCCAAGGAATATAACTGATGATATCTCCCCCAAAACGGTTTTTCTACTGCTGTTTGACATCACTGACCAAATTATACTCTTTTCAGGCAATTTTAATATTATTAAGTGCCAACCTGCTTAAGTTTTCCTCCTTAGAATAGGCAGCAGAGTATATCCTTGATTTTTTTTCAGGGGTTCTTTGGTTTTCTTGCACTTGTGTTTTTCCCCAAGCCCTCTTCCTTTTTCTGAAGACAGGTTATAGCAGAAACAGCCAGCTACTTTTATATATGTGATCCCCTAGGCATACAACAGCCTTGTCAGAAACGCAGAATGATGGGAGCACAAAGTCTTGTCTGCCACTTTAATAATTTCCTGTTCTTTTTCTGTTCTGTTCAATGCTTTCTGTACTAAACCTTCACAGAAATAGGTCTAGAAAGTTAAGCATCAAGCTGTAACCGTAGCTTGCTCACTCAATACTGTAGTGCTATCATGATACTCATTTTATAAGGACTGTGATGATGTAGGCTAATGTTTACACTTCAAAGGCTGATGACTGAACTTTTAACGTGGGACTGCAAGACTGTCTTAGCTAAAGAGCAGTCCCCATCACATTGATATCAGGGGAAGAAAAGAAAGGTGTAGTCTTGAGTAATAAGAACAAGCTGGTAGTATGTGTGATTTTCTTTTTTTTTATCTTTTATTTTTAAATGCTACTGGGTGGTTCACAGGCAATGTAACAAGGCCCACCTGCAGTCAAGCCAGTTAGGGGTGCAGGGCGTGGGTGGAGATTGCCTTTGTTTTTCTACTGCTCATCTGGCTAAAGGTGAAGCCTTGCCTGCCAGTGTAGGGCAATCCTCCTCTGCTAATCTGGGGAAATCCATTTTGTCTCGGTCAGTTGATATAGGCAACGATCTCTTCACTCACTGAGCTTTCTACCTCAGAGGTAACTTGGAGGATAGCATTAGACAGACAGACCACTGTCCTCTCCACTGCAGAGATTAAAATGCATTAGCTCTGGTCACACTCAGTATTTTGTTGAGAAACATATGCTCATCAGTGTCCAGTGCAGCAAAAAATCTGTTGAAATGAAATGTCTGAAGTTTATGAGAATGTCATTAGCTCGTTAGTTTATTTTACACCTTTACCTACTGCTACTACTTTATCATGGATAAGTGTGTTTTGTGTTTGTTATTGCAGTGCTGTAACACTCATCTCCTTTGGTTCAGGATGCTGCCTTCTAATGTACTGAATGGAGTCTTGGGATGGTGCAGAAAGATAAATTGTGAATTAGCCTGAAATTTGATGAGGGATTTTAGGGGGTCTGTCTGGCATGCTGAGCTGTGATCAATCTTTGATCCCTCTAAACACTTAACACGCTGATTTTTTACTTTTTTAGCTCTTCCAGCTTATAATATTTTAGCTGATCTAGAAAAAAAATCAACTGTTAGCTTTTCCTAATCTTTGCAGAAAGAGAAGAGTAGGAAGAAACCGCATTTAAAAAACAATTGAGAAACTGAACAGGGGAAACATCTATCAAAGTTTGGGACTGTACTTTTGTAAAGTCAACTCTGTATAATATTTCATGTTTATTGTTTTGGGTTTTTTTAAAGCACCTTTTTCTTTACCTGACCCTTTAGTAGAAAGCCTGTATCAAGTATTTTAATACACGCTTTTCCCATTATGTTTTGTGTATATACACGTGCATTCCAGCTCTGCATGGAAATAGCATTCAGATGACTCCCTTTCAAATTCAGCTAAATAATGTTTATTAAAAATTAACTTCAAGGATGGAAATTCATCTTCCTCCCTCTTTTCAGCCCTGGCCTATTATGAAGGTTAGTGCCTAACCCTTCCTTGAGGCAGAGCTGCTCAGTCTTCATGGCCTAAATGTATCTAGGGCATTCTGCAGCAGCTCTAGCACACTGTGTAGCTATTTTTGGCAATGTAGCTTTTGTCTGACAGTGCTAGAGAAGGATGGCATATGCTCAGTGCTGTGCATGTGACTGGTTTAAGGGTGAATGATGTGGTTTGGTTTAAAAAAAAAAGTATCTGTATTTATCAGTATTTAAAAAAAAGCTCTGTATAATGTTACAATGCATACAAACTTAATATACTTGATTGCATGAGTTTTCGTTTTCCTTTTTTATGTAATTGTATGCTCAGTGGACTATGCATTAGAAAGTGAATTAGCAAGTTAATTTACCCTACATGTTGGTGATAGACTAGCTTTTACCTCCTCAGGCTGTGTCATCTGAACTGCAATGTGAATGTATCAGAATACACAAACACTGGTTTTTATTTTTACAGCCATTGCAGTGGGGGGGTTAGTTTAACCTGTTCTCTTCTTAGGTTTTTAATTCTGTTTTATAGTCAGTATCACTGGTTTTAGGACATGTTCTGAATGAGCTTGGTTTTGTTTTTGTTTGTGTGTTTTCCATACTTCGTGCTGTACCTCAAGAGGACCGCTTGCAGAGCAAGTTACCTGCTCATCTTCTGAGCAAGGATGACAAAATTAATGATAATTAATCTTTAGTATTCATAATCAAAGATAATTAATGCTTACACTCTGTTTTGAGTTTGCAACTCAAACTACACAGTGTTTAGCAATCTAGCTCCCTAATATGCCATAAAACCTAGTTGCTTCAGGCTCACAATTTCACAGGAAGAGCTCTAGAGCCTTAGTTACTATTTCTACCACAGGGTAGTCAGGTCCCCCAGCAAAAATTTGGGCCCAGTTGTACCAGTTGTAGGGCTGAAGGAGAATGTTTGCATCAGAACCAATAATTTTAATAAATGAGATGCTAAAAAGAGTAGAGAATAGAAACATTTTCATCTATAGATACAAGTTGTGAGAGGTTAAGTGGTGTTAGCGCTCCTGGGGTTATCATTGCTACAGTTATATGGGAAGGGTCTGGTAGGACCAGATGCTCAATCCCACTCTCCCAGGCTCCCTGGCCATATAATAGCCACAAGGCTGCTTTTCATGTTGCAGCCCAGGTTTGACAGTGGTGACAGGACAGAGCTTTGTCTTCTGTGGGCCTTTTTAAGCTCATGTGGATTGGTCGGCATGCAGAGGGGTGGGAGATGGCCTTGTGCCGCACATGAGTACAGTGGTTGTTATGGCTTAACATGTGGATTGCTGTAGAACCAGAGTGTGTATAAGCTGTTGGTATTGAAACAGGAGGTCTAATGGTGGCATGATCTTGTTGGTGTGACAAATCCAATTTTAATTATTTTGTAACAAAATTTATAATGAGGGCATTTCAGACGGGAGTTATGTTTGGTCATGTTATATAGATGTGGTTTATATCTTACAGTGCCAGGTAAAACATGACAGGAAGCATGACACTGTAGCACAGGTATTTCTTAAAATCTGGACTGAATGCGCTATTAGCATTTTTTCTGAGGATGGGGGAAATAATATAGCAGTTGCTGTTAAGCTGCTAGTAATTGATTTGCCATAATATTGGGCAAAGTGTTGACATTAATGACTGTACTGTGCTTGTTGAAAAGGCTCATTTGTTATCAAGCCAATAGAAACACGTCAAGAATTACTTGATGTCCAAGAAATGCTAAAATGCCAAATAGTATACCCAATACTAAAAATTTGGACATACCTAAGAAAACAATATATTTATGTACATGTGCAGAAATCCTTCACTAAAACCAAGGTCCCATTTCAATTTAGTGTTTTATCTTGAAATGCCTGTTGGGTTTTTTTAGTATTGCCGTAACTGATCTTTGCACTAAGCTGTTTGAAAAGGGGGGAGTAGTTCAAACTATTGAAGGGCTGTCCAAGGCAAACACGGAGGCTCCACTGTCCTGCTTCTCCGTTTTATTTGGAAGCAGGTTGGAGCTGATGGACCACGGCCCCTCTCCCAGGCAGTGTGTTTTGAAATAGGAAGTGGGGCAGTGTGGTAGACAGCTGCCAGCACCAATAACCGGTGGCTTGAGCTGCTTAACGGAGGCTAAGCCCAAATCTATTGACGCAGAGCATGGGGAAGTGCTCGGCAGACTTCTCCCCCCTCCCTATCCTTGCATATAATCTCATGATGCTGTGGATGTGACAAACTCCATTTTGATCAGATGTTGGGCCAGGAATGGTGAGAGCGGGTCAGATTTGACCTCAGAAGGATATTTTGATGGCATGTGTTTTTGATGCTTTCTGAAGCTGCACCTTTTCCTTCCATGACACCTCCTCCTTTCTACTCTGGGTTTGCATAATTGCTGGCCTGAATTTTTTAAATGTAAGATGGGAGACTGAAGTCGTGCATATGGGGTGATATGGATCATGCTATGGATTCACAGTAGACGTCTGCAGTGCAAATGAGTGTACAGTCCTGAATATAATGGACGAAATAGGTAAGCACCTCGCTCTTAATATTTCCAGAAATAATCCTTTTAAAAGGCTTCCCAGTTACAATTTCTAAATGGAAAACACTGTTATCTCTAGCTGTGGGATGCATGTAGTGGTTTTTTTTTTGTACTTTCACTTTCTAATTAATTGTAAAGAGTCTAATGTGATGCAAGGAATTGTAGAAGAGTATTTTGATTTTACATTTTTTTAAGATACATTATCAAATTGAAGGTTTTATCTTCTTTCAGTATCTGCTGTTAATAACTAATTCACTACCGATTGTTTTCCAAAACACCAGATTTCTTATTTAAGTTGCCTTCTTGGTTATAAGTAGCCATACTCTTGATATATAGTGTAGTTACCTACTTGCTCACAACATCATTCAGTCTAATTAGTTTTAACTTCAAATTAGCAAGACTGGAAACAGAGGACAGTAATATGCAGAACAAGAAGGGTCCTGTTTGTCTGTAACGAAATCTTTTGCATAAGCTAGGGACTGCAATTGCTGAAACAGCTACAACGCAAAATCCTAATTCCAAAAGTAGTAGCAACTTTGATATCAGAATGTTTCCTTTCCTTTATCCACCTCTAGGCCAGACAACTGGAGAAAGATGTTCTGTGGCGTGGAAGTTCTGTGTGAGGAGTTATTCCCTGAGTGGGGAATTAATGGAACTTTCTGTAACTCTTAATCTCTTTAGTTATTCAAGTTTGTACATGCAGAGCGTGAAAACAAGAGTATTATTTTGTGTTTTCCCTTCTACCTCCACTTAGTTTATTTTCTGGTGACTAAACCCAACAAAAAATATTTTAAAAAACCAACGAAAACAACCACCAACAAAGCTTTCTGAAGATGCTTTTTTGCTGTCTCCTGTTGTCATTGAGCATCTCTGTTTTCCTCTTTAGTAGCTGTGTGCTGTGTTTACTCCGTAGACTTTGGGTTATGCCATTTGGGTGTCCTTTTTGTTTGCTATGAACTCTCTCTGAAGTAATAATTAAATTGCTTTTTTCCTTTGCTATAAGTGCTACTTAACATACCTGGAAGTAGTCTGATATTGAATAGTAGCTTGATGCTATCATGCTTTCTATGTGCAACACCCTCATCTGACCCTTATTTCCCCTTATGGTGTTGGCAGCTCACAGTCCCTGTACAGAGATGTGGCTTTTCTTCATCTTCTGTATCCCGGGTGCCAGCTGCAGCAGTATTTTTTTTGACAGTTGGTGTCTGGCATGTCGGGCTCTAGAGCTAATGTGGAGGGGTGGAATCCAACACATATCCTGCAGACTGGGGGGTCAGCACCTCCAGATGTTGCCTTATGTTGTGGTGCCTGCGCTGGCACACAGCAGTTGTCGATAAGTGCTTGCCCATCATATGGTCCAATTCCAGAGAACACGGCCCCAGCACAGGTTGCATGTGCACATGATCATTGCACAGTTAGAGATCCTAATAAATGTTACCTGATTTGATGTCTGCAACTTTTATTTGCTTTGGCTGTCACACTGGGATTGTTCCAAAAGTGAATTGAGTGGAAGGTTCTTTAATCTCCAAATCATGTTGTTAACTTAAGACAATGAATAAGCTGGGGTTTTTTGAATGTATTAAGTGGGGCAAGTGAAACTTTATGCTTCGGGTAATAAAGGATTGCTAGCACTATCTGATACCTTACTACTGTACATGCACACTTAACTATTTTCCCTTAGGTTACAAGAAATTTCTCCCTTTATTCTTGAGCTTCGATTTCAGGCTTTTTGTCTTGGGAGTGGAGGATTTAGGGAGGGAAAAGAAGGGGATGCTGAGCTGCAGTGTAATCATGAGGGGAACAAGGAGTGGAAGTAAGCTGAGACCACCTACCTCACTTTAATTTCAAACATAACTGGAAACTTCAGATGTGAAAGGCTGTTGCTTTAATCTGTTGTATCATTGCCAAAATCTTTGGAGATTGAATTCATCCGAAATACTAATATTGGTTGCAAAAGCAGTGGAAATCTGCAGCTATCAGATAATGTTGCAAAGTAGAAATGGAAGTATAATATAATAAGAAAAACATTACTGGAGGATGTGAACAGAGACAGCATTTTGTTCTAAGGCCTTGACTGAATGAACTGATAGAAAACAAGGCAAACCTTTAGGCTGTTAAAACTTACATTCATATAAGTTCTTTGATTGGTTATTTAAAAAAATAAACATAATGCTACAATTACCAAATTAAACAGGAAATTCCTATATTTTTTTGGCTGTTTTAGTATAAAAGAAAAATATAGAGCTGGTATCGGATTCTTCAGTACTTATAATGAGAAAATATTACAAAGTGAGGTTTTCAGACTTCTGTTGCTGTTATCCAGTGCTGTCATGCACTTGCAAGCAGTGTTACAAAATCAGAGCTGCTACGGTTTTCAAAACGTGTGTACAGTGACCAACATTTGTTAATGGCAAACAAAAGCAGAGGCCAAGGCTGTGTGAAATCATACATGGGGAGGGGGAGGAGGCTTGGAGTAGCTTTTACATTCACAGGCACATTTCTATATGCATCTCCTAAGTACTTGTCTTCCCCGCTTCTCTGGCCTAGTTGCAAAGCAGATCTGTATTAACAGAAAGATGGCATTGAATAGGGGCAATTGAAGATGCCATTCCTATGAAATAGAAGGGTTGGCTGTATGTCATGACTTTTCAAAACTAGGGGTCATGTAATGAAGTATAACTTCACTTGTGCCCTTCCTGCTTGTGGTTAGGGAGATGTGATACTGCTAGGATGAGAGGCTCATCATACATTTCCAATAACTGAACAACGTATTTGATCAAATAGGAGTGATAATGCTTCTTTCCTTTGGTCTCTTTTTTCACCTACAAAAAGGTGTACAGATTCCTTGGTCAAAAAGAAAAAAAAAAATTATAAAATCCATAGATCAGAATACGGACTGAGTAGTCACTGTATCACAGCTACTTGTTCTGCCTATGGAGGTAGGATGGAAGCAAGTTTTTCTCCTGTATGCAGAGCAAGTCCCAGCTCGGACAGAAAGCAGATCTGTTTCAGGTATCTGAAGCAAAAGAACCAAAACTACTGTGTTTTTTTTCTAAGCAGTAAAAGATTCGAAATACTCATGTTGCCCAGCAACAAAACATCTTGGAAAAAGGCATTTATTTACCTGCATGAAATGAGTACACAGCTTGTTCTGGAAAGCGTGCAGTAAATGCATGAAGCAAAATGAGACTTTTAGATTTGGTAACAAATGTTCTTTGGAAAACTTCAACATTAAGATGTCAAAAAAAAAAAGCACAGTGTTTTAAGTTGTACTATTTTGGAAATTATAATTATGCTATTAAATGAAAGCCTGAGGATAGCTGAGACTTAGCTTGTGATTATACATGCTTCCTTTAGTCATGAAAAACATCTTCATAAATGGCTGCTACTTGTACATCCAGTTTTACGTATTGCTTTTGGTTTTTTTTAAGATGTCAGAGGACATCAATAGGCACAGCAAATTTACAGGGTTATGTAGCTTTGACTTTCAAGCTTAGGTGGTGATATTTTTAACACAAGGTTGCTGAAAAAGCATTTGAAATGACTCTGCTATTTTTAATGTGTCTAGCACTTTAAAAAAATCCATGTAATCCTCTTGAAACAGATGGCTACAGTGAGTTAAAATCCCATACTAGGATTTGGGCTTTTACCTGGTGCTGAAACCAATGTCATGACACAGGGATGTATCACTGAATTTGGAGGTGAAACCCAATTTCAAAGCTGTGGGCTTTTTTTTAAAAAAAAAAAAAAAAAAGGCTGCAGGGAATTGTGGAGTCCCTCTGGATGCTGTGTCATCTGTTAATTTCTTTTAGTTTGTGTTGTATCATATCTTTTTCCAGGCTATATTGGAATGTGGAAGTTGGTGTTAACTAACTGTTCCCAAAGTTTTCTTCTGTGAGGGAAGAAAGATAGGAAGCTAAATTCTTTAATTTCAAATCCTGTAAATACTTGAGCTGCCTAACTGAAGGCAGGATTCAAACTGAAGTTTTTGTTTTAACTCTATGTAGGGATAACCCAGGAACACTTTGGGGGACAGGGTTGAGGTGACGAGGAAGATGTTGGTATTAGTCTCACCTAGAACTAAAGCATGCTTGCTTTTTTTTTTTTTTTTTTTTTTTTTTTTTTTTTTTTAAGCAGGACAGCTGGCTCTCTTAGCTATAGAACTACAGTAGTGTCTAGAGACAAAGCATTAGTCTTCTTGTCCAGATAACTGGAAATAATCTAATATAGCTTGTGATTAGTGGAAGAAAGGCTAACTATTTCAGTTGCTTGTTTCCTGTACTGTTTTGATCGTAAAAGGAGGCAAATGAGTAGAAGGTTAAAGTGTTGACAGACGTTTAAGTTTTTACAGTTAAGTCACTTAGTAGCTAAAATTTATCCCCAATGCATTCCAGCAGTTAACCAGAGATTAATTTGAGCCAACTAGATGCGGAAGTAACAGTCTTTCCTTGGATTAACATCTGAATTGCACCAAAATGCATTTAAACTTAGCAAATACAAAAACCTGTTCTGACTATACTACTATCTATTGATAAAATACGTACATTTCAAGGGAATATATTGTGTTCAACAGTGATGGGAAGAGCACAGCCCAAGTATAGCCTCAGTGGGTAGTGTCCAACTACTCTGAGGATGCACATGCGCCACTGTTGTTCTCTGCCGTCAGTTCTCCGCAGGAGTACTCAAGCATTTGCGCCTGCCTTCTCACTCAATTTTGTTACCATCTGCAGCACTCAAGGGGCTGAAATTATGTGAGTACTGACAGATAGAGAAATCTTAAGTAGCTTGGTAGCAGGTAAAAAAAAGGATCCAAACTGTGGGGTGGTGAAGCCTGGTTTTTGGACATAAAATTTTGACGTGGTGTCATGAACGCATTCCAAACTTCCTTATGTTCCCCTAGTTATCATAACTTAGTGTAGGTCCTTCCAAGCAGGTTGAAGGACAAAATGTATACTAGAATACAGAAGATTTTCAAGAGATGTTAGAGAGGTTCTTCACTGAAAGCTGAAGAAGTCCTTCAAGCTGGTAGCTCACAGTACCTGGTGTTTCTAAGGCTCTTATTGCAAAGCCTACTTTAGTGTTCTTAGTTTATTGCTCTAATACCTGCAAATAGCACTTGGAAAAGAGCAAGCGTATAAATAACTAGCTTATTGATGACACATTAGACTTTGGCGTCTTTGTAGCAAGACCATACGCATGAAAATATGTCTTAGTATTCTGGGATTGTTTCTGCTTCCTAATAACATTTAGGATAACTCTGGGCAATTCTTAAGAGGGCATGTAGGAGGTGAGAGCTGATCTTGTAGATGCAGTCACTCAAGAAGCTGAGTTTCTCTGGTCTTCAGTGACAGGCTGCTGTTAGGCATGTTGGCACATGCTAGATTTAATCTTTAAAAAGCTGGTGATGTGACACAGTCAGATTTTTCACCCCACTCTACTCACTTTACTGAGAGAGCTTTTCAGCTTGGTGACATGCCCCTATTCTCAATTTCTTAATGCTGCTTCAGCTAGACTACTGCAGCGAACTGCAGAGCAAGCAAAGAGCGCATTAAGAGGAATATTGGGACAGGGAGTAGGAGGTTTGAATGTGTTAAATCCATTAGGAATGTCCTGGACAAGAAGTATTGCTGCTAGGCCTGCCAGATGAGTAGTTCAGAAACTAGGTTATTGTGAAATAACTTGGTACTGTTGTAGCCACAGATTATTTGGGTGCTCTTAGCTGAGGAAAATACAGTGTATTTGTGCTGAAGTGTGCTATTGTTTTGTGGCATGATAAATACAACATCTCTGCTGCTTTAATCTATACTTACACAAAGGCAGAGGGGTACTGGTAGTCTTACGAGGACAGATTTGGAGGGGGCACTCTAGGAACTTTGCCTAATTAAATCATAACCAAGTCTTTCCCTCAGCTGTACGAAATGCAAAAGTAGCTCTTAATCCTGCAGACTTTAATAGCCTGAATGCATACATGGAAGCAAAGATGATATTCCATAGGACTACAGCAGACCAAAATGGTATACCTAAACATAACCTGTAAATGAGGCTGTGACACTCCAAGTGGTCAATAAGCCTTAGGCCCTTCCTGTATTTTCTGCAGCTTTCACACAGTGTCCGAGTGAGACCTCGTCCCCTAAGCCTTGCAGCCAGTGTTAGCAAGCTCGTTTTACTTAATGAAGCTGTGCCCCCAGACTCTAAGGGCTTGGAAACTTGTGCATGTTGTAGAGCCTTTTGTGTGCTAGTGTGACCTTGTTCAGTTTGTCAGCCTGGAGCGGGTGATGTAGACGTGATTTATGAAGCTGGTTCATCTGTCCTGGAAAAAAAACATTGTACCTATTCTGTCTAGTCATGGTTAAATATGTATAGTTGCAATAATAGAGGCATCTGTAAAATAAAAACAAGACAGGAAAGTAGAGGTTATATTTGTCAGGATCTTTCCTTGCTGCTTTGGCCTTGCAGCTGGCTGATAGAATGGCCACAGAGCCTCTCAGGTTTGGTGTAGTGTAGAGTGTGTATTAGCATCAACATCTGCCCTTTTTCTGTTAGACTGCTACCCCGGTCTCCTGGGCATGGAGAAGGATGTGGAAAGGGTGAGGACAGGAAACAGCACAAAGAATTTGACCCTTTCTTTTCCCTTCCCTAAGCCTGAGCTCTGCTTTCTACTTGTTTTTCCCATAGACTTTCCCTCATGATGCAATGAGTGTGCCCTGGGCTCCACATGCTAATTCAGAGGGATTGCATTATTTCCTTTCTCCAGCTCTCTTAATTAACATTTACGTTGCTTAATCTACACAGCTCTGCCTGCCTGCATGCCTTCTCTTGTTACAGCCCCTGAAATAAGTGATTTAGGAATTTGATAATTATATACCTTGAAAAACTCATTTGTATAATCATCTTGCTAGATTCAAAGCTGTCTTACTTGCTCTCTAGTTAGCTTTGTGGAAAGACAGAATATGATATTATTGATGGCAAAACTAGGAATGGATTCAGTGCTAGCTTTTGGGACTTTGGGGACTGTTAGAAATTGCTGGAACTGAAAGCTCTTTGCAGTAAATTTTCTTTATATTGTGGAAACAAGGAGGATCACTCCTAAGTAGGAGAATGAAATATTTCTTGTTTGTTAGTTGAAATTTTTAAATTTTCTGATTTAACTCGGTGTTGCTTTACTCTGTTCTCACTGGGTTTCCACAATCGGCTAGTCCACAATCAACATAACATGAAGTGCTCCTGGAAAACATACACTGTAGGTTTGCCTACACTTCAATACTAAACAAATATAGCAATAATGTAAAAAAGTCATGTCATAGAAAACATTGAAGTCTTATTTCTAAAATGTAATCTCAGATTAAACCACTTTGGGATGGTTGCTGCTATTTGTTACATCTCTGGCCTCATACCCAGCAGTGTACTTACAATGTCTGTGGCAGTTAATAAGAGAAGATGCAGTTGGACATCTCTTCTCCACAAAATTGTAAAGGCAAGTACACTGTTGCAGATGGTTTTATGAAGACCCAAGGAAAAAAATCAACCAAAACAAACAAACAAAAACCCCCAACCGTAGATGAGAGAGCTGCCAACTGTTATGTAAATGTAGAGAAATCCTTAGAAATCTGCACTAAGATGTCTACATTTTTAATATGCCATTAAGCGCTTAGCCTTGGGGGGGGAGGCCCACATAAAGCTTTTTCTCTATCTTCAGAGTTAGTAGTTCAGCAACTGTTTCTCAGCTGGTCCATTTAAGCCTGAGTGCATGAAGTGAAAAGAACTCTTTCTTGGTTTGTGTGTGGTTCATTGAACAAGGTGGCTGCTTAAAAGCAGGAGTGTTTAGTATTGTGTGTCACGTCACCCTTTGCTTTTACCCCAACTGACCTTTCAGCTCTGCAGAAGGGAACACATACAGCAATTAATCAGCCCATGCTTATTACTTCAGGTCACTTGCATGGCTTAGACAAAAGGAGGGAGAGGAATATAAATGTAAATATTTTCAACCATTTGCTTTTAAGGGTAGGATGGAGCATAACAACCTGGACTGCCTGCTGTGTTACAATGAGTTTCGGTGCTGTGTTGCCTTTTGGTGGTGTTGAATTAAATGCAGTGGGCTGGTTGGCCACCTCTTAGCAGGGAGAGCCAGAACTGCCTCTGGCTGCTGCAGCTGTAGGAGAAGGGCCTGTCCTATCTTCATGGTAGGATTAAGGGCATCCTCAGGCAGGGGGTGGGATGGAGTATCTTGGGCACTGTCTTTGTATCCAGAATGTTTTGTGGTAGGAATTGTTACTAGTTAACGATTCATGGAACTCAATGAGCTTCAGATCTTATCAAGCATGCAAATTATCTGTTAAAAACAACACAGGATATTTTTGAAAGTAGTTTTATGAATAAATATGAAAAATGTACATGTTATACTATAGTAAATTATTTGTCCAGGATTTAATGTGCTTAGAAAACTTAAGCTATCATAAGACTTGTTTGAAAAGTTTTTCTGGGGAAAAATGGTAACTGGTCCTATGGTAGCACTTACACTAGTGAATTTGGGATGTATTTAAGACTTTCTGCATGATATTATCGAAATTGAAGAGGCATTTTTTTTCCATTCAACTACTATAGTTCCTTCTGATTTGTAACTAGCTCAGAGGAAGATATAGTTGTTACCTGTTCTGTCTGTCCCTGTGACCTTACTTTCCTGTTTTGTCAGACAGACCTAGAATGAGAGTCTGTTCTGTAGCAGTTACAGATTCCCCAGTCAGTTCAGATCCAGCTCTGATGAAGAGTCTGAATGTGCTTGAGTTCATGCATAATGGTCTCTTGGCTTCAGGAAGGGCCACAGACCTAAGTTTATGTCTAGGAGGAAGGGCTTGCAGGGTTGGAGCGCTGATTGCTGCTACTATGCAGAGAAGCTTTTAACATACACAAATATATAGGCTATTTAGCTTCCTACTGAATATGTTGTATAGCCTGACTCACAGTAGCACTGTGTGATGTGTGGACTACTTGGAGTACGGTGTCCTTCTCCCAGGTTGCCTACAGTCTCTTAATGATTACAATATCTAATCCCAGATTAGATGTTGAGGAAGAACAGTTTCCAAAGCCAGCCATAGTGTTCATTAGCTCCTGACTAGATGACTCACTAGCATGTCTTTAAGAGATTTCCTTGGAACATCCATAGAAGATTACTGTTCTAGCACAGATCTGAGAGCATCACAGAAAAATTCATGTCATCTAAATATAACATTAATTCTTCCAAGGGGAAGATCATGTAAACCCTGGAATGTTTTTTATTTTTACAATATTACTGGAGTTATCTTCTCAAATAATCATATTCACTGGCACATGTAACGCAGCATACTGCCAGAATTTCTTCCAAACAGGGAATTGACAAGTGGTCTGCCCTCTTCACTAGAACTTCTGTTCTTTTGAGGTGGTATGATATTGTTTTGCTCTTAAAAATATATTACTTTATTCCAGTATACACTAAGCACAACTATGGGGAGAAGAATGAAGTGATGCACATCCTGCAAATGGAAACAAATTGCCTAAGTTTAGCAAAGTCTAATTGCATAGGTCTAGTCTTCTACCAAAATTAAAATAATCTTACTAATTTCTGTTAAGCCAGGAAAAAAAGCTGGACTGCCTTAATTTGTATTATTATTATTTCACATTATTTATTAACAGAAATAGGGAAGACTTTATTCAGAAAAAAGGTCTCAAGATTAACTCCCAACTCAGGATCAAATCTCACTGGTTTGTGAGACTGCTAGTGTCATCAAAATAAATTCAAATGTAGACAAAATTTTTACATAGGGTACAAATAAACTATTTTCTCCCTACAATCTCAAATTACTTAAATTAATATTACGTATTTATAGTTGCTACCTAATCTAGATGTAGCAATAGCAGGAGGTTCAACTGGTATAGCTAAATTTAGACTGCTCGTAATTTGCAGGAGGTTAGGAGGAGATGACAGCTGGGACTACCTAGTGCTAATTATGCAGGTATGAGTATCAGTTCACTGTGACATTAATTACTGTTAATTACATATAGTTTGAAAATACATGGGCTTGGGGTTGTTTTTTGTTAATGACTTTTGGAACCTCAAAAATGGGGGGTAATTCAGCTCTTTCTCTCTGGCTTAGCATGGTGGCACTGATGGGGCCCTATCTGGAATCAGGTGCTGTTCAAGGTGGTGTAGAAGTGTCAAGACAAGATCTCCATGTCCGAAGATCTGACAGTTTTTAAAGCTGTGCAGATGTTCACCAATTGGCAAAGGATTGTGTTTCTCTTGATAAATAATTTAAAAAGTAGTCTGCTGGAGGGCTGTGGTGGTTAGGATATTTCATACGCTTTACAGGCAGCATAATCCCAGTCCAAAATAGTCTGTATTGTATGAGAGCACTGAGAAGAATTCTAATTTAGCAAGGAAGGCCTCTACTTCGTCTTACTGTGCGGACTACAACCAGTTCCTCAGTCACCTGTTTCCTGAGACCTCACTGAAGATCACAAGCCTGTTTTTAATGTTAACAATTCATATTCAGCTTTACAGTGATGTTAGACCAAGAAGTCAGAAGACCTTGCATATTTGTTGCTTTTTTTTTTCCCCATAATCTATTTTTTCTGCTTTCTAGGCCCTGAAATAAAACTGTTCCTGATACCTTCCTAACCTTCTCCAAACCAAAGCTATTTAAAAGGAATGATACCAGTTTTCCCACTCATCTGTCATGATTCGGGCTTGCGAAGCTGAGTATGGACAGCAGAGTAAACACCCAGCATGTAAGGGAATCCACCCCTGGGCTTGTTAGGCCATGCATAGCATGGGGCTTGTCAGCTGAAGGGCCCTGAGAAGCATTTCAGGCCTAAATTTACTGGATGGAAAGAGAAAAAGTAGGGTGAACTGGTAAAGAGGAAGGTTGTGCTCTTGTCGTGGTTTAATATAAAGGAATGGCTCACTCATGGGTGTCTCTTAACCACTTTTCGGGAAGGGCAATGCAGCTGGGTGCTAGAAACCAGGACATGAGTTCAGTACATTCCAGAACAATTCCTGATGCAGGTGATCAATGAACTGACTAGGGGACATGCTCTGTTGGACTTGCTACTCACAGACAAGAACTGGTGGATGATGCAAAGGTTGAGGGCACCTATAAACTGCTGTCTTGCAAACCTTGGTTTTGCAGAGTGTTTGTCTCTACTTGCATCACCTTCTGGCATTGATGTTCTATTAAAAGCAAGAGGAATGCTTGTTGGAAGTAAAAAGTGCTGACGAGTTTGGTTTGGTGTTTGGTTTTTTAATTGCAAAGCTGGCACAGCAGTAGGTAAGCACTAATGAAAGTAAGTTAGCTGGCACTCCAGTTTTTGGAACTAACGATTTAAAGTGTCTTGGATAGAAACAGAGTGCATCTTGTTATTGTGTCCTCTATTGTATAGTTGTGATATGAATCCTAATTGTTCAGAGCATGGACAATGATGTTCTGGAGTTGCCTGGCTGTACTGATTAAGGGGCTGTGGAGCAAGGTGCTCTCTCTTGCACAGCAGCACCCTGTGTAACTGTTTCAAAGTGATTGGCTTTGAAACATCCATTATGTGAATGAAGAGAAACCAGTAAGGTGGATGTGCATTGTTATTTTAGTCACATTCCATAGAGCTTGTGTAGCCTGGAACTTCATTAGTGGTAAGCTACTGAGTGCCCAGACCTGTGGAAAATACTATACTCTCATAGGTGAAATGGATGAGACATGAGTTTACCAAGAAGGGATGTGCTGAGATAAAGTGGCAACATATGATGTCTGCTCTGTAAGAAGTAATTTTTTACTCACAGCACAAGTGTCCAAGTCTGGTTCAATAGTGCAACGGGTATGGATAGAGAAATAGGAGTTTGACTAAAACATAGGCAGGTACAGGATATGAGCAAATACAACCTGATGGTCATCTGTATCGACAGGAAGGCAAGGACTGTGTACATAGATTTGTGGAGCATGGTTGTGAGGAACTAATGCTCTGCTCTCAAATGAAACTCAGCATAAGCAAATTATTCTAGCCTTGGTTCGCTATGGAAGACTGGCAGAATTATGGAAAGCACTAATACCCTGGTCTGTAGCTGTTTGCAGTTGGTGAGACTCCATTAATTATAAAAGCCTTGTTTGAGATTCTAGTGGGAGTCTGCTAGTGTGTAATCTCAGCGAGTTTGTCATTTTGAGTCTGTATTACAGTCCTTTGTGATGAAAAATACTTTTATGAAGGATTGAAGCAGATTTGATGAGTCTGTCTCCCTGTGGAATGGCAATCAAAAGGGCAAGGCTCAAAGAATGGCCTTATAGGTAAGGCCATTTGCATCCTTAAAAATAATTTCCACCAGTGCAATACAGGGAGCTGGGGAAGCAGTTAGTACCTGGCCTGATGCCAGCAGTAACTGATCTATGTGGCTCCAAATGTTGTGTAACCAAACCTGGTGTCTGTCTCTCATATAAGCAAAAACTTTATAGTATTTAGTCAAGCCAGCAAATTGTGTGGGGATACTGAAGGTAATTTGTGAGAACCGTTGCATTGTTGGTATGGTATGGAGCCAGTTCTGTTCAGTGGTTGCACACAAGAAAACTTAATGGCTCTGGCAACCAGCCTCTCAACTGCTGTCTCCCTGAGCAAAGGGAAGAGCTGGACAGAGCTTGAGTGACTTGCCTGAAGGTGAAACAGTCTTAAGCACTTTTCCATCCCCATCTCTCCTATTAAAGGTAAAGAGGGGAAGCCTCATCACCCTGTCTGAAGTTACTGGACCTGTTACCAGTGGCTACCAGGCATTAGCACAGCCTGCCTAGGCTTTCAGAAATATGACTCAAACATGGTGAAGGATACATTGCTGTGTGGAGTCAGATACTATGATTTCAGCATTATGTTGCTCATCCCTTTTCTTTTTTTTTTTGTTCTTTTTTTTGTAATGTATGTATTTTGATATGATGCTTCTTTTTTCTGTGCTGAAGTGGAATATTTAATATACACTACAAGCAATAGATTGGATTTTGAAGTATTGCGGTGATGTAGTTAAGTCACTTGCAACAAACACTCTTATTTGACAGTCCATTTTTTCTCTATTTTGGTTGACCAAACAAAAGAATCACCACCAAGAACATGTTCTATGAAAAGTTCTAGAGATATACATGGTATACTATTGTTTAGTCTAGCAATCCTTGTAAAACATTTAATCTTTCAAGGCAGGGACCCAGCTACTACATAAATATGGTTAACATGTTCTCACTGTTTCTGGGGGCAAATTCAAATACCCTTCATGAAATTAAATGTTTAGTTCTGCTATCAGAGAGTGGTATTTGTTTCATTTTTGTTGGTACCAGTCTGTCATGGTTAGGCTGCTGCAATGAATTTTGTGGCTTAGAGGTCTAAATTCTTTGTTTTCTCCATCCACAATAAAGAGGAAACCACTGTGAATTAAAGAGCTGTAATCCATGAAGCATTTCAGTGATGTTGTTGTAAAATCAAGATGTTTTGCATAATAAAATAACCCCAAGTGAGAATTTTATCCTTCTCATGCTTGATTTGAATTTTACAAGGCAGATGGCAAATAATTAAGGTTGCATAACATTTCCCATTAAAAGAGCCTTGTTTCAGTCTCTTTATAACTTTACTACATTTAAATGATTTGGCCTCTGTTTCTCTTTTGCCAGGTTCTCTCCCTCATTTTTTTATTTTGTTCATCTTCAGCAAATGGACCAATTGCTGAAGAATGAGGCATGGGAAAGTAATGGGGACTTTTGCTTCTTGAAAAAATCTTAGTATCAGTCTTGTAGGGATGGCTTAAGGCCACCATGCTTTAAAGGAAAGATTTGAAACTGGAACAGTATGAATTTGGTTTTAGAGCTATGCCTCCCCTGTCCCTGTGAAAAGCCATCCAAATTAGCCACATAAAAAGTCACAGTTCGCTCATAGGGCTGATAGGGATGCATTCAGCATTTGAGTGCTACATTTCTGTCCAGTTTTTTTGGCTGAACTGAGGCAGCAGCCTTCCCTCTCACATGCTTTGGACTCATCGGTGTTCGCATGATTCACTGTC
>NW_010972886.1:3202035-3203383 GCF_000737465.1 Haliaeetus leucocephalus
ATATATGTCAGTACGTAATGCAAGCTTCTTGTTAACTTTAAGCACTGAAAAGTTAGGAAATCTCAAAGTGAAACTTGCCCATACAGCTTGGTTTAATACCAAGCATGTACATACTATCAAATAGTACCTATGCATGTACATACTATTAAATAATTAAGGATGTGATTGTGCTCTTGCAAGTTAACAGCCCCTCTCATCAGTAAGGCTAAGCAACTGTGAATAAAGTCAGGCTTTGATCTATCTCAGCAGTACTGCATATCTAAAGTGGTGAAGATAGAGCTTAATGGAAATTTCATTGCAACTTTTTTTTAGGTCAGTGTCTGAAAATCTTCTGGGATTTCAAACAGTTTGTAGTTCAGTTACTAGAAATATTAGTACAAATACAAAGATTTGTGCAAGTCTTAGTGTCAAGACTGAGAGGCACTTGTTGCAAAATACTGAACACTTGAGGGTTTTGGTTTAAAATAACTTCTGGGTTTGTTTTTTATTCCTGAATACTTAAAACTTCATATTAAATAGATTTCTTTTGATTACACCATGATGCAGTGCTTTACATTACATATTCTGTCATGTCATCCTTATAAAACAATAAAAAACTAGATCTGAAGAACAAAGCAAAAAGTTTAACATTTATCATATTCTTTGTTCTGTCTGTTAGACCCAATCCGACAAACATCATGGTGGATTTTCCCTGGGTAACTAAGGCACCAAATACAATGACGATAATACTTTTTTTTTAACACTGTCTTTGATTTGGTGGATAGACAGACTACCTATGTATATCGGACTAAAAGCAATGGGATGAGGTAAGGTAAGATTTTTGTTGCTCCTGTTGTGAAAGTAGACTAAAAAAGGTTGGTTTTGATTTATTTCTGTAGCAACCCATTCTTATATGTTATTTCTCTAGAAGACTTAATTTTCAGTGGTTGTTAAAACCTGAGTATGGCTGGATCGTCTCAGACTGGTTTTGAAATCATGGAATGTGCTTAAAATAAAAGCTAGTCAGAGACAAAACATTTCCCTGAAGACTGGAGGGGAGGAAAAAAAGTGAAATTTATATGTCCAAAGGCTAAGAGCTGTAAATTATGGTAGTCAGGCAATGCAATCACTGAGATAGCTACCAAGCAATGACACCAATGCTTAAGGAACTAAAAGAAAACCTGCATGGACGTGGAATGATTTATGCTTTTATGATGTATAAAGAGCTGCCATAGTACTGGACTTAGGGCAAATGTGCTGCCAATAGAGTAGCCTGAGGCTGTGTCTAAGAGAAGTCAACTGCCTGTGGCGATTCTATAGAGAAACAAGTTTTGCTTTTTTAAAAAGCTTATGCACATCACGGGGGGGG
>NW_010972886.1:3203393-3310147 GCF_000737465.1 Haliaeetus leucocephalus
TTATTTAAAGACTGTATGTGAGTACCTTCCTGTTCAAATATATAACTTGGACTTTCTAAACACATATTCATTTATATAGTTTTCCCAAAGACATGGAGCTTAGAAATAATTAAGGTTGTTTGTGCAGCCTCAGTTCTGCATATGCCGTGTTGTAATTAGCTATTAGTCTCCTGCCCTTATGCCAAGCAATACCTTACTCCTCAGGAAGTCCTGTTTCCTGGCAGCTGGATATCAGTAAAGAACTGATCCCTGAATTGAAAATAGAATTTTCCAGTTTCCTATGATGTTCACTTTGAAAGAGAAGTTTTCCAGTAAATGGTGTCTTGAGAATTTAGTTGAGCTCTTGACTGGTAGTAACTGTATTTGTCTTGTGCCTCTTTAAATATGACAGCATAGTCCGGGCACAATTTTTATTTTTGACAGTGATTAAAGTGGTTAAGGATAAGTCATGCAACAGAAATATATTTTCTGAAGTCAGTGTTTCAGCTTTGTTCCCTGCCCAGCAATGGTAGGAAACATTCCTCTTTGCTTCACTGTTTCTGAATATATGCATTTTGCACCACATTAAATGCTTGTTTTATTTAGCTTACAGTAATAGGATATATCTTTTATATAAAGAATAGGAGAATAATTAGAAAATGGAGTGTTGCACTTGCTCTAGGTAGTTACAGCATCCCTTCTAGTATTTACAGCATCTCTTCTAGTGAAGTAGAGGTAGGCTAGCAGAAAACTAACAGTTTTCCTAAGGTGAATGTACTCTTGATTAGAGTAATGGCTTAATGTGTGCATCCAGGAACTTAACTGCTAAATAACAGCATGCAGTCTTTGTAGGTTTAACTGTTTAGGAAATAATTGTCTGCACAGAGTAGGTTATATAAACGCAGCCTGGCTTCTGTGAATCTTCCTGCTGTCTTTAGTTGAGCGATTGTTGTTGCTATAGCGACTGGCAGGCATTATTCCTGTTTTATTTTTCTAAGGCTGGAAGGAGGACTCTGAACATCTCTGCAGCTCACAAATTTTGCAGAGCTTGCCCAAGAAACTGCAGCAGTGAAACAGTTACCTATGTTACTTGTATTGGTCCCACTAAATTGCAGGTGGTCTAGAATTTACCCCTCTCTGGAAGAGAAATCCCAGCAGATGTCCCAGGCATAAATCCAAGTGGCCTGATGTGGTGTTGTGTGAAGATAACTAAGTACCAGGAGCAGTGTAGCTATCTCAGTGGAATGCTTAACTTGGCTTTTCAGCCAAGATGAGCTCCTGTGTTCAAGTCTGGTGTTGACAAGGCTCTCCTACTTTCAGTACATGAGTTAGCTCAGGGTGCTGAGTAAGGAGAAGAAACACACATAGCAATGAACTTCTTCCGTAGTAAACAAGGTCGTGGTACTTCATTATTGAAGAAGCTGTATCTTGCAGAAATCTCTGCGGCTTCTATAGCCAATTATAGTCAATTTTACTCCACGCTCCTTTGCATTGAGCTCTAAATGCCTTAGACTGTGAGGGTTAAACAATGCTACTACTTCTTTTTTTCCCTACATCCTCCCTTCCTGTGTTTTGAACATCCTTATTTTTACTGATTCTTTGGTAAAAGATTTGGTAAGATCTCACTACCCAGAAGGTAAGGGAGCTGGTCAGTGTGTCCTAAAAATAATGCAGTGGGACAGCTGTGTTGTAGGTCTCACTTGCATAGTTGTGTAAGGTGAAAATGCAGAGTAACCTAACTAGAAAGAAGATTTTGAAGGGGAATAGTCCTTATTTTGAACATTCTTCTGCTTACAAAGTTCCTATCACTTCACTTTTGCAGTGTTTTATGCCTCTCTAAAACACTTGCAGACCTTCTTGGGGGGGTGGAAATGCTAGAAGCACCCTAGAATTTAGAGTATGCCTGCGGTTACACACAGAGTGGAGGCAGATCATTAAAGCAGAAAAATAAGCTGCTGAAATTTCTCTTCTGTATAATGTCCAGAAAGCCAGTACCTATCTGAACTTGCTCCCTGTAGAAAAAAAGCAGTTCCAAAGCCTCACCTTGCTTCCATGGTCTAAACCTCACCTGTCAGGAGCAAAGCTCAGCAGTCTGAGATGTCAGTAAAGACAACAAGTGTTTGCTCTTACACAGGGCACCTGTGCCTGCACCTGAATATGGTATGTGTATATAGGGATGTCCCCCTATGGCAACAGGATCACTCTGTTACTGTAGAAATGGATTAATTACTGTGAGACAAAAAACTGTTGTGCCTTGCTTTTGAATGATCAGTATGTTGCCGTGGCAGAAGTACCACTGTTCCAGGCCTGTTCTGTATCTTAAATGTGAAGTCACTGGGATGGTAGCTATGAACCTCAGTGCATGTGGCATTAAGTCCTGTCAGACTAGTGCAGCCTGAACAAATTTGGGAAGAGTTGAAGGCATAGAGGAAAACATGGGTATGCACTGAGCTCGGTAGGGATGCGATGGCTTGTGTATGTCAGTGGGCTGGTAAGAAGAAAGCACTGTGTTGGTCTGGGAGCTTGTGGGAGTCTCCTAGATTATTCTGTAGATATTGTTCATTTTGTTACATATTCATTTTAGTTAAAAATACATATTGCATCAAAAGAATGTTTTGTTTTATTCTACTTTTTACTTTTGGTGGAAGGAAATCATTGCCTTCTCTTATTGCAAAGCTGATAGCAAAGAGATTGCCCTGGTTTTAAAAACGTTTAGATCTCAAGATCAAATTGCTTTAATAGAGAAATGTATAGCAAAAGTATCCATTTTTCCCCTTCTTTCCATCCCCATAGTCACTTTACTACGGTTGCTATCTGTGTTTTTGTAGAGCTCAAAGGCTGAAATATGTTTTGATCATTGTGCCCTCTGAACAGGGATATCAAATAATGAATACTCAAGTTGCTTTCCCCAGCTCAAGCAATCTGACCTTGGTATCAGTGTGATATTGAAAGCAGGCTAGTCTGTGCCTAATTCTCCAGATCTCAGTGGCAGGTACAAGCTTCATTGTGACTTGGAAATACTCTCAGGCATTACCTTATAGTTTGGAGCAAGCTCTCTAGTTGAAGTCCAGAAAAGTTTTTCAGCTACAAAAATGTAAGGTGCTCCATTTCATAATCTCTGAGGTGACCTTCCATGTACAACTATTACAATACACTGACACAGGTCCTGGATGTGGGGATCTGTCTGACATCTTAGTAGCAAATGCTACCTGCAGCAGTCAAAAGTCTGAGGAGGAGAGGCAGCGGGTACTTTTGCACCTTGTCTGAAAGTGTTTTGCCCTTGAGCAACAGGGTCACAAATAAATCACTGCAGGTTGCATGTTGCCCAGTCTTGGTGTTTGAAGAGCACGTGGCCTAAGACAGGCTGCACAGCATGAAATGCTGGGTATCTGGAACTGAGGTTGCCCTGCATGCCCTCAGGTGGTGGCATTTCAGCTTTTATTTTGGTGATGTGTAATTAAAAACTTCCTTTCATGTATCTCATCTGTATCTGGCTGGGCTTGCCAGCCTTCTGATCAGCTGCAGAACCACTGCTTCACAGCACAGGCTTTTTCAGCACATAACAGGGACCTTTTATCCAGTGGTTCTTTTATGTTGCTATCGTTTTATATTGCAGTCAGATGATGCAATATAATTATCCAGAAGAAATAATATGTCAGCTTTTTGGTAAATGCTGTTACGGTTATTGTGTTTCTTTTATCATCTTTAAGAGACGCTTAGTGGCATAAGGGCTCTCCCTACAAAGGCACTCAGTTTAGTGTGTTCTCCTACTTTATTTAATATTTTAGGATGCAATGCTTTTTAAAGCCAACATAATCAGCCAAAAGTAATCTTTTATAAATACGCATCTCCCAATAGAGCAGTTACACAATTTTAATCTAAAAAAATTTGTCCCTTTCCCTGTAGTTATTTGTGTAATCCAGTTTTACGTCTGTGGATTGTTTCCAAAGAAATCTACTTATGCTTCTGTTTTTAGAGTTTCACAATTTAGTGCTGAATTAGCTGTGACAGTTTTAAATCATGTTTATCTTCCTAGTCTACAATATGATGAAAACAATGGCAACTTCTATACTATTTCATGAGTAGTAAACACTAATGATGATTAGTTTTCATTTCTACTTAGCTCAGCCAGGACACCAGAGATGAAGAACATTAGCAACAGTGCTCTGTATGGCAACTCCGATGGTAGTCTTCTGTGATAAGTTCAAGAGCAAAAAGAACTGGGATGGTCACTGCAGCTTGGTGTCTTTTTAATTTATTTATATTTGCAAACCAGACCCTTGAGTTCCACAGTTTTGGAAGTATGAAAATATGTACTTCAGCTTTAATTTCTAAGAATTGAAAATATTTTAATGTAAAATTATTCATAGGTGTGTTTAAGGCATGAACTTTGCTTTGCTTTACTGTTTCAGTGAGTAGAAATGAAATATAGATGTTCTGTCACTGTTCTGAGTCAAACCTCTAACTTGCAAATGTATTGTGTAAGTACTACTGTTTAGACTTTAAAAGAATAGGCATTTTCCATTTGCTAATGATGGAAATTTCAAAATGCTTATATCTGAAATTGTGAAGACCTGTATTACCTCTACTAAAAACAGCAAACTGGTCTATAGTCTGGAAGTAGTCTTTGCTTCACCTGAGTTCTGTCAACAGTTCCTTTGACCTATTTCCCTTAACAGGAGACACCTAACCAAAATTAGGCACATCTCTTCGTTCTTTCAAAACGGAAATGTAGATCTTAGTTTTACTGGACTGCGTTAGATCTAAGCCTTTTAGAAAATTCATACGCGTCACAGTTGTACTGCCTCACTGCTGTAGTAATAGGCAGAACCTTGTAAATATTTTAAAAATAATTTTATCAGCGTTGCTAATTAGAACATTTTGTTACAAAAGGATTTGATTGGAGCTCTAATGGTATAAAGCCCTGAAGGGAAGGGTGGCCCAAGAAAGCTGGTTAATATTCAAGCATCACCTCCTACAAGCTCAGGAGCCTTGCATCCCAACAAAGAGGAAGTCAGGCAAAAATGACAGACAAAAAGGAAGCCTAAGAGAGGGTGGAAGCAAGGACAGGTAGCCTGGGAGGAATACAGAGAAATTGTGTGAGCAGCCAGGGATCAGGTCAGGAAAGCTAAAGCCCTGATAGAATTAAATCTGGCCAGGGACGTCAAGGGCAACAAGAAAAGCTTCTACGGGTAGGTTGGTGATAAGAGGAAAACTAGAGAAAATGTGGGCCCTCTCAAGAAGGAAACAGGAGACCTGGTTACCTGGGACATGGAGAAGGCTGAGGTACTCAATGACTTTTTTGCCTCAGTCTTCACCTGCAAGTGCTCCAGCCACACCACCCAAGTCGCAGAAAGCAAAGGCAGGGACTGGGAGAATGAAGAACCACCTACCGTAGGAGAAGATCAGGTCTGAGACCATCTAAGGAACCTGAAGGTGCACAAGGCCATGGTACCTGATGAGATGCATCTGCGGGTCCTGAGGGAACTGGCAGATGAAGTGGCTAAGCTACTATCCATCATAAAGGGAAAAGGATGCCATCTAAGAGGACCTTGACAGGCTTAAGAGGTGGGCCCATGAGAACCTCATGAACTTCAACAAGGCCAAGTGCAAGGTCCTGCACATGGGTCAGGGCAATCCCAAGCACAAATACAGGCTGGGCGATGAGTGGATTGAGAGCAGTCCTGAGGAGAAGGACTGGGGGGTATTAGTGGATGAAAGACTGAAAATGAGCCAGCAGTGTGTGTTTGCAGCCCAGAAAGCCAGTCTCGTTCTGGGCTGCATCAAGAGAAGCGTGACCAGCAGGTCGAGGGAGGTGATTCTGCCCCTCTACTCAGCTCTCGTGAGACCCCACCTGGAGTGCTGTGTTCAGCTCTGGGGCCCCCAACATAAGACAGACATGGACCTCTTGGAGCGGGTCCAGAGGAGGACCACAGAGATGATTGGGTTCTGGAGCCCCTCCCCTATGAAGACAGGCCGAGAGAGTTGAGGTTGTTTAGCCTGGAGAAGAGAAGGCTCTGGGGAGACCTTATAGCAGCCTTCCAGTACCTAAAGGGGGCCTACAGGAAAGATGGGGAGGGACTCCTTATCAGGGAGTGTAATGATAGGACGATAGGTAATGGTTTTAAACTGAAAGAGCGTAGATTTCGATTAGATGTAAGGAAGAAATTCTTTACTGCGAGGGTGGTGAGGCACTGGAAGAGGTTGCCCAGAGAAGTTGTGGATGCCCCATCCCTGGCAGTGTTCAAGGCCAGGTTGGATGGGGCTTTGAGCAACCTGGTCTAGTGGAAGGTGTCCCTGCCCATGGCAGAGGGGTTGGAACTGGATGATCTTTAAGGTCTGTTCCAATGCAAACCATTCTGTGATTTTGCTAATTGTTTTCTGAAGCATTTAAATTAAGAAGCCTGAGGATGTTGGTTTGGATCTGTTTCTATTTTTCTTCTGAAGTGGTAGCTCTGTTAGGGAAATCTTTCTAGTGTCTCATTATGAACCATCTACACCAAGGCTTTTAAGGTGGCTTGGGGTTTTTTGGGTGGAGTAGAGGGGACTTGACAGTAAGTGTGCAGAGTGTAGACTTTCTATCCTGATGCTTCAGTTCTGTTCCTATCTGCATGCTCTTCCCCAAAGGATTAACGTGAAAGAAAGCCAGTGTGCCATGAGTGTCTTGGTTCCACCCTTCCCTAAAAAGCTCACGTCTTGTGACTAAGCTGCTGCGAAATGCATGTTAATGTCATGCATGCCTCTCTTAAATTGGAATCCTCTGATTCTCTTCTTGTCCCTCCTGCAACCTATCACTCAGTCTTACAATCCACGCATCCCTGGATGTTTCCCTTGTTTTTGCATCCTGTTGTGCTAAAAAATCTTGATTTCTGAGCTCACCCCCAGCACTGCTGTGGGCCTCCCAGCTGAACTCCACATTGAACCAGTCTCCGAGCCTTCCCAGAGACACCAGGAAGCTCTTTGTCCATAGTGACTGAGAGTAGGGGTTTCTTACTGTGCTGTTTTGCTCCTGTCCTCAGCAACTGCTCAGGGAGCATCTGCTGGCTACTAGGACAGCACATCTGCTGCATAGGAAGGGGTCTGCAGCAAAATTTTCAAAGGATGAAGTTTACTTCAGAATGGTCTGTTGGATAGGAGCTGATTGCTGGCAGGCTACTTGCTCTTTGGAGGCCAGCAGCAACTCACAAGCCACCACTTATTACTTCCTGAGGGAAGGGAAGTTTTAAGTTGTTGCTGCAGAGGAGAAAAGGAGGAGGTGTTCTATATGAATAAAATGCTGATGCTTAGGTCCTGTGTTCCTGCATCGTTCAAGTGTCAGAGTAAACATCTCGGACACAGCTGTTCTGAGCAGTACATCCAAATGAATTTCAGTTATAAGAAAAGGAAATTATTTGGTTTTGTGTTCAAGCTTTTGTGTTTGGATCTCTCTGCTTGATCCATTTCCATGCTTCTCAGCAGGGTCGTATTGAAGCATGTGTTAGTTGAAAGTAAGAATTTTCTTGCTATCTTGTTTTGAAGGACTTTAGTTTGGTAACTCGTATGTATGTGTGCATGAGAGCTTACAAAAGCAAAGATAGCACTGGTAACTGTGTAATTTTGGTATACTTAAAGCACTGGTTTATCATAATATCATGAAAAAGCACATCAGGTCCTGAACAAGATTAGGGCTCCAAAGTGTGCTCACACAGTGAATAAATGAAAGCAAGGAGTAGCCTTGACTCAGTGTTCAGCTCAGACACAGCTAGTAGAAGCAGCAGCGTAAGGAAGTTGGTCTATCCAAGGTCAGTCCAACTTCAAGTACAGTGCAACCATACCAGAAAATGTCTCCAGCTGTGCTGAACAGATTGCCAAGCTGCTTCTCCCCAAGCTCTTCTTGAGGGGTAGTTTCAGAGTTGTTATTGACAAGTGGATTTTGTGAAAATTATAGTCTTTAAGGGGAGGGGGTGGGGGATGATGTATTTTTTAAGACTTATTGCCTCCCACTTTTCTGATGAGGGGAGCAGATCATAACTTTGCCCTGACTTACTCTGAAGATTTTAATGTTAAACATCCAGCTGCTTGGTTTTTACCTTTTTATCTATCAGCTGAGCTGCACACATCTTGGTAATTTTTGGCCAGCCATAGGACTTTCAGACCTATTCATGTGCAAGTATGGAATGAATGCAGTACTTAACTCTAGAGCAATAAATGGCACTAAAATATTACTTAGTATATTGTTTGACTAAGTATATATATGGACACTTGATAATACAAAGAGTAAGAACTGCTAAAGACTTGCAAGATATATTTTACGGTAAATACGGAGTAGCTTTTACATGTGTACATATTACCGAAGTCTTACTCGTAAGCTGTGGATGTAAGAAGAGGCAAAAGTCACAAACAGTGGGAAGGCTTTTATTCATGTTGAACTTTGTTTTCCCTGTACCCAGCCCCTGGATTGTGGCTTACATGAAATTGTTAGTAGGATAAACACTCCAGTTTAGCCATTAGAGAGACTCTTGAGTCTTAAAGTTAAGTGCAGTTGCTTTAGAATTGAACAGGCAGTTGCTGAATGCTCAGATTCTTTTTCCAAGTCAGGTATTCAGGATTTTGGTCTTAATGGGGTTCTGCATTTAAGCTAATAAACTGTCAGCTTTGACCTGTATCTGCACTTTCAATACACTCCACCCAGCACAGCAATAACTCTGATTTGATTGATGTGCTAGCCAGCTGCCGTTCCCAGTAGCTAGATAAAACTGCCTAGGATAGCCCCACTTCTTCATTCTTGCTTATGCAGTCCTAGAAGGCTCTGTTCTCTGCTGAATTCTGACTAGTTCAAACTATGCATTTTTACATTGTGCATGTTGGACATAAAATGCTATATAAATAAGCATGTGAACTAAAGAGTGTTTTTTTGTTTGGGTTTTGGGTTTGTGTTTTTTTTGAGCAGTGTTCATAAGGAAGTAATTGGAGGTAGCAGAATTGGAGTAAATGAGTAAAGAATGTAGCAGTTCTCAGTTAACACTGTTCTGAATTTCCCAGTTTAATGCTGGATTTCCTCTGCTACGTATTGGCAACAGTTTTTGACTGAGGTACTAGTTTGTTCCAGTTGTCACTTTTGATGCCTTCTCTATCTCCCAACACATACCCCCAGTACTCTTTGACAGTTAAGTAGCTGTTCAGTCAAACGGGAGGATTAGGTGAAAAGTGGCAGGGACAGAGTAGCTAGATTTTTTTTTTTTTTTTTTTTTTCCCCCTTTAGTCCCTCCTCCTCCGTTCCAGCTGCTACTCTTTTTCTCCTGGCTGTTTTTCAATACTTCTGTCTCTCACTTTTGTGGAATTAGAGCAAGAAACTGGAAGGTGGTAACTCCTCTCTGCTGCTTAGTGCACCTATTGCCCAGAGGCATACCTGAACTGTCAGGCACACATAGCTGTCTGCATGCCTGGGGCTTACCTGTGTTTGCGCTCTCATCCACAGCTGTGCAGCCCTTGTACAGTTCCCCTTTTCAGACCCTTTTTTTGCTAGGGTGCAGTTCTATGGGGCTGCTGTGCATGTCCTGACCTTGATACGGGTCCAAGCACCATCTTTTGCTTGTGGTCCCCAAATGTTCCTTCCCCCTGCATTGCATCTGTTGAAGATTCCACTTCTGGAAACAGTACAGCTGCCTCTGCTCTGTGGCTGATGTCCTTCCTCAACTGAACAGAGCTTTAACGTCTTCTTTTCAGGTTTCCAGCCTTGCTGTGGGGGCTCTGGTTTGCCACTCACCTCACTGGGGATAGCTGGTTCATGTTGTGCAAATATGCACTTGATTTGCCACGGTCTGAAAAGCAGATGCTTGTAATCCGCACAGCTCTTGTGTTTGTTTGGTTTTTTTTAAAGCCTGTCAAAATGCTGGTGTGACACTTCCCAGCTCAGTATTTTCTTGGTATTCTGTAGCTTTTCCAGGGTCTGGGCAAATTCTCCTCCTGCTTTGTAGGGCACCCTCTCAGGGGCTCTGCTTCTCAGTCAGCCTTTTCCCATTGGATGTGCTGTCTTGCTTAGTCTCTCAGGCCAGTCATCTTTGACCAGAGCTTACTTGGCAGGTAAAGAAGCACTAAAAGCTTATAGTTTCCTCCTTTTTCAAGGTTTCCTCCGAGACTTTTCTTCAGCTTTGCATCTTTTAAGATAGGATTTCTCTTTGCACTTGTTTTGCTTCCCACTGCTAGTAATTCCTATTTCTGCTCACACAGACCTTCTTTGGAGAAGCTGGATAGCTGATTTCTTTACACCAAGAGGAACACTGTAGAAAAAATGCCTTTAATAACCTTACAGTGTATCTGACAGAAACTGGTCATGGAACAGCTTTTTTAAAGTACTTCTTGCTGTTATAAAATTCGGGGGGTTTCCCTTTTAGAAAGTAGGCTTTGGTACCAATACTTTGGACAGGAAATCTTAGCTGCTGTGGGAAGTGACTGAGTGTAATTATAATGGCTGTGTGAGAAATGGGGTAAAACTGACATCCTATATGAAATAGCTTATCAGTCCTTCTAGAGCTTGTACTCATCCTGATAATAGAAGCATTGATTAAACCTGACTGAATGTGAACACATAAACATGATCAGAACTGATCATGGATTTGTGAATAGAATTAATTTCCATCACAAAAATTCTTTTTTAGGAATAACCTGCCAGTTTCACACTTGCCTTGGTTCACAGTAAAACAAAAAGCTGAACCTACAGAGGTCTTCCCTAGCACTGGTCAGCCTTACACATCCCTTTCAGCTTTGCCTCTGGAATGTTTAAATACTGAATTCTGTGCTGCAACTGTTTTTACTTCAGAGCTCCGTGTTTACAAATGCGTATGTATTTAGTAGCAGTACATTTCTCTCTTCCCCTGCCCCCCGCTACCACCCCCACTTCCAGATAGAGAAACTGAGGTCTGGTTTTCCATTTCATAGTATGCCATATAGTAGTGGCAGAGCTGAGGGAGAGAAGCTAAGTATTTTTTGATTCCCACTCAGGGTCTTATGAAAGGAGTGAGGAAAAACTCATTGAAAATTGAGGGGAGAAAGTATTTGACTTCTTTAAGGAATCTGTATTTCTGGCAGTTGAAGCAGACTATTTCACAAGTTTGAAGCAGCTTTGTCAAAGCTCATCTCATGTCAAATTGGAGTTTCACTAACCTGTAGTCAGCTGCTGCAGCTTTTTACATCAGTGACTTTGAATGACATATTAGATAATGTTGAGCATAAAGTTGTAGTTATATAGTAATAGGGATATTGCTTTAGTCAATAGAAGTAGTAAGTTCAGACCAATCCTTACACCAGGCTAATGCTCCGTCACCATCAGTTGCTACCCAGTCACTGAGCACTTAAGAATAGCTGAAGTAAGATGGATAATCCAGCTCAATTTAAAAATTACTTTTAACTTTAAAATGTATACTTTTACCTTTAAAAAATGGGGGAGCCTTCCAACCACAATAACGTAGTTGCATTGATGTGTTAGAAAGAAAACAGGGTTTTGATTCTGCCAGTGCTTCAGTCAGTGGATGATTTCTATGCAGTCTCTGAAATCCACACACTGGATAGGTAGGAAAAGTAGCATATTTTTAAGCCCTTGTAGGTCCCACTTAGACAAAGCTTTTCATCAGACTTTTTTATCTGAAAGTGTTATCCAAGAGGATGGATGTTAGATAGCATCTCACCTGGGGAGGAAGGCCAAAGAGCAAGTTAATAACTGACCAGAGCATCCTGGTTTGGAGAGTTCATTTGTGGATGGCTGTTGGAAGACCGTTCACTGAAACAGGTCCTTGCAAAGTGAAGGTGGGGTGGTGCAGCTCTTTACAGCTTTTCCCATCAGTGTAAGGTTGAGGTGGAGTCTTTACCCATATAAGCTCTCCTTCAACTGGGATGGGTGGGCCATGTGGTTCTTATGTGGCTCTGGGCAAATCACTTAGTGTTTCAGTTCAACATCAAAAATACTAGAACAGAAAAAAAAAAAAAATCAAAAGAACTACATATCAGAAAATTCCTGATGGGGTGGCATAAAAGACAAAGCCAGGCTTCTCTTTGTGGCACATGGTGACAAGACAGGAGATGATGGGCACAAAACTGAAATACAGAAAATACCATTCAGACGTAAGAAAAACTTGTCTACTGTGAAGTGGTCAAAGACTGGCACAGGTTGCTCAGAGCAGTTGTGGAGTCTCCATCCTTAGAGATATTCAAAACCCAACTGGGCATGGCCTGCTCAAGGCAACCCCACTTTATGCCGAGGGGATGGACTGGATGATCTCTGGAGATCCCCTTCCAGCCTCAGCAACTTGGATTCTGTGATTGTCTTCCCCAGTATATCTACGCTATTGCCCAGGCTGTCTTCAGCCTTTTAAGTTTCCAGAATGCTTCACAGAAAAATATCCTCTTATTTCTAACGCTTCTTTATGCAACTTCTGTTGCCTCCATGTAAACATAGTGGTTCAAGATAAGCAGCAGAACTAGTATTAGGTAGTTGAATGATGTCTCTCCTGGCATGTCTTAGGTTGAGTCTTGATGGAACTAGTGTTGTCAATATTTAAGTTTGTATTTTAGATGTTTAGCTGTCTGATTAATGTTTGTATCTTAGAGCAAGAGGTATTTTATGTGGGAGCACACCTACACTAGTTACTAAATACTTGTGCCAATTCTTATTTGATATCCAGCATCATTAAAATTCATGATTGTGCCATCTGTTCTTCATCATTTGTCATACGAGTGGTCATAGGAATGTGTACTCAGATTGTGTCACAAAATATTCCAAGGAAATGTCAGACAAGAAGAAATATGGACAAAATACTACTCTGTGTACCTAGGCTCTGTTACAACCGTATTATCTGTATGGCACTTAAACCATTATTCTGAAGTTAATGGAGTATTGCATAATCCTGTGGTGCAATGCTTGAGGAAAATAATGCATGTGCACTGCATGAGATATGCAAAGAAACTTGTGCTGAAGCTATTAGAACATCAGTGCTCTTGCTAATACTCAGAAATGATATTAGTTTACTATTTTATAACAGTTTCCTCTTCTATGTGATGCCGTAGGCCAGGCTGATTGGAATCATGATGTAGGTTCCCCCTGCATTACAGTGGGACTTTTTCTGAGAATGGTCTAAATGGCTGATTCAGGCAGGAGGAAAGTCTGGGGTTTTTTTCTCTCCCCACACCCCAAAGTTAAGGTCATAGTAAGATATAAAGAATTTAAATGCACTTACTCTGGTGAATAAAACACTTTTTTTCAGGCTTGGTACCACCCATTTGGAACACTGAGAGGAAAAAGTATGGGTTTTGATAATCCTACAAAGCCTGGAGATGCAAGTGTTCAGTGTTGCTCAGATTATCTTGCCAAAAATCAGTCCATCTACCTAAAGGATTAGGTCAAACTAATCCTTTGCATGAGGCCTTTAAAATGGCAAAATACTAAAATCTTTTGTTGGGCTGCCTTTAAGGTATGACAATTCTTACTGTGATTTGGAATTGATATTTTAATAGTAGATATTGAACAGTAGTTATTTCTGTTGATAACAAGAGACTTAACACAGTTGTCAGGGTGGGGAGTATCTTTTTTTGACAATTATTTAAAATTTCACACTTTTTTTTTGTGTGAGATGATGTGATTTTTTGAACACTGCTCTCAGCAAAACATTGCTCTTGAACACTAAACACTTTTTCTATTTCCCTCACCTGCAAAAAAGGTACATTAAGTGTCATATACATTCCTCCTGATAACCTTTTTATCCTTTATATTCATCCTGGAACATGCCAGTGGAAGGAATTAAAGGGGAAACAAAGACTTTTGTCAGGCCATGAAGGGAATGAATTCACTGAGGCACTAAGGCCTGAGTGTATTTTGCTAAAACTGACAAGCATAGGAAATTGCTTGGAGCGTTCTGAAAAAACTTTTAAAATTATGTTTTCTAAAGTGGATCTAATACAGTAATGCCTGTTTAGCTTTTAAAGCTGGAATAATCAGTTTTTTCCAACTTTAATTTCTAGTGATATTTTAATTTAAATGAATTTGGGGTTTTTTCCCTCCCCCAAGCTTTATTGATATAACAATCTTTTTATCCTTGCTTGCAAATATTTCCAAGCTGTTTGTGGAAGCATTCTGAGAATTCTTACAGTCTGTCTTCAGACTCTTCCCAGATTGCTGTGTTCTGGACTTAAACGCTCCTATAGTGGAGCTGCTGGGCATGAAAATGAGTAGTAAGCTGAGAAAATGATGGCATCTTATTTCCTGGCTTGGCTTTTAATTATAAATAGATGCTGAGCCAAGGGTATGGTTGTGATTTGAAGTATAATAATGAATCTTTTGGGTTTTCTTTATAAAGGGTTGTTGAAAGGGCATTCAGAGCCCTAGAACTATCTCTTTCTAGAGTGACAGGGCCTGATCAAAAGTCTACTGAAAATAATGGGAATATCTCCTCTATTAGATTTCTTTGAGGCACAAATTGTCCTCTCTTCAGTTCTGCATAGATACGTTAGTAATTTGCAAAGAGTCTATGAAGTTTTATCAGTATCTTGTACGATACCTTTACAAACCTAGGATCTGCAAGTCACCTTTAGCAACAGTTTCCTCACTGCATCCAAACATTGCAAGATGTTTGAATGTTTGCTTCTTCAAAGTCACTCTGCAGTTTCATTCTGTTATTCCCACTAACTTGCTTTTATCAGTGTGATTAATTCAGCTTCCTCCAAGGGAAATTAAATTAAAAAAAAAATAAATAAAGGCTGCTGTTCCTTTGGAAGTAGTGGTTTCCGAAGCATCACTGAGAAGGAAGAGGAAAAATTAGCTGCATGTATAGCATTAGCATAGCATGGGGGAAAAAAAAAATACACCTTATTAAAAACAACACTGTTAAAATGAAATCTTTTCGTGGCTCTTTCTTCAACTTGAATGGGGAACTTGTATTGTGGCTTCAATGTTTTCTGTGTAACCTTGAGGGTTTTTTCTATGCAAAATGGTGTAGAATGGTATTAAAGCAGTATTCCAGAATGGTCTGGTTTTAAAGGGAATTTGGCTATGTTTAAGTTACATTATAATAGAGTGGTTGAGCTGTTGTTTAGTAATATGGTTAATTAATCTCTTTCCTTTTCTTCCTTATTTTAGCAGCTGAAGGTTCTAAAATACAAGACAAGAAAGTCACTTCAGGACAAAGCAACACTGGAACTAAACCAGGTACACCATTCCACATGCTTCATGTCATAAGGCTGTTTGCCTCAGTGGTGTATGAAAAACAGCTGTCATCTTAGGAACTTTTAAAATGTTTGATGGTCTTATACCTGTCTTACTGTTTCAGTCAAAACTGGTATCAGTGACTGATCATATTTAGTTAGGCTGGAATCTCTGATTGTTTGCAAAGAAGAAAAACTGAAAAAAATCTTTATTTTAGTACAGATTAGGAATGTGGGTTGGGAAGTGAGATAAGGCAACAGAAGCCACTATACGTGCATCTGTGCTTGCATGAGAATTATCTGCTGTAGGCAAAGATTCACAGCTTTAAATAAATGTGCTTCTGTTCAGACATTTCTTCACTTACTACAAAGCATGCCATATTCTGTAATATACTCTATGCAGCAGGCAGATGTTTGTTGTTACTTCACCATACCTGATTGGTACGTTGTGTGGATTTAATTCACTGTTCACTTACACAGTTGAAAGTCTATGTACTAAAATGCTTAATGTAGTCCTTGATGCCATGAGTCTGTTCCACTTGTGGGCTTAGACCATGATCCAGAAGAGCACTTAAATATCTAAATTCTGCCTGTATTGCAATTCAGGTACCCAAGCTTAAAATATGCAGTTAATAATGATCTTTTTTAGATGCCTGAGAAAGCATAGGTGCTTGTGTTGCTGAGGACTAGGCACACTGTAAGCACCCCTTTTTCAACTCCTTGAAGGCTTGGCAGCTCAGTGGCTGTTCTGCACTGACAGATTCTTCTCTGTCGCCAAAGTGGGTACCTTTGGCCTATGTCCCCAGAGGGAAGCAATCCCAGTGTTGTCTGTGCTCAGATCACACCCTGCATGTTCTGCCAGGCAGTGCTGGATCCAGCACAAAGCGCAGCATTCATGGCTGCTCTCTCAATCAGAAAGGCAATGGGAAAAAGAGGAGAGAATGGAGGTAACGTTACCCACTTCCACGGCAAAACCAGAACTCTTGGCATTGGACAGTGTTCAATATCCACTTTATCCTGCAGTAGTTTAATCCAGATTTTCATTTCTCAGGAGGGCATCTTAGCAGCTCCTATGTTCCCTTCATCTATGCTGGTGTGTAGAAAGGAAAACAAAATTCCAGTGGCTGGAGAGAGGGAGGGCACAGGCACATGTGCAGGGTTTAGCTCTGCACCCAGCTGGTGAGAGTCCATGAGAGTTCCTGAGAGCTGGTGGCTTGGTTTTTGTTTGTTTGGGGTTTGTTGTTATTGTTTTTTCTTTAGACTGCATATGAAACTTGTGTCAAACTGTTTTGGTTAAAAACCAAACCAGAGAGTTTGCAGTAGGAGTGACAGCTGTCACTATAAACAATGTCATTATTGTCTTGAAGGTGTCTACAGGCTGAACAAATATTAGGAGTCCAAGGCAACTCTGAATGTGTGCATGGCAGTGCAAAGGGAGCTAGACAAAGGAAAGAGAGTTTGAGATCCAAGCAATGCATCTTTTCAAATAATGTTGTGGCTTACATTTCTTTCTCCCCACAGCACCCCTGTGAACTAACATGCAAACTGGCTGTTGTTTTCCACTTGATATCCCTTTTAGTTTCTTTAGGATATGAAATTAGCATCCTAGCAGTCAAGGGTAGAAGGGAAGCAGCCATTTGTGAGAAGAGGTTGAGAGGATTATAGATCGAAATGAAGAGTGGTAGTGGTCTGGCTTTTGAAGTCACACCAAATGTGGCTGATAGTTACCTGAGCCACAGAAACTGGCCATATGTAGTATGTGTGACAATTACTAATTTAGCAAAATTACAACCTAATGTCTACAAATGTCAACTGTGCTTAAGAGTTCAGTGAGGATCAGTTATATAGAAGATTTGAAAAGCTTGCGTTTTCCTTTTGTTAATGTAAATAGGGACCAGAAGCGACTGACGTTTCAGTGCTGAATTCCTGCGAAATACCATTCATGGCTCCTAAGCTCTTTTAAATGAAGTAGTAAATTCTTAAAAATAATTTTGAACTCACAGTAAGTGTTGTAAGTTTATGGAAAAATACTGTTTTCATATGTAGTTTAGAGGCTTAATTTCCAGCAATAGGTACAAAATTAATTTCCTCTTTATAGAACTATGGCTTATTTAATCCCCAAACATCCCTCTCAGACATAATATTAAGCATTTGTATGTTATGTAAGGGTAGTGAAATAGGTTGCTGAGCGTGAGTTCACATGCATTACATCATAACCAGACTGCAACTTCTACAGCAGCGTGTGGGTCTTCCTGGAGTGTTCTCTGTAAGGCTTTGCATATGCCCAGTTATCAATTATTTCTGTATGAACTAAGGAATTCTTGCAGGATTTATCGCAAATTACATGTTTCCATCTCCTTGTGCAGCGACTTAAAACTATTGCCTGATGACAAATACAAGCAAGAGAGAGTACAAAGTACCTTGTGTGTTTGTCCTGGTATTCCCACTGAACAAGAAGAAATGCCAGTCCCCCAGGTGTTTGCCTGATGGGTTGTTAATGAGCAGAGACATGAGAAATAAAATGGGGAACAGGCCCAGTGAACTTTCTTGTTTTGCCACAATTTGAAGCTATTGAAGCTTTGTACTGGGGGTGTCAGCAGATCAGATGGATTCAGAATACAATTGTTGGAGGTTGGACTTCTAGCCAAACTATGAAGGACCATTTTCAAGGCTTAGAAAAGACATTTTAATTAACAGTGTAAGATCTGCACCAGTAACGTATGCTCCAGCTTCTAGCAGAGCAAAGGTAATATTGGTCTGCTACAAAGGTGTTATGCCCCTCTTTGTGCCAATATTGATTTAGCTCTTTGTGATCCCAAATGCATGCAAACCAGCTTGTTACTGAAGACACACTCTGCATAGCCTGCAACTTAATGTGAATTCTTTAGGATTGTTCTAGCATCCTGGGGTCTTGGGAGGAGGTGCTGTGTGTGTGCATGAACACTATCAGGTGTGTGATAAAAAAAATAATTGGATATCTTCAAACAGAATGGCAGAGGGCAGCTTTAAAAATTTATTTTATTCCTTCCATTGCTTATAATTAGGAATTCTTAAGGGAGACCTTTTCAGTTTGCCTGTCCATGTAACACTCCTGCCTCTTTGAAGAACTGCTGCTTCTCCCAGATAGGGAAATATCCTCTCAAGAAAGGAAAAAAAAAAAAGCCTGGAAGGAGAATAGTACATTCTGAAAGAAGCAGGATTTTACGTTATTCCCTAGTGTCTCATCATTCTCTGCCAACTCGATGTTACATTGACTTTGCTGAAAGCCCTTGAAGGGAATCCTTGTTTTCCAGGGGAATCATATTGGATGTGCATTATTCCACTAGCACTAATTACTCATGCTACAGAAATTCATGTTTTGTGAATCTTGCGTGCCAGCCACAAGAGAGAAGGAATATTGTTACCCTTTTGACCTGTCTATGCATGCTGAAGAGACTGCATGCAAGTCAGCACACTTCTTAACATCAGCCAAATGTTAATCTATACCTTATATCAGTCAAATCTATGTAATGGCATGGCTAGGCATAGTTTCATAAATGGCAGCACTGTATGCTATTCAACCAGCATTAAAGGTTTGATCTCTAACTGGGTGATGGGTTACTTTTGTCTTTGCTGGTGACTTGTTCACTTGTTGCACCTTTCACTGGGGCTATCATGTTTGAATGTTCCTCTTCCTATCAATTATGCAATGGGTTTTCTCCTTGCAGCTCTTATTTTGCATTGCTATTAATGCCATTACTTGGGGCTGTAGTCTCTGACGCTTGTTGAGATGATAGTTTTTCACTGATGAGAGTTAAGAATAAACTGAAGCTAGTCGTCAGTGAACTTGTTCATCCAAGAAATCCTGTCATCCTGATGCAGAAACTTCTGTTGGAGTATGAAATGCGCATTACTGATTTTTCGTCTAATTCAAATAACTATTCAAAATCTGTCTAGCACATCCTCACTTCAGGGATTTATTTCTGCAAATATCTTTAACATCATTTTTATGACCCATTGTATTGTTTTGCCAGTAACTTTTTTCATAGGTATGCAGTCTATACACAAATAGGCTGACTTTACATGTTTGTACAAATTGCTTACTTGTGTGTTTGCACTGAATAGTGAAAAGGATCTGTTGTCTTGTTTTTATGTGCACTTCCATGGTGATGGTATTCTAGGTAGTTCTTTTTCTTAAAATACTTAAATACTGAGTTCCCCTCAATACTAAAATAAATCAGACCATTTCTTTATACCCAGAAATCGTTTTGATTTTTCTGTGGGTTTTTTTTTTTACTTGTGTTTTTATTCAAAGGAGACTTTTTCAGTGCTAGTGAAAAAAAGCATAAAATTACTGGTTTTCCAGGTTTAACAAAACAGGCTAAGGATGAGCAGGAAATTAGTTTTTGCAGCATGCTGAGATGAATTGGTAACTTGGATTTTGTTCCCTTTTTGTCTGGAACAGCTCCACTGCTGAGGCTGGAAGTAGGATGCTAGCTGTTTAGCATTTTGTTGTCTTCCAGAGAACTCACTGAGCAGCCTGAATTTTTATAGTCAAGCCTGGGCTCTGACACAGATTTTTCATATTATCCTTAGTCCTGTTGCTGTAATCCAAGTGGCCAGTTGCAGATATTTTTAAAATCGTGTAGCTAACTTTTAATCTACCAGGACAGGTAAGGAAACTAGCATCTTACTTCTCTGGTATTATACCAGTCCATGCATGTGATGCACTGTCATAATGCGTTTGCCAGACCTTTTAACACATGCACACACAAACATCGGTGGAGATCAGTACCATGCTATCTTCAGAAGCTCAACCAGAACTGCTACGGTGTTTTGATGTGGCCTGTTTTGCTTGGGTACTGAGCTGCTTCAGTCTCGTGAAATAGGGATTATTGGTTTTTTGAGGTAGTACTGGTGGGAAGAGGGTGCTGCATTGTAATAGAATTTCCTGTGGATGCAGTTTGGAGAGAGGTTATAGAATAATAGACAATATTTTGTCAGAATGCTCTCAAGCAATCAAGTTGTTATAGGCTTGGAAACAAAACAAAACTTCTTCCTGGGTTTTCACAGGCAGTACTCTTGCTTGGAATTCAGAGTTACAACTTAGTCAATTCTTTGGGAGTGTTTTACATCTTGATAATTAGAATGTATTAATATTTTTTTAATTGTTCCATTTTTTTTCATAAGATGGATTTCTGGAAAAGTGATGTGTTTTGAAAGTAGAATAACTAGAGTGGTTTAAAGGTCATTCCCCTAAAAGCTTGTTTATGGTACTATTTGATTTTATGCTATATGCCTAATTTTCCCCCTCCCTCCATTTGTAGATCATCCAACAATACTAAAGGTTGATGACAGGCAACGGCTTGCTAGAGAACGGAGAGAAGAACGAGAAAAACAGCTAGGTAAGGCCTACTCTGTATTGGTTTTGATTCTTTGTTTGGTTTTTTTTAATGCACTATCATCTGCAAGCAGTGTTTTTGCCAGTTTGCTTTTAGGAGCATTGAGCAAACTGATTGTGCTAGATATGCAATAATGTGATTCTAGATACACTATTACATCTTCAAATTAGGTCTTTTAATTCATGCACAGCTTGGGATTCACCGTTACTATACCTGTCACACACCTATTGCTTTTGTGAATCTGAATGAAAAATTGGTTGATTTCTGAAATCATGCAAGGTGTAAATGGAATTTTGAAGTTTTAAAATATTTTACCAATTAAGATTAGACTACTTAATATGTTGAATACATCCTTTATTGCCATAAAACAGAATTGCAGAACATGTTGCCAATGTATGGTTTGAATTTTTCTATATAAACTTGGATTTGTTTCAGGTAAAACCTTTAGTAGGTGTCAAATAGATGTGCTCAATATCTTATAAAATGTCACCTGTGCATGAGCATGTATAGCACTGTTCAAGTGAATAGTGAAGGTGAAGGTTACTTAACAAGCGGCTAGTGATGGGCAGTATACTGAGTGTCATGGTGAGAAAATTATAGAATTATGTGAAGCAAAATTGATGGCTTTCTGAAAACTATTTATATGTTTGGCTGCCACAACATTCTGTGGCAATTGGGAGGTTGGGGAGCACAAGTATTTTCTGTTATTTTTTTACATGTTCACCATGATTTCTTTGGATGCTACATTGTTCTTATGGCTTGAGAAACAGAAGTACTTTACTTCCACTTTCTAGCTTCTCTTAAGTTTATAAAACTGTATCATAACTCCACCCAGAGTTATGCTGCTTTTTCTAACCTATAGAGCCATGATTTATTGCCATCTGGGTCTTAATAGCATTAATATCCTTCCTTCTTTTCAGCACCTTATAACATTGTACTAGCCATGCATGAATCACTAGGGTTGTTTTGGAGGGGAAAAGGAAAGCTTTCGTTTGGCTTGCTCAAGGGAAAACATGACAGGATGTTTGCCAATCCCTAAAAAGCTGCCCCTGGAGTTGAGGTTGATGGTATGTCTAGGCTAAGTTTCTTCAGGTTCAAGAGCAAATGGAGGTTACTGGCCCATTTTAATTAATTCATCATAGATGACACTTCCATGTCTTGAATTTATTCTTTTTTCAGGTTTGATCCTTGTGTAGTAACAGTGCTTTACTCAAGTGCAGAGAGAGATGCTTTCCTCTGATGCTTTCAGTTTTCCTGAACTCTGATTTTTCTAGCTATTGATAAATGAATATTTGTTACTGGAAGGACATGAATTCCATTGAGAAATGTGTCATTTTATCATAGAATGGTTTGGGTTGAAAGGGACCTGTCATGGTTTTGGCTGGGATAGAGTTAATTTTCTTTCTAGTAGCTGGTATAGTGTTATGTTTTGGGTTTATTTACACAGTGAGCATCTGTGTGGAGCTTAATTGCTGGCCTGGGGTTAAAACAACAGTACCTTAAAGATCATCCAGTTCCAACCCCTCTGCCATGGGCAGGGACACCTTCCACTAGACCAGGTTGCTCAAAGCCCCATCCAACCTGGCCTTGAACACTGCCAGGGATGGGGCATCCACAACTTCTCTGGGCAACCTCTTCCAGTGCCTCACCACCCTCGCAGTAAAGAATTTCTTCCTTACATCTAATCGAAATCTACGCTCTTTCAGTTTAAAACCATTACCTATCGTCCTATCATTACACTCCCTGATAAGGAGTCCCTCCCCATCTTTCCTGTAGGCCCCCTTTAGGTACTGGAAGGCTGCTATAAGGTCTCCCCAGAGCCTTCTCTTCTCCAGGCTAAACAACCTCAACTCTCTCGGCCTGTCTTCATAGGGGAGGGGCTCCAGAACCCAATCATCTCTGTGGTCCTCCTCTGGACCCGCTCCAAGAGGTCCATGTCTGTCTTATGTTGGGGGCCCCAGAGCTGAACACAGCACTCCAGGTGGGGTCTCACGAGAGCTGAGTAGAGGGGCAGAATCACCTCCCTCGACCTGCTGGTCACGCTTCTCTTGATGCAGCCCAGAACGAGACTGGCTTTCTGGGCTGCAAACACACACTGCTGGCTCATTTTCAGTCTTTCATCCACTAATACCCCCCAGTCCTTCTCCTCAGGACTGCTCTCAATCCACTCATCGCCCAGCCTGTATTTGTGCTTGGGATTGCCCTGACCCATGTGCAGGACCTTGCACTTGGCCTTGTTGAAGTTCATGAGGTTCTCATGGGCCCACCTCTTAAGCCTGTCAAGGTCCTCTTAGATGGCATCCTTTTCCCTTTATGATGGATAGTAGCTTAGCCACTTCATCTGCCAGTTCCCTCAGGACCCGCAGATGCATCTCATCAGGTACCATGGCCTTGTGCACCTTCAGGTTCCTTAGATGGTCTCAGACCTGATCTTCTCCTACGGTAGGTGGTTCTTCATTCTCCCAGTCCCTGCCTTTGCTTTCTGCGACTTGGGTGGTGTGGCTGGAGCACTTGCAGGTGAAGACTGAGGCAAAAAAGTCATTGAGTACCTCAGCCTTCTCCATGTCCCAGGTAACCAGGTCTCCTGTTTCCTTCTTGAGAGGGCCCACATTTTCTCTAGTTTTCCTCTTATCACCAACCTACCCGTAGAAGCTTTTCTTGTTGCCCTTGACGTCCCTGGCCAGATTTAATTCTATCAGGGCTTTAGCTTTCCTGACCTGATCCCTGGCTGCTCACACAATTTCTCTGTATTCCTCCCAGGCTACCTGTCCTTGCTTCCACCCTCTCTTAGGCTTCCTTTTTGTCTGTCATTTTTGCCTGACTTCCTCTTTGTTGGGATGCAAGGCTCCTGAGCTTGTAGGAGGTTATGCTTGAATATTAACCAGCTTTCTTGGGCCACCCTTCCCTTCAGGGCTGTATCCCATGGTACTCTACCAAGCAGATCCCTGAAGAGGTGAAAGTCTGTTGTCCTGAAGTCCAGGGTAGCGAGCTTGCTGTGTGCCCTCCTCGCTGCCTTAAGGATCTTGAGCTCCACCATTTCATGGTCACTGCAGCCAAGGCTGCCCTTGACCTTCACATTCTCCACTAGGCCCTCCTTATTGGTGAGAACAAGGTCCAGCATAGCACCTCTCCTTGTTGGCTCCTCTATCACTTGGAGAAGGAAGTTGTCATCAGCGTGTTCCAGGGGTGCCTGCATTGCTTATGCCCTGCTGTCTTGTCCTTCCAACAGATATTGGGGTGGTTGAAGTCCCCTATGAGGACCAGGGCTTGTGAATGTGAAGCTGCTTCTATCTGCCTATAGAGGGTATCATCTGCCTAGTCTTCCTGGTTGGGTGGCCTGTACCAGACCCCCAGTATAATGTCACCTGTCCCTGCTCTCCCTTTAATCCTGACCCATAAGCTCTTGGTCGGCTTCTCATCCATCTCCAGGCAGAGCTCCATGTGCTCCAGCTGGCCATTGACATAGAGGGTGACACACCCTCCTCATCTCCCCTGCCTGTTCTTCCTAAAAAGCCTGTATCCTTCCTTTCCAACACTCCAGTCATAGGAACCATCCCACCACATCTGCGTGATGCCAGTAAGATCATAGCCCTGCAGGCGTGCATCTGCCTCTAACTCCTCTTGTTTATTCCCCATGCTGTGTGTGTTTGCACAGAGACATTTAAGTTGGGCCCCTGATGAAGCTGACTTACTGGCTGGAATTCCTTCATGCAGCTCTTCAGGTGCTCTCCTGCTGGCCTGTGATCCTTTTTCAGGCTGTGACATATTTTAAAAGTGACATCAAACTGTAGGGTTTTTTTTTAAGTTGACATGGAATCCTTCATTCCTAAATGGGAGAGTTCTGCATGTCCCTTTGATATATGAGTGTATTGTGTTTTCTCACATGAAGAATTATTTTGCATTAACAAGAAAACTGAAAGTTGCGTTGTACTTTCTTCTGTATATTTGTCTGCTAACATTATGATTTAGGAGCTGTCTCCTGAGATTCTATTCCAGTACAGCAAAGCAATGATTTTTACAATGGCATGCAAGCTTTGGAGGTTTTTTTAGTGCAGAACCTAGATAATCAGTCACTCGTGTCATGTGAACCATAGCAAAGAAATGCCTAAGCTGTCTGTCTTAAAAATCAAGTTGTATAATGTTGTTACATAAATGTGTCTCACTGAAAATTAGAGTTGGATTTTGTTAATACTGGGACATCATCCATGCAACAGTAAAGCAACTGAAGGAAGGATTTTTTTATTATTTTTTTTTTTTAGAATTAAGTTGGATTTAAACTTAATTCCTCTCCTTTTGATTTAGGGGATCTGTCAAGTTTAGCAAAGGCTTCCTTTTAAGCAGAAGTTGAGAATTTCAGTAATACCTCAAGTGAAATTATTCTCTTCCCCCCTCCCCCCAAAAGACAGTGTTCAGTTCTGTAAGTGTAGAGCTGGTACTTTCAGCAACTTGAACAGCAGGAGGTCATATTATCCATCTTTTCATGAAAATTAAGTTGTTTGACCCTTCTGTTGAGATCATGTGGAATACTAGTTTAATAATGATTATGTTTGTTTATTGGGCAATATTCTGATGTTACAGGAGCGTTGATTTAAGACCTATTTTTTTTCCCCTTTTGTTTACTCTCAAGCTTTAATTTTTTTCAAGTTTGGGGTGCTGTGATAGATGTGGTTTTCATTGTGGTATAATGGGTCAGTATGTGCTCTGCACTCTTGAGGATTTGCTTGCACCTAGCAGTGGTATTTTAGCAGTCTTATTCTACTTACCACACTTTGGTGTCTACCTCTTCTCTTTTTAATGAGAGTTTAGAGAGTAGCAAAGATGAGTGTTGTCATTTTTGTTGTCTGGATACATACAGCATATGTGTGGTGGGACTGTCGGTATCTGCTGTTTCTTGAGGATCACGTTATGCTACCTAATTGAAAACAATAAAAAGGCTTCTACAAAAATGCCCCTTTTACCTTAGTGTATTCATGTCTAGTTTTGAAACTTTCTTTAGAAAATGTAGAAGGCACACAGGGACACGTATGCTATTTCAGCTAATCACCCCATCATGAAGGAAAGATTTTTTTAGTTCCTTCACTGTAGGAAAGGCATTGTTTTTTGAAATGCCATCCCAACACTTCTGAAAGATGAATTCTTTGGCTTTTTTCTGTGCAATTCATGTTTGCCATGACTAATAAGTTGTATTGATTTTTGGGTTTTTAGCTTTATTCTTAGACTTGCCTTTTCATATGAGCAGAAATAAAGGAATTGCTTAGGAGCCATGCTTCAAGTGTTTTATTCCCCTGACCGTTTGGTAATGTGTATATTACTTGTTGATATGCACATTCAGACCTTTAAAGGATTATTAGGGTAATCTTTACTTGAGTCTATAACTAATGCTTCTGATGTGTCACCTGCTCTTTAGTAATCATGTTTGCATTTTGTGATGTTTCTGCTAGCACTCTTTCCGACAGTGCCTCTGCATGAAGTTAATGTCTGCTCTTTAAAATATGAATACCAGATCTCTTTGTGTGAGACCAACCCTCTTGGGTCATGCAAGATGGGAATCCCAAGAAAGGTGGTGGTAGGTGAGGGTGATAGCTGTCAAATGGGGCTGCTCCTAGAGGACAGAGTGAAGGGAGCTGCCACACTTCTGGCTCCAGCTCAGTACTATGGCTCCTTCGCATGTGTCGGGCTGACTGGCTGTGTTTGGCACTGTAGGCTGTGTGAGACACATGTCAGAACTGAGTTGTATGTGAAGGCAAACATGGTAGGTGGCCTAGTCACACTGGAAAAGTTTAACAAAACCTTCTGCGTTTTCAGTAGGGGGGTGTCACCCTTAACTCTGCCATATTGATTGTATCTGTGCGGGCAAATTAAACAGCACTGAAGAGCATTCCCTGGTGCCGAAACTCAATTGTTCTTGCTGTTAAACTGTTATGATGGATCCTGGCAGGGTTTTGGCTCCAGCCAACTATCTGTCTTGCTGATTCCCAGACAAGGCTTGGGAATTGGCAGGGGAGGCCCATGGGCTTTTCCTCATGTGTTGATTGAGTACTGTCGCCATTTTGGAGGGTAGAAGTTTAGTAGTACAGTTGAAAGTTGTTCCATGGCAGTTGGTGTCTAGGCACGTTCCATTTATTAGCATAGACCTGGTTCTCCGTGACTGGAAAGAAAAATCAAAATGTGTTTTTCAACAGGGAAAGTTACTAGGATTTTAATATGGGTTTCATTCTGATAGCCTTAGGTAGTGGCCTAGCAAAGAGGAAGAGTTGGGGATTTCTTGTTTTCACTTCACAGTATCTCAGTCTCTGATTCTTGAGAGAACCATTTTAAGTCTTACATCCATGCATGTTTTATCTATGCTACACTGACCTTTTTTTATCACAATTAGCATCCTGACAAGGACATATGGCTCATTTAGTTTCTGGCATTGGGAACAAAAGATGGTAATCCTGCCATCTGACTTAACTCTTCCTTTAAGGAAATGTGTTATTAATCTTAGGTTTTAGAATACGTCTGAGTTTCAGGTTGGCTAAAACCATTAAATTCTTAATACTTACAATGCATAAGCATTAAAATAGTATTTTAAAGATCACACTATGATACAAATTCCTCTCCCATTTGAAAATTATCATTGGCAAAACATCACATTAATAAAAAGTACTTTTTTTTTCTGTCAGTGAATTCCTTCTGGCATATTCTGTTCTCTGGCAGCTGGGGACAGAACTTTAGCTGACATTTCCACAGTCAGAAGCCCCACAGAAACTGGGAATCAGTGACCCCAGCATATGAATCATTTTGGGATGTTCTCAGAGGACTTGAGTGTCAGAAGGGTTTATAAGACAAGCAAACAATTTTTAAGGAAGATTAGTTTAAAAATTTCTGTGCCAAATGTCCCTCAGAGCATGGTTACTGGGGAAGGGTTGGCTTAGAGAATCTAACATTAACTTCAGCTTTAATTACAACTCTGAAGTTCACCTTTTAATTCATTCAGTCAGCCATTTCTGTGGCCTGATGGAACGTCCCCATTTTTAGGTATGGTTAAAGCATCACTGATCCATTTTTCTGCTAATGCAGCAAGGAGGCGATCACAGTCTTGGACAGTGCGGAGCTGGCAGTGAGGAAAGGTGAAACAGCGGTCAGAGGAGAAAGCTATTGCTGAGGTCGGTGCTATAAAGTCAGAAAAGATAAAGGCTGGAAAGACTGACAAAGGCTATAGGATCTTTACTCAGGTAAGCTGTCCATCCAAGGTGGATGCAAAAGGCAGATTGAGAAAGGGTGGTGCTAGAGTAACCTGCCTTTATATAGGTGGTAAACCAGAAGGAAAAGGACTAAAGTGAAGAGGCAGCAGAAGGGGCAGCAAAAGAAGAGCTGGGGATACCTCCCTTTGCTTCATGTGGATAAACAGAAAATAGAGGCTTTGACACTTAATGCATGCTCCCCCTTCCTTACAGCCTAAAACCTCTGCAAAGAATGGCTCTCTGTGCATGACTGGGGAAAGAAACTACAAAATGATTTCCACAAAAGACATGTGCATGGTTTGCAGTTAAGATCTCCCACATTAAATTCGTTAATTCTAGTGTAAAATTGATTGGTTTCAAGTCTTACATGTCTCTTAATATTGGAATGTTTCTTTCTTGACTGACCTTGTTTTCTTTTGTTCTGTTATTCACTTCAGAGGTGCCAGAAGTATAGTCTTAATTATGTTGCTTTGTAATCTAATCTAGCATTACTAGTTTGCAAACAAGCAGAAGGTATTAACAGCATGTCCAGGGCTCAATTTCTAAATCTTGTTTTTATGCTCTAATTTTGTGCCCTTGTATCACATGACTGTCTTCAAAATTATAGATCGTACTAAGTAATGAGATAGAACAAGGACGAGGTTGTGACTTTTCTTTATAATTTCTAGTTTTAATGTAAATGTTCCTACACTACTTAAGCTTGCAGCATACAGATACTATTTGAATGACAACCAAGGTTTCTTTGAATGATTCTTGCATGTTGTCAGACAATGTGTGTTATTATGAGGGAGAGAAGTATTGTGAAGTTGTTAAGGCTCAGCCCCAAGAAAAAGCCTTTTCATTGGACTGTACCTGTACTGGAGTCCAGCATTGGCTCAGGACCGGGCATAGCTCTTAGTATAGCTTCTGGAAGAACCATCATAAAAGTGGGTATTTTCCCCTTCTACATGCTGCAAATTGGCTGCTCTTCCAAGTTGATTGGACCTTTTAGAGGTATCTTCCATTTCCTGTAGGCTCTTCTGCTGATTCCTTCTATCAGCAAGGCATTTGATATATGTGTCTCTATGAAACACAGCTTATTGTGCTTCTAGAAGCACACTTATGTATTCAGAATAGGGCTTAATATCCCTAATTTTTACCCTAGAGTAGGCATTTTTAACCCTTGAGTAAACTTCAAGTTTTACCCTAGACTACAATTTGTTAATTTCTGTCTGGGGTAGCAGGAAAGAAGTTTCTGCAAATTCATAAACAGGGACATGAGAATGAAATAAAAAGATGTTATTTTAAACTTTTTATTTTTCCTGAAGATATCATCAGATAGCTAAGAACACTAACTTATGTCACTGTATATACCTACCTTGCAGATGGCAAAAACTGAGACCTTAAGTTCATGCAAGAATGTCAGTAGTGCATACAGGAAGCAGTGAAAACAAAGGAAATAGTCTCCTTTGATTATCTAATAAGAGAAAATGTAGGAATTAGTACTTAATCATTTCCTGCTTTTAATTTTTTTTTTATTTCCCTATCTGTGGAAAAAGTTAAATTAATGAAAATAGATACTACACTTTTTCTCAGAAAACAGATGTATTGTAAATCATGCTTTTATGTACTAATGAAATACTTGGTCCAAGCATAAAATTAGTAGCTTCCTCATGTTAATATGGGTGTATATTTTCTGCTGCTTTTGCCTGTAACTTAAAGGTGATGGAAAGACATAGCTTTTATATTTGTTTGAAATCAGACCTATTTATTTTGTTATAATTTATTCCAGTCTGACATTTCTATTTGCCTTGGTAATCCATCATTAATGTGCGTTTCTGTTATTGAGTTGTCTTTTCTTGTCAAAAAGTATGATTTTATTGTCCCTTCTTTGAGGAGCAGAAAGTTGAAGATCAGTGTTCTATCCAGAGGTTTAACATTCTGATTGTCTTCCCAGTAGTGAGAGTGTATGTGAAAGTTAACTCTTTTACATACCAAAACATAAAAATGTTTTCAGCCTTTCTCTTCCTGAATTTAGTCTTGAAAATTCAAATATACTATTTCATTACTTTTTCTAAACAACATGACAGGCTGAAGCCTATGGAAACCACCACAAATAATGCCCCAAGAAGGTCTAACCATTTACATCAATGACAGAAAGAACAAACAATATCTATGTCTTTTATAGGCAAATTAATATTCCAGTGACATCAGTTAAGAAAGTTGGGATTTTTTTATTCTTTGCTTTTCTTAATTTCTTGTATCCTTCAGGAAGTGCTTTATTTTCAGTAGAAAACTAAAGAGCCTTTTCATGCTGGGTTGCCACTGTAAGCAGATTCCAGGCACAAAAGATCCAAATGATCTCAGGATCTGTGGAAGTCTTTCCACACAGCAGTGGCTTGTCTTGATATGATCATTAGAGTATGTACGTAAGTGACTATTGAGTAAAAGCCAACATGCTGCAGCTAGATGGAGTTTCATGAGATATGTGCTACTAAGCTCCTTAGGTGATCTTAGCTTTTTCAAACAGACTAGATGTTTCAAAACTTGTGCAAAATGGTTTGACTGAATTGTAGTTTTGAAAACTACATTGTTTGGGTTACTTAGTGTGTTCAGAGTCTATGTAATGGGGTGTGTGCATGCCTTTTTTTTTTTTTTTTTAATTCATTTGTATAGCACCATGGTGATAGGATGCTGTAAGACTCTACCTAGAACATTTTCTATGTGAAGGTAGGTCTAACATACATTGCAAACATGATGTTGCATAAGGGAACAATCTAGTTCCACTCTTGAATGGTTAGCTAGGGAAGCTAAAGCTTATAACAAAGATCAAATTTTGCAAATTTTGTATGCAATAAATGAAATGGACTCCAGTTTAAGAGGAGCATAGGGAATGATTGTCTTTTTTTTTTCTTTTTTTTTTCCCCCAAGATCCATTTCTGTGATATCTACAGATAGATGAATAATAAAGATTGGAAATTAAAACTCATTATTATAGTTTGTGCATGTTAGAATAAAGTAAGTCCATAAATTCATATACCTTTTAAAGTTAAAATATTACAAGTTCTGCATTTACATGTATCTGTGCAATACTATCCTCAGAACTGAAACAAATCCTCTAAATATTTCTGTATCAGAAATTAAACATAACAGTAGGCTCAAATAGGAAACAGTTCAGAAGGTGAAAACTAGCAGGAGAAGCTTTGTGGGAAGTAATTATGCAGAAAGAACAGAAGGAAGAGAGTAATATCACATCCTCCAGGAATGGCATTTAAGTTATTTAACATTACTGCAGTCTAGCACTAATGAACAATTATTTGAGGAAAAAAATGAAGATAAAAACTTAGACTTGAAATGGGAAAAAATTATTACAAGTATTGTGTTGTTCACAGTGTATTATTAATTAAGTTCTGTTGAAATTTGGTTTTATGAAGTGAAATATTTTACCTGTTCAGGCCTGTAAACTCAGGCTCTGAATGTATCTTCCTTTCCTTTTGTGTCTTCATGAGTAATAGGCATGATTTCCCAGCCTCACTGTGCCTTTTGTGAAACTTCTGTCTTCAGACAGGTGTCCAGTATGTAGTAATTGGTTCTGTTGATGGAGGAGAAAATTGATTTTTGGAGAAAACATATCCTAAGCTGGGGATATGACTTGTCAGAGAAACAGGGACGTGGTACTGCTCAGAACAGACCTGCAGAGGTCTTTGAAGATGAGACAAAAACTTTTGAATTTAATGGGTGTGGAATTAGGCCATGACTGAAAGCTTGGGGCAGAGGCTTTCTTAAATCTGTGAAATACAGAGAAGCCATATTCTGTAACCTTCCTTTTAGGTGTAGGGTGGGTTTGAATTAGTCTGGTGCGAACAAGGTGATATCAGCTTCTCTGCATGTATTGCATTGACCTGCTGTCAAATTCAGCAAACTATCGAGCCCTGTCTCACTTCAGGAGAGCTCAAGCAGGCTGTGCTACACTCCCCAGCAGTCCTGTTTCTGCCTCAAGGCTTCTTCTGGTTTCAGAACCCCCTAAACCCACTCTGCTTACCCATCTGCCCAGGCTGACCAGTTTCCACTGTGAGCATCTGCAGCTAAGAGTGTTGGAAGAAAAAAGGCATGGAAGCAACCTGGTTTTAACAAGGTTGTTTCCTTGGTCCATCTGATCTCAGTCCCGTGAGCAACATTGTCAGCATGGGGAGGAGTACAAACTCAGGGCCTAGAGGAGGGTAAATGCTGCTTCTCTTGGTGTCAGCCAGCTCTTTGTTTAAAATGGTCATGAAACCTCACCAAAATGGGTAATGTGTGTGCTTTGAATAGGGATATCTGAAGTGCTCCTATCCTGTAATAATAAGTGTTAACTTTCTCTGAAATTTTCATCAAAGATTCAGGAGAAAGAAGGCATTAACATGAAATGTTTGCAGTGCAGAAATCAAAGATTAATGATACTCTTTATTCTTTTTCCCTTTAAGTGTAAGAACTTTAGGAATGTCTTCTGCCAGCTTTTAGATGGTATTAAATATAATAAGTATCTCTTTTTCTTTTTTCTTTTTTTTAAAAAAAAGTTATCCTCGTTTGCTGATGAAAACAAGATAAATGTGCATAGAGTAAGTGGAAAGAGCAGTACAGTTCATTGATGTGGCTGCCTACTCTTGGGCTGACCCTATTGTGCAATCCAACTCTGCAGAAGCTAGTAGGAAGAACAAGATTTGCAAAAATCACTACCTTTCTGGTGGCACGCTGACAGTGGTTCTGCCCAAGGCATTGGTTAGCCAAGTTAGACTGTTAAGCAGAAGGCAAAGACAAAAAGAGGAGGCCAGTACCTCAGAGGCGACATGTCTTACACTTCAGCTGTTCAGGATGTAACGCAATTGTTGGAGTCTTAGGGCTCAGAGTAAGCCCTTTGCTCAGTCTTCTCTGGACCTGGGTAATAGAAAGACAGCATCATGAGGGGTTATATAGCTCCAGGAGAAGAGCAGACCATAGTAAGAGTCATCTCTCTGTCCATCCATTCTCTTGGTGAGCTATTGGCTCCCAGGAAGGGGCAGCAGATGCGTGTTTCTGGTTTACAAATTAGTCTGGCATTTGGAACACCAATTTTTGTGTTTATTTTGTTATGTTGTAAGGCTTTAATATAGAAGAAGGAGCCTTTGCAGATTTCAGTTGGCCTGGAAGCTGCATTTTCTGCCGTGTTCTGCTATTTTCTGCCTTAGTCTACAGTTCGCATTTCTCCTTCAAGTCACTTAACTAAATTAGCATAGAAAAGTATTTCTGTAAATCTTCTGGTGGACCCTGCATTAGTATTTTACATTTGTAGGTGTCACTTTTCACACCTATTGTTAGAAATTATCTAAGCAACTGTACATTATTCTAGCTATGATTGTTAAATTTCCTGCAAACATCTTGCTGAACTTTCACCCATCTTGCCAAGAGGGTGCCTTATGGTTGCTCGTAGCTGCTGAACAAACATCTCTCTGTTAGTTTGCATACCACAGCAAAGCTGAACACGCTGTTTGCATTTCTTAGCAAATTATTTGAGATTTGAAATGGTAGAGAGCTGTTTTCTTAAGGGAGATACTCTACATATGAACTGGTCTACTCAGGGTGGAGGTTTTTCATGAATGCGTATGCAAGTACATAAGGTTTAGAGTGCAATCCAAGTTCTTTATTAGGTGAGGTGGCATTTGTTTGAGTTAGGCACGAAAGTGCAGAAGAGCAGTTTGGTGAAGAGGAGTCTTAGTGTTACAAGAAGCAGTTGCAGTGTCTGCTCTGAACACCTAGAAGCATTTGGGGTTTTTTGGTTTTGGTATGTGGTTGTGTCAACACAAATATTTCTGATAATTGAAGGCTGGAGTTGCCATTCTAGAGTACGTGATTATAACAGTAGGCTCTCCCACCCCCGCCCCAATGGAATTTTAAAAATACTCTTAGACTTAGGTAGAGAACGTCTTAAATTGCTGGCCTCGGAAATTGAAAGTCTTTTTGACACTTTGCTGTCCTGGTTCCCTGTTGCTGCTGTGTTATCAATGAGTTCTTTCTGTGTATGGTTTTCTAATGTGGTTCTTGGTGATGTTTGTCTCATGACCTTCACATGCATCTCTTCCTGCACTCCCATCTGTCAGTTCATGAGGATCCAGAGGTATCAAATGTCTAGGATTTTTTAAAAGCAAGTAACAGGGGTTTTTTTAGAACAGAAAATTTCTGGGACCTGAAGCTTTCAAGACAGCAATGAGGAGAGGTCCAGAGTATCATATATAAATGGTTTCATGTGGACTACAGTTTAAGCCTGTGTTCCAGATAGTACCTTCACGAAAATTCAGACCCTGATGGGGAGCAAAATCAGTCTCGTAGTGCTTCTTGATTTGTGTTAATTAGTACTTCTGAAATGTGCTGTTCAGAGCTCTGCAGCCGTGGAGTTATATGGCAGATTAAAGTTCATGTTTAGACTGAAGTGTTTGGTGGGTAACTTGTTTCCTTCTGGTCACCTGTTGGTACAGCTAACAGTCCAAGTGCTAAAATTGTCATCCCAGCTACTTCTGTCCTAAGAGATCTGTATTGACCAGTAAAGGTATATAGCAGTGATAGTTTTATCTTTCTTTCTACAGTAAAAGATGACAGAGAATATTTTGTTGTTTGTGCAACAGAATTGTGTTCACTTACATCTGACTTAAGTTTTTAGGTATTTTAAACTAAAAAAAAAAAAAAAATCCCTTCTTCCACATAGAGACTATATGCTCAACTAATTTAACTATTTCTGGTGGTAATTCATAGTAAATGAAATGAAATGAATGTGTCACCAGGGTACATGATGTTTTAATATATGAGGAGAGATTAGGGTATTACGTATGTCTCCTAAAGAAGATGAGTTTAAAAGTTGTTCCATTCAGCTTGGTTATTCAAATTATATTAAAGACTTCATCACATATAGCATGTTAATGCTTTTACTTCTGATTTTTCTCACAGCTGCAAGAGAATCCATCTGGTTAGAAAGAGAAGAGAGAGCCCGGCAACATTATGAAAAACACCTAGAGGAACGCAGAAAGAAGCTAGAAGAGCAGAGATTAAAGGAAGAGAGGAGGCGAGCTGCTGTAGAAGAAAAGCGAAGGCAGAGAATAGAAGAAGATAAGGTAAGAATAAAAGTCATGAAAACACTTTTCAGCTTGCTTTTACCATATGATATGGTACTATCAAACTTTTTCTTTAAGAGTTGATGGAAAGAATGCAACGTAAGTCATGGTTAGTATGAGAGCGCATGTGAAAGAGGATTTTAAGCCTTGCTTGCACAGATACTGCTTCTTAAAGTGCCCTTTATGAATCGAATGCAGCTAAGCTGAGCATATCTGGGTTACAGTGTATAGCACTGCACAAACTCATGCAGAAAAAATATAAATTGGGTTCGTTTCTTATGGTTCTCTTAATTCTTAGCCATTCAGTGTAAGGGTAGCTACATATTAGTTACCCTAACAAAACCTTTAAGAAAGTGAGTGTGTAATGAAATGTGCTCTTGACTGATTTGTCTTGGTTAAGCTGGGAGCTAGGTGCAGTGTGATCCTACATAAGTCAGCTCATCCTTGTGTATTTTTTGTTTCCTACCTCTCCCACTTTTCTAGTATTTAGTAGGTGGGAGTTACAAGGTGGGAAGTAGCTCTAGGGTATATTTGTGTACTGTGGCTGCAGTAACATGGTCACTGTTTTTTTCTCTGCAGATCTCAAACACATCTTACCTTTTCAAGCTTACAGTTAATATTTTAACTTATTTATGGCTTAATTGCTACTTAATCCTATTCTACTGTTTGTCTTAGTAGGCAGCACATAAGCTTGAACACAACTCCAAGATGCCTGCTACGTTTTGTCTGTGTGAAGGGTAGCAGGGCTTGATGAGATTAAGTTAAAAACCCAATAGTATCCAAATGTATTATCCTGTTGTACTTAAGGAACGACATGAAGCTGTTGTACGTCGCACAATTGAAAGAAGCCAGAAGCCAAAACAAAAGCAAAACAGGTGGTCCTGGGGAGGAGCGCTACATAACCGCATTAATAACACAGGTAAAGAGGGAGGCTTGCTTTGCTAGCCGGTTTCCCTGCCCTGCCAGTTAACTGGAATTTACTTTGCTTCTGTTAAAAGGAAGGATCATTCAGTGTATGCTGGTTTAAATTCTTTGCTCTTGATCTTATTATTGCTAGCAATGGCATGTTTCTGACATTCTTGTGTAGCAAAAAGATAACAAGGAGAAATCTGAACGAAAGTTATAACTTGTTTCAGGAGTTGACTAATTGTGTAACTCTATCTTGCTACAGCTTCTCGCTTCTGCTGCTTTGCTGTTGTTTGTGTGTGTATGCTGGTGTGCTTGTGCTGTGTCAATCTTGTGATATGAGCTACTGTGTGCAAATGCTAAATATCATGGCTCAAAAAGTAGGTCTGGCAGAAGTGACCAAACACTAAGATTAAAACAGACACAAGGAAGAAAAATTATTCTTTGTAATAAGCTGTCTGTACCTTGTACAGGTATTTTGGGAGATAGAAGTCCCTTTTTTCCCCTAGAAGAACTTAAAGATGGGCAAACTGAGTTTATGTGAATTCTAGCTATGTGCTTTTTTTCCCCAGTCACCCTCTCTAACTTAATCTGCCAATCATTAATGTGTATATGCCCTGTTAAATATTACTCAGACCCAAAAAAGAGAACTTGTCCTTTATTTCTTTCATCAGAAGGTGGTACTTAGAATTCTCTTCTTCCTACTCTAATGTATACATTTCAATGTGTCCAACCTTTCATCAAGGAGGAAAAAAGTTGAGAAAAGAATGCTCTGAAATAATTGTCATATATAAGTTCAATAAACAGTTATTTTTCATAAAAGGTTACTTTTTTGCTTAACTCTGTATAAATTATTTTATTTTTATTTTCTTCACTGTGAAAAATCATTGTCTTGCATTCTGTCCCTAGGTTATTTTTTTGAATCATCATTCACCTTTCTCGATTTAGCAGGCCTGGAGCACCACTTCAGATCTCTGGGTGGTGCTAGAAAACCTGGTACATAATTGCTGTGGTTTGTTGATTCCTTTACCCATAGCTAGTTCTCAGGAAATGAGATCATCAGTAACTAAACCACCCTCATGTAGTTGCAATGCATGCTTAACATCATGCTGATAGATTAGAACTGTTGTTAGTACCAGATTTTTTCATTATTATTTATTTTTACTATGGAGACTTACTACTGGCTGACTCTAAAGATTAGGCACAATTCACTGAAATGAAGCATAATATTCTGTCTACTGGAATTCAAGACCCATTCTGAATATTTTGGTCTTTTCTAAAATCCTTTTGGCATACTACATATACACAGGATTTACAATTATTTTCCACATGAGCACAGATGTATAACCAGTTGCACTGGCTGATGTGTTGTTCATGGTTATTTTAATTCTTTTTTTAGAACAAAGAAACCAGCAATCTTCTAGGCGATGGATTGCATTTGGCCTATTCTACATTTATAGGATTCATATTGCCAACACTTACACACAAATCCTCATGCTGAATTTCATTCATTTAAATAATGTTCATAAACACAAGAGAAATGTTGGCATGCCAAATACAAGATGATTTTTCACATTGTCATTTGTCATCTTCAGAAAGCTGTTTTATACAGTACATCCTTTATGCTCAGTGTGGGAACTTTTTGGCTGTACTGATATACTATACATTTTCTCAGCTATAGATTAGATATAAGAGATCAAAATCTCCATCCCATTCCCACAAATACTGTTCTGACAAAGATCTGTGACACATGAAGCCCGATTATCCTGTCTCTAGTACTTACTCGCACACAGCACTCTTCAATATATCCCATAGATCAATGTGGAATAAACTTGACAGCCTCCAGAGGTCTTGTTCTTAGCTATAACATTTAGGTTTCTCTTTTTAAAACCCATTTCTGATGGGGTTTTATCCCCCTTCCAGGACTCAGTTCGCTGGTTCTATACCCTCACTGAGTCATTCTAACATTAGACAAAGTGAGCAAATAATCACATGGGGTAGGGGTGCATCTTTCTTCACCCCAGCCAGTTATAGTGAATCCTATATAGTTCATAGATCTGGCGAGAGCAAATGTATTTTTCATGCACTGTATTTCTATGAGAATTTTTTGTACACAGTGAGTATACTTTAATCCACTAGGTCAGAACAGGTAAATTCAATACTGATATTATAAATAAACAATTGCAGATAATATTTCAGCAACGTCCTCCTTAATGTTCTTAGTGTCCTGAGTTTGTATCTGCTTCCAAAACAGTATGTGGACATATTTTTGCACACACAGAATATGAATCAGCAGTGCGTTTAGGCATATTCTCAAGCCTCATTGCATTTCAGCATGGTTGAATGCTTTGCTGAGTAGTGCTGGGGTTTAGTACATGCGAAAATGTAAGCAAAAGCAGTATTGGCTCTTCCAGCATCTTCCACATGTCAGATTTCCAAACAGAAATTTGTAATAGAGGACATGTAGTTGATGCATGTAGCTCCTTTTTGAGGGAACAGAAAGCATATAGCTGGCCTGTTCAGCTCATTTGTCCTCTTCTGCCATTGCTAGCAACCTTCACGTGACACACACACATGTCCACAAAGTGTGTGCAATCTGTATTCTTGAAATAACTATCACCCCCTCAGTAGGGTGCACATGCTGACTCTGCAGCAGTTGCATGGGCAGATGATGTAATACTGCTCTAAAATGTACAGAACCTAAAAGCAAAATAAAACCCTTTAGTATTATATACCAAGCATGTGCATTACAGGTAGTCTCTAGCCTTCCACAGAGATCCATTTCCTTTATCTGCTAAGCTGTGTGCTCTTTTGGATTGGTTAACTACAACTTCATTCACAGCAGGTAGAAAATGACTCTCTGGTGGGAAGTTTAGCACTTATACATAACTATGGGATTTTTAACTAAATCTTTTAATTCCTTTTGTGCTTACCCTTGCTTCCCTTCTGCACTAGTCTTCCCTTAATCTTTTAGCATTTTATTGTCATGATATTGACCTTCTGCCTGGTAACAGTGCCCTGTCAAATGTCACCTTTCATTCAGGTGCTAAGGGGTTTTTTTAATGAATAACCTCACATTTCTAAGCATGTTGGTCTTTCACTGAAGCTTTCTATTGTACGTCACGAGCAAGGTTTTTGAGAGAATATTGAAAGGAATGAGGAAACATCGTCTTGTCTACTAATATCCACTTTAGAACCTCCATTAAGTCCTTGGATTGCAACCTGATTGAATGGTAATAAATGAACAGAATATTTTAGACATTTGAAACTTAACTTAAATGGTTTTGTGCCCAGTCTTTGAGTCACCTGTACAACATCTGCTGAGAAGTCCATTCTATTTTGAAAGTTCTTGTGGTAGAGCAGGAGTGACCTAGTCATGTTTTCCTCCTCCCACTAGTGAGCTAGGAACTTGCACTACAGCATGCGGGCTGTCAATTAGCATTATCTCCATTTGTTTTAGATCCAGACAGGCGGTCTGTTTCAACAATGAACCTTTCGAAACATGTTGATCCAGTCATTAACAAGCGGCTCTCCTCCTCATCTGCAACATTACTAAATTCTCCAGACAGAGGTACAGTTTCAAAAAAAAAAAAAAAAAAAAAAAAAGAAGAGCAAGAAAGAATGTTCTATACTGATGTATTACTTTGCACATAAAACAAGCTTCTGAAGTCATTTTCTGTACTTCATCTAAGTGGGAGTGAAAAGACTTCAAATGTGGAAAGTAAATGGTTGAACATTTTTTCCTGTGAGAAGAAATATTTATTTCTTGTTTCTTAAAACAAGAGAACTTACCTAAACAATCTTACTTTAGCAAATGATAAAAGCAGTGCTTCTGTCAGGTTTTTAGTAAATGAGGTACAACTATTGAAAGAATACATCGCTCCATAGTGCATGCAATCATGTGTGACCTTTTATTTGCATTAGGCCATTTTGTCATTATTTTGTTTTCCTTTCTTTTTTGGTAGTAGTTCTTGAATATCTAAGAACATGTTGCATGAAGCTTTCAAGCAGTTGTTTTATTACCGATTTTGATTATTTTTATTGAAGAGGTATGGGTGTTTTTTATATGGTCTGTTTATTGACTTTTTGTGTTGAGTTACTTTTCAAAGATTGCTTCATTTCAGTATATGTTTTTGATGTTTACAACTCTGCACAAATGATAAACCATCAAGCTTTTAAAAATTAACATAGCTGAATTGCTGCCTCTGTTCTGAGGATTTATGAGATTGAAGCATTGAGCTTAAAGCATTTTTATAAAAGAACATCTCTTGTGTAACTTGTGCAAAGAGCTTTACAGAAAAGTACTTGGTAGGGATTTTTTTGTCCTCTACTGAGAATGAGAAGTTCTGTCCCATTTCAATCTAGATAAATGCATGTTTTCAAAAACAATTTTTAGAATGGAATTTTGGTTGTGTTGCAAAACTGATTGGTACATGTCATTATTTGTGTGTCTTAACGAAGTACCATGTTTTATGTGCATGCTTGTATGTGTGTATCTGGTTGATTTGATGAGCCATGTTAATCCTAGTGGGTTAACCTAGTTGTAGAGTCTGGTAACTTGCGAAAAATACAGTGTTATATTAGGAAATAATTTATTCTAAAACACCAATAATTTTTTGCTCTAAATGTTGAAATCCAGTCAGTTTTGTTTTCGGGGAACAGCAGCAGGCATTAAATATGAAGGATAGTCTCTTATGGACTGTAACTCATTGCATTATAGTTTCTGCCATCCATTTCAAATTCAGAAGTTAGACTGAATAATAGGCAGTCTAGCAGCGGGGAAAGGGAAGGAACATGGACGTGATGGCCATATGTCAAAAACTTTAGATGTTGAGGCATTCTTTGCTTGGCATTTTCATTAAAACAGCACAGAACTCTTCAGAAGTCTCTTATGTCTTTCGCAGACTCCAAGACAGAAAGCAAATCCAAATGCTATAAATGCCCTCTTTCTTGTGCAAAGTCATAGACCTAATCTAGTTGAGCATGTATCTGGAGAAGTGCTGCTGGTCTCTCCCGTGGCCTCAACACCTTCAGGCAAATGCTTAAAGGAAGGCTCTGCCTGCCTGCTCCCCATTTCACCTTCCAGAAGGCACCCAGTCACACTTTGTCTGTAATTCATACTCCTACCTGCAAAACGGCAAGCTGGAGATGAAGATGATAAGCTTACCCTAAGTGGCTTATAGCTGTCATCAAGAATGTGTCTTCTGTTAAGCAGCACCTTTTTACCATTTGAAGGGCAAGACTGTTTGTTTGTTTGTTTGATTTTGGCCCAGCAAAAGATGAAAGTTTTCATTAACTAATTGCCTAAAAGACTGGTTAATTCCTTTTGAAGTATAGTATTGCTATATAGCCCTTTATCACAATTTTACAACTGGGTAGCTAGAACAGGCTTCTCATTATGCTTTTATGTTAGTGGTACAGGTCTGAGTAGTTGAAAGTATAACAAAACATGAACACACATATTCAAGTGGAGAAAGCTGCTGTTGACCAATAAATTTTGGTAATTGTGTTCTTTAAGGAAAGCTTAGTGAGTGGATAATGCTTGAGATGAGGTATGAGTTACACACTTCCTTAGTTTTGAAAAGCAAAACTTGCACCATAGTTGTGTTCCTTCTCCTCTCTGCAGTGCTTTTTCTTCAAACAGGGGTCGGTCTTGATCACTGCATCACCTTTGTCTGCCACCTTTATAGAAGTTCAGGGACTCCAGTATTGTCTCCTGTTGAAAGAGAATCTAGGCATAGAGTAGTTTTTCCCCATCTACTCCTCACCATGTTTGTGGCTCTGTATGAGCAACCACTGCTGTTATCAGTGAGAGTTTCCTTCGTGGTGCTCATCAGGAGGCCTGTTAAATCCCTGCCTTCCACCTGTTCCTAAAACTAATCAGATGCTGCTGTTTGCTTACTTACAATTTATTCTGCTGCTGCTAAGACAGCTTTCCAATGCTCAGTTTGTATATCCTGAAGACAAATACAGATGATTGTAATCAATTCACTGTTGCCAGCTCCCTGGGACTTTGTGTGTTGTTCACTTGCAAGTTAGGCTATAAAGACCTTTTAATCTGTTTAAACTAACCTACTTGTAGCTGGAGGTAGGGGTACTTGCTTGCACCAGCAACTGCTTCCTGTGTGGAAACAAGGAGCAAACAGCCCTACAGGTGATAGCCTAACACAGCATGAGAACAAAAAATAATGTTTCCCCTTGTCTGTCAGATGGTTTGAAGGACTAAATCTTGAAAACATCACCCTAAGGCATTAAAAACAAAAAGAGCAAGGAAAAAAACTGACCTCATTGTCTTAAAGTTGATATTATTTTGGGATGGTCTTTGTTTTGTATTCAATTTGCTTCAGTGTGAATTGGACACCAAAGATAAGTTGTTCAATGTATATAGGTGTTAATACTCTTGTACTTGGAACTCAGTGGGCAAAAGTTTATTTAGCTGTTCTAGGTTAATGGTGATGCTAATAAGTGTTCGAATATGTATTGGAAGTGTCAGATATCATGCTTTCAGGGAGCTGTGCATTTGGAAAATTCAGTATGTGATGACCTTGATCCACAAAGCCAGAGTGTATTTAAAAGAACCCTGATCTAAACCCATTTTGGAGATTTAGGGAGACTTCACTTGAAGCTCCTGGCTAAAACTATTTTGACACCTCTGAATCAGGCCTGTTGCTTGTACGGAGAAGAGAGTTTTTGTTGGTCTCTCTTAGCTCACTGTTGGTGCATATCTGCTGGCTCGCTCCCAGACACTGCCTCAGTGCTGTTAGTTGGATGCTGTGGGCACACGATTGCTTCCAGTAGGTGATGTGGATATAAGCTCCCCTGTGTTAGGGGCAAAGAGAAAAGAGAATTAAATCATACTCACCCTTAGAGCAAGTGACATGGGATAGGTGTGACATGGCAATTTAGTGTTCTAAGTCATCAGTCTCTTACCTGTGTCCTCTTCAGACTACTTCATGTCTGGGGCCTCACATGTAAGGTCTGTGGCTGGCTCACAGGGCCATATTACATTGTGACATTTACTTTACTACTACTTATGTAGTTGTACAGATAAACTCCAAGAAATTGATAGTATACACAGTGCTGATTTATTTGCCTAAAATTTCAGGGACTGCTTTCTGAAGTTGCATGATCTTTGTGTTAAACTACAGTAGAAGAGTTTCTCTAGACTCGTCCATACTCATGCCTGTGACCCTGACCTAGTAAAACCTGAGACCACAAAGCAGAATGGTGTCTTGGAACAGTAGCTTTAAACTGTGATCATACTGAGCATGGTGCCTGAAAAAAAAAGGAAGCAAAGATTTTACCATTATTGCATCCAGCTTAATGGTAGTTCTGTGATTTTTCTTCATTGTTAAATTACAAGCTTAATGATAATGTGTGTGCTGTAATGGAGGTCTCTGTAGGGTATTTTGTGTCTCGGTATAATCTGTACCAATGCCGAATGGAACCATTAATCACAAAGAGCTCTGGCAGTAGTACATTGTGTAAGGATACTTATCCACAGAGCCTGCTGTGTTTGAGAGTCCTATATTTCTATAGTAATGCCCCTTATTGAGTTAGCAGAATTTAGGGGAGCAATTTGAGAAGCAAAAAACAGCACTGAGGGCGGATTAGGCAATTATATTTTCATAGGATGAGATTGAGATCAGCCCCTCTTTTCATGGGGCTCAGCATGGAGTAGATTAAGGACAGATTCAGAGTTTATGGCTATTAAAAGTGATGGATCTCTACCTTTAAAAATGCAAATTACTCTCAAGTTTATTACAGCCAGTCACTTCAATGAGTGTTTTAGAGACTGAGCCTCATAAATTCAAGCTGCAGTCTTGTTGTCGTAAACACCAAACTAAGGCCAATGAATGCTGAGATGTAAGAAGACCTGATTTCACTTGCAACATCAAGATTATTGCTATGGTGTAAGCTTATTATAATGAACTACTATGGGAACTAGTTGAACGTTTTGTTTTGTGATGCTCATTATAATACAATCTGTTGCATCAGAGTATCAAAGATCTATTTCAATATAAAAAATAACTTGTAGGGCTCTTTTGGTTACTGCTTCACCATGATCAATGTTTAAATAGTATTTTTAAAAAAAGTAAAGACATTTTACAAGGCAGAATGAATATATTGACAAGCTAAATTTGCATTAGGCAATATTGGGAAAAGCAAGTCAGGGCAGTGATTGCAGCCAGGTGTGTTTTCAAAATAGACTAACAATGCAAAACATTGGCTTTTGTTACTGTTCTAAATTGAAAATTACCATTAGCAGGATTTTTTGACAGAATTAGTGGTCAAAGGTACTTACTGTATTCTGTGACTTCATGTACTACCGAGACAACTGTAGCTGCTGAGCTTGGTATCTGCATTTGAGGTGCATTGTATCCTTTTGCGATGCTTTGATAAAACCTCTCTGTGCCACAATTCTCTGTCTAGCACTAAGCAACCTTCTTTGTTTCTTCTGTTGAGGCTGGCAGACTTTGGAAGGTGTTGTAATTGCTCTTTTTTGTAACTAGAAGACTATATACCTTATGTGTAGAAAGAGTTTGGGACACAAACATCTCTGTCAAAGTCTATATTTAGGAGTGGCAACTGCTCTCCTAGTACAGAGGTTACCCTGTCAACCCTAATAGGGAATGTGGCATATGTGCAAAATATCAGTATTAGTTTGATAAATTTGCCATAATGCCACAGGCAGTAACACAAATTAAATGTTCAGATATATGTGTTCCTTTAGGAATTCCTCTACTAAAATGGAGTAAGAAACACTGAATGATTGTATGCTTTTGATCTCTGAAGAACAGTTTCAAGATTTTCATGGTATGCAGTAGTGAGGAGATAATACTAATACTTCTGCAACATGTAGTTATTTGTGAAGCGTTTGATCTAACATCTTGCTTGTATGGTGTACGTTCAGCTCGGCGTCTACAGCTTAGTCCATGGGAGAGCAGCATCGTTAGCAGGCTCCTGACGCCCACTCACTCATTCCTGGCCCGAAGTAAAAGCACAGCTGCATTGTCTGGAGATGCAGGTAAACCTATAAGAACAGAGGCTTCGTGTCTCAGCCACTTATTTTTCCAGATTCCCTGTGGGATGTTGTAAAGTTATTGATCTAATTATGAGTGTACGGTAGCATCCCAGAATGAGTTTGAATGTCCACAATTACATCGTGTGACTGCATGAAAGCTTGTTTGTACAGTTGTTTGCTATGCCTCTTTCTCTTTCTCCCACGACCCCTTTCTTAATTTCTTTTGCCTCTTTATTGGTGCAATAAATGAATACAACACACGCAGGACAACAATGTCACACTGTCTGTGGCCGTTTAAGGAAATGCACACAATGTTGTAGAAAGCTGATTCAGCACACCCACTGCTAAGGTTGTGAGCTGCTTGCTGCAGAGAACAGTTTCACTCTCTACCAGGGCACTTCCCACATGGAACAAGTTAGACTTGTAGAAAGATAGGCCCTGGTTGCAGTGGATTTAATACATATAAAGTTAAATGTGCAGGTTTAGTGAGGTTATGATAATAGTAAAGTTCTCTGCCAACCCTAGAACAGCTCTCTGATGTACTTACTGAGGGGAAAATTAACCTTCAGAAATGTGAAAATATTGCTAGGTTGTAACTTAAAGCCCAGGCAAAACTGTAGTCTAAGGACAACCAGGACATATTTGCTTATCATGTATTTTAGGCAGGTGACAGCTGCCTCTTCTTTTATCATGGGATGCTTTATGATCATGCACTGCAGACTTTACCATTACAATAGTATATTGCTGCACATGCTGAATGTTTAAGTCTAGGCAGGTCTTTTCCTGTCTGATATGGACAGGATTTTTATTCTAATTAAAGGACGTAGAAGGTAAGAAGGAATAGAGATCTGCTAAGATTAAAAGATTTTAAAGAAGCTTTCACTTAAGAACTCTTATAACTAATTAGACTGCAGTACATTTCCACAGGGTAGTGCTGTAGGAGTGAAAATGTGGATGATATTTTACAAACAGTGGAATTAACAAGTACAGAATCCTTTTTCACTCTTCACAAACAACAGTTTGTAAAATGAATACTTAATGTCATCTACCAGGCAGGATATTGGAAATTCAGCTTGTTGTTAGGGAATAGTTGAGAAAGCAGCGTCTTAATTTTGTAAGTGGTTACTCTACTGGAGCAGGCGTGAAGATTTTTTTGTGACTGCTATTGTTTATACTGCACAATAAGCTCTAAACTGAGTGGAATGTTGAGAAGGATTGCAAATAGCAGGAATGACTGATTTATCAGTCATCAGTCTGAGGTAATTCCCTGAAATGCTTTCCCTATGCTAACTGGAACTGTACCACCCAGAAGAATAATCCATCTGCTCATTGTTTTCCAGGTATTATTCTCTAGGAGTGATAACTGCAGTCCGTTCATGCAGGACACTTCCTGGAGATTAATGATCAGGTGGTGGTAATGGCTCACAGCTGTGCTCTGAGCACACAGCTCATCCCAGCCTGTCATTATTCCCTAGAAAATTACTCTGCCCTTTGGCTGTAAATATAAATTACAATGTAAAAAATCAAAATCAAATTAAATATGGATTCATGCCCTTAAAATTTAAGTGAGCTATTAGGGACATCCAGCATAAGAGTACGTCTGGATCTTTTTAAATAACCATCCAAAACCAAAATGTTTTTTAAATAACTCTCCAAAAGCTCCTCTGAATAGATGTAATCCTGTTGGTACAGGATTCACTGGGAGTGCTTCCTAAAGCATTGTTTGGCAACTTCGCAAATGAAAATGAACTGCTTGTCTTTTAATACTTATGATGTCATCCTTGATGGTAACTTCAGATAATTGCCACGCAGCAAGAGAATTGATTCATAGAGGGTGGGAACCACATAAATTATAAGCTGTTTAAAACATACGTTGTGCCATGGCTTCCTATCTGGTTTGGATACACTCAACCAAACAAAAACAAAACCAGCCCCTGTTTTCTTATTTCTCAATTTTTATTTGTTTATTTTCTAAGTTGGTCATAATACCTCATTAAGCATAAATCCCTATAAATGATATGCAAGCAGGAGTGCTGTTGCTGTAACACTTACATGAGACTCTCTTTATTCATAATGTTAATCTCTCAGTGCAGGAGAATTTGCAGCATTAGTACTGTTAAGTCTATGAGCTTTTTCTGTAACAGCAGCTGTACTGTTGTAAGACTGGAAGAATTAACTGTATGTGGAACCGCATTCTTTCAAGTGTGCTCAGAGAGGGATCTACAGGCAAGAAATGTTGGGGTTTTTTTTCAAAAAAAATGGGGGATGAATTTTTTTTTTTTTTTAAAAAAAAAAAAAAAAAAAAAAAAAAAAGATAGGGAAGATACCATATAGAAGCTCTACTTTTCCATCAGGTAACATCCTGAATAATAATTATGCTAAGATTATATTAATTGACCAGGAAAGACAAATAGGAGCAGACAAATAAAACTCTGCAGTAATAACATAGTTTTCCTCAGTCTTTTCCTTCAGTTAAATTAAGAGAAAGTCCAGGAATACTTTGCTGCAAGAAGTTCTCCATGATAAGTTTTGCAGTGTTAAAATTCTTTTTAAATATGTAATCAGAATACCATATATCTGACAATCTGCCATTGGCAGGAGATCTTTTGGTAACAGTCTTTGTCTGTGTGCAAACCAACAAAAACTGCCATCCTGGTTACTCAAACAAATATTAATTTTCAAGTTGACTTGTTGTTGCTAGCCTGCTTTTTGTAGTGTGTAAAATAGTTTGCTGTCGAGACTGTATTTGAGTCAGCTGTTATTCTACCATTATCAAGAAATATTAAAAGTTCTTAAATGGATGGGCTTCAAATATTCCTAAAGAGGGACTTTTAAAAACACAATACTTGCTAAAAATTGTAGACAGCAATTTCACTGATTTCCTAGGTGAAACAGTTTTGTATGGTTAATGTGTTTTGATCTTTGTGTGTATGTCTCCTTTTATTTTCCTCCACTTCTAAGACCAATTAATAGGCATTCTGATTTTAGTTTGATTGTTTTCTATTCCAAATGTAATCGAAACTCACATCAATGCATGTACTAAGCTAATCAGACTAGTCATTGTGTCCACTGCTTTTTCAGAACCACCAGTTGTATAAAAACTTAAGAGAAAAATATTGTTACTTTCTATTACCCAGTTGTGTGGCATATTTCTTAATTTATGTAAAAGAAATTATTAGTTTACAAATGGAACAGTATGTGAATGCCTACTGAGATTGTATCATTACTATACATGTGGCCAAGCTAATGTATCAAATGATGGTTCTGACTTGAGAATTAGTCGTTCCTCTGTGTATTAATACCTTCTTTCTCTTCTGTCTTTCTCGGTTGTTTCTGTTCCTGCTGGCTTTCCTCTGTCAATTCTCCAATGCTGCTCTGTAATTAAAATTAATAAATAACAAAACCAACCAACACCGTAGTTATCCCCATTTGTCCCCGTTCAGCATCTTGCAGCCCCATCAGTCCTCTGTCCTACAAGGCCATGAACTGTAGGAATCCAGGAGACCGAGCAAAACTTTATGCCTCTACTGATGCTGTTGGACGTAGGAGAACAACGCATCTTGCAGGGGTAAGCATGCCAGTTGTATGTAAACTAGTGTCTCATGCCATGACCACCTGATTGCATTGCCTGTTAGGACAGAACAGTTGCAAGGATGCTTGACTAAGTCTGATCCTCCCCTTTGCGCTGTCCCCACCCCCTCCAATTTGTTTCATAGTTGGCTGGATTTTAAGCAAAACATACCACATAATGTGGTGACGTGGCCTGATTATGCACCAAAGAATCCATGCGGAAAAACACCCGTGTTTTCCAGACACCCATGTTTGCAGAGTGGATGCCTTTGCTCTCATGAGGCACAGAGGCAGTTGCAGTGTGTGTGCCCTTTTCTCACGTGGATTCTTTGCTGAATTTTAAGGCCCAAGCTGGTGTTGCAGCTTTTCCCTCAGTGGCGAATCTGTTTTTCCCAGCAACCTGTTTTCACAAAGCCTGTAGAATTTTGTATCTTCTGAGGCCTCTAGCAAATTCAGCTGGGTATCTGGGATAAAGAGGGAGGAAGGCATGCACTCTCACATGTCTATATACATAAGCACACAGAGCACTGTCACTTCAGCTTTACTTTCTTAGGAGACCATGCTAGTAAACTCTTCCTTGTTGAGAAGGAAAGGGTTGGTTTAGGAGCATGGTTTGTAAGCGAGGCTTCCCACAGATCACCTGTTCATTCTGAATGACTTGGTAGCACTACTGTGACTGATCTGAGCTTTCAGGGAAAATCAGAACAGTGTGATACAGGCAGACTGAATTCATGTTGACTGTGCTCCAAGCCAACGGGATACAGTCAGCTCCAGTTCAGGTATCATTTGCTGAATTAGAGCAGTTATATTTTATCTTGTACTCTACAGCCTGAGTTTGTTTAGAGTGTGAGAAGAGTGGAGTCATCTCTGCAAATGATTGTGTCAGAGGTGCTTGCATTTTCATTTGGCTTGATAGGCAAAACGTCAAGAGGCAGTGCTGCTACTGAAATCCTTGTTGGAAGCAGTGTTAATGAAAGTCTCATGCATCATAGCTCATACTTAATCTTTCAGGCAGATGGTAGTATACTGAAGTTTAAGTTAAGGCGCAGCACTGGGATCTATCTGCGGAAAAATCTCATAGCGTGCGCATAGTGTGTTGCAATCTCAAGGGCTATCAGTTTAACACCTCTTGGGTCTTTCTCATTGCAAGTGGTTTGGGTTTTGGTTTTTTGGTTTGGTTTTGGGTTTGGGTTTTTTTTTAATTAAAAAGAAGAAAGGTTGGCACATTTTGGTGGAGGAGGCAATTTTAAAATGTTGTTAATATAAAATGACTGAGTTAAGAGCTGTTTTCAGTAGCCTGTATGCTGTGGAGAATCTTTTATTCTTCTGTAAACTTTTGTAGGAATTGAGTTTTTACTTTATTAAGAAAAATTTTCTGATGCTCTGTTTTCAAGACTAATAAAGTAGATGCAATATAGATTATTGCTTAGTGAGCCAAAATTCTTGTTCATTGGAATGCATTTACTCTGCCTCTGTATGCTTTGATAACTCAGCTGATTATCATATTAATCAGTAGATATCTGATAAATTATACAGCCAAAGAGCTGGCTTGAGTAATGACTTCAGGACTCAGACCACCTATTGCTACATATTAAGTTATGTTTTGGACAATTTAAAACAACAAATATTAACCATAATGACTAAAAAAACCCTCTTGGATTTATGAAGATAAACCAAGGATTTATGCATTCATGAAGTTGTTTTGAGTCTTTCTTTTCCAGTTGTTAACCTGGTTTTCAGTTCAGGAGATGAGCATTGCAGAGCTCTCAGCTAATGAGGTTCTAAAGCAGTGCGGTACACATGCTGCAGGGGTTGTGCTTAAGCCCCAGCCAAGGTGATGAGTAGCAGCCCCTCTGCATCACGTTCACTGAGTTGCAGCTCAGCGTACTCTCCATTATTGCCTTTCTTCAGACTCCCAGAGTCTGAGCTCATTATTCCAAAACCCTGAAGTTAAATGAAGTTTGTAAGTGTCTAAATTCTGATTTATTCCTTTAAACCAATAGTTCTATTAATACAAACCAGAGCTATAACAGAAATATTTTTTAAAATAAAATCCTAGCATGAGAAATAAAGAAGGAAAAAGAGGAAATTGCTACAATGTATAAGAATCAATGGCAAAAAAAGTATGTGCTGTGAAAGCATCCAAGAAAAAAAGAATAGGATAACTGTTGTACTATGTTTGAGGGCTTTGAGGACATCTGTGGTGTTCACGTACAAGCATGAAAGCAAAAAGCTTGTGCTATGTAGGAACTGTCTAAGTGTGAGCCTAGGAGAGTTGGGGGGAGTGTTTTGCTCTTTCTTCAAATGAAATCCTGGGTTTATGGGGAGTAGAGGAAGGTACTCTGTGGCAATTGGCAAAGATCAAACCTTAAAAGGTAATTTTTTGCCTGTGTAAAAATAAGCCCCTGCAAATTAGCCCACTACTACGGTTTAGGATAGTAGAGAACACGATTAAGGATTCTTGTTGTCAAATGCATATTTACGGACAAAGATGGTGTCAGATTACAGGGGCTATATTAATGAACTTGTTAAAAAGGCTGTGGAAACTACTGACTCAGCACTGCTTTTTCTAAGCCCCCCAACCCCTCATCCTTAACTGAGCTTGCTTTGCTTTCTTTAGCCGTGTGAACTCTGGCTTGACTTTGTCTTTTTGTTTGCTGAACCGTAGACTGACAAAAAAAAGGAGAGAGACCATTTGTCATCCAGCTTCTCAGCCAGCTTTAAAGGAGGTCATTTTTCTTCCAACCCCAAAACTAGATCACCAGCTCCCTCTCCAGTCTGGTAAGCTAAGTACATGCTTAGCCGGAGGTTAAGCTATAGGCAGCTCCGATTGTTCTACTGAATGTGAAAAAGTGCAAACTTATTTTGTGATGTAGATGTTTTCTCTCTGCAACAAAGGAAAGACAGTCCTGCTCTTAGAAAAATATTACTACTGCTTTGAGGAAGGGGAAGGAGGAGGAAGATACCCGGTTTCTTCCCTCTTGGCTGGGCTCAATGCTCACATATCTGGAGAGTTGCAAAGACAAGCATTTTGCATGAAAGCTTATCAGTTGCTCCAGCAGTCCTGCTTGATAGCAGAGAAATAGAGAAGTTGTTTTAATTTTAGCTATTGTAGTTGTAGAAGTGATGTGTAAGTGGTGTCCAGCAGAGCATGTCTGATAGCGATTGTCACTCTTTGGTTACACAGGCATGCATCAAAGTCTTTGCCTTTTTTGCCTGGCACACCCAAGCAGATAACTTCCCCACCTGGTTCCTCCAAAGTTTCCTCTACTCAGGTACGTCCTCCTTCTCCTGGCAACATCCGGCCAGTCAAAAAAGAGGTCAAACCAGAGAGTGAGAAGAAAAGACCAGAAAAGGAGGCTGAAAAGGCCAATGAGGAGAGGACAGAAGAGAGTAAAGGAACTTCAGTAGGTACTGGAGAATCTGCAAGTCGGGAAGAGCTTGCTGTCCAGGCAGATCTCACTCAAGGTAAGGAGAGACCCTCCTTTAGGTTAAGGAATATCTGAGAGTCTGTTATGTTCTTCCCTCCCTTTCTCTGAAACAACATAGCTTTCAGTAGTTTTCTATCAAATGTTAATCTAAATTCTTAAGAACGTTTTTGCAGATGTATGTTCGTTATGAGGAAAGTGTAAACAGGTTGAAGCCCTCCTGTCTGGAACAGTCAAAGCAACATGCAGACCTGTCTCGCACAGTGTGGCTTCACAGCCCTCTTCTCACAGCTTCTTTTCAAACTGTTGAAGTAGAATAATAATGATCTGAAGACTAATGGTACAGTAAGCCACCACATAAGGTAGTGTGAGCAGTGCGAATGTCCAGCTCTGCTAGACACTCAGTACAGTTGTGCTGATAACACTACCATCTTACCTATAATATTGCAAGAGTACCACATCATGGGAGATACTAGCAGGATAAAGTGGAATGCAGAGGAGAACCAAGGAGAAGAGTAAAGGAATAGGCAGAATTTTTCAGGCAAAATGAGTTATTTAAAAAAAAAAAATTACCCAACAAACAAACAAAAAACCCTTGCACCAAACCACACCAACCCTGAAAAGCAGCAAGGCAGAAAAGGATGTACATGCAAAATAAAATAATGATCATAAAATGTAGGAAGGGCAAAAGGTAAATCTGAAAATGAAAAATGTAGGTTTGTTCTAGCAGACGCTTTAGTCTATTGTAAATATGGCATAAACTGTCTGTTTCGCAGATGGGATAGAATGGCCATTGTGACCACTGGGATTACCAGGAAGGGCTGCTTAGGATTCTGAACTTAAAATTCATAAATTCCCCTGTGATTGTCCTTCAGAAAACAGTTTTAAGTATTAATAATCTTGCTTTTAACTGCAAGATGTGTAGTTGGGGGTTGTTCTTCTGTGAGACAAGCTGATGTGAATTGATTTCTTTTGTTCTATTAAGTTTTGTTACAGTAGTTCCAGTCTGATACCCAGGTCCTACCACACAAGGTGCAACCCCATGAAAAGCTAGAGATTTACAGCAATAAATGGATGCATCTGTTGGCCATGGGCATGTAAAGAAGATATGAGATAATTGCCATGTTAGCATGGGTTTTCACTACCCTTCTGATAGCCTTTTGCCTGCTTCCTTTTAAGGAGAAAGCTTCCTTTTAAAAGGATTTCAGGGACACCACTGAGAAGACTTTACAAATGTTTACAAATTGTAGTTCCGAAGTACAAGGTGCAGACCAGAGAAACATCGTCAGGCTTGTTTGGCTGTTTAGCTCGGGAGGAAGAGAGGCTCAACTTCTTTGCAGAGTCAGTCAATATTGAGTATGTGACAAGGTCACTTAGTATCAAAACAAGTTATGTGTGATAAAGATATTCAAAAGTGAAGTAGTTTGTATTCACAGCAAAGAAACAGGTAGTGGAGAGGGGCCAAAGAGAAGGATACTATAGTCCAAGTGCTGAACAGCACTTCAAATTGGATGTCTTTTGCCAAAGCCAGAGGAAGTGGTAGTTGGGACCAAAGATTGAGACCTTAGGCTAAGCATTTTACATGTGAGGTTAGAGGACAGGCTTTGTACTGCAGATGGAAGCCCAGTGGCCAAAACCTGGCCACTGGTTGAATGCAAGAATCTAGAGAGGGGCAAGTGCAGCATTTGGGGCTAGAGGGACATTGCTGATTCTCTCAGGTCTGTGTCGCAGGCGAACATAGCTAATTTCTGCCAGTTAACTGCACTGGCCTTTAACCTGTCTGGCTTAGCTACCTGCTAGCTCTGTAGTCACAGGAGCCAGGAGGTCAACAGGTAATGGTCACTGATGGAGCTGTTCGAGCTTTTGGAGGCAAAACTCGCATGACTTTACTAATACTTTAAAGGTATTTTGGGTATGCCTGTGCAAGCTGTTGTCATCTTTTCTGACAGCAGGGCAGGTGTGCATCAAACAGACTACTTGTTATGCTGCCAGCTTCAGCACCTGAGGCAAGAAGTGAGCCCCAAGCAGCACAAAGCTGTGCTCTCTTCAGGAGTGACAGCCCTGCCTTGGTCCATGTTAGTAAATTAAAAAGGGCTGAGGTGCAGGAGCTCTGTCATTTATACAGTTTAACTATTACAAAGGCTTTTGGCTATGTTTCTGGTCTAGGTTGTAATTGCAGCCCCACATTTTCAAACCTTCTGTCCCCAAGGCTACTAAGAGCATAGCTCTAAAGGGCTCCCAAGCTTTAGAGTGATCAAATTACTTAGCTTTTATATTTGATCACCCCAGAATTTTCTGAGTTCACAGCTGCATCTTGGAGGTTAGCCCAGGCCTGGACTGTTTCCTAGGGGTGGACTGAATACCTGTTTTGGTAACGTGAGAGAATAGTGCTCTGGCTGAGGCTAAACTGTGCCAGCTCACCTCAGGACTAGAGAACAGGCCCTGGCACTCTTTAAATTACTGGTGTACATGTATTACTTGAATTCAGGGTGAAAGCCCTGAGGCAGTTATCGAAACGCTTGCATAGTTTTTACTTGACAGAAGAAAAGAGCAGAGATGTCAGCAGATGTGAGCATTCAGCACAAAGCAAGCAGCTGATTTTGTGTTAGTATACATGACGAGGTGTAGGAGGGGGGAATTGGGAAGGAAACCCCTCTTGGAAGTTGTTAGTGAGGTGAGGAAAATGCTGTAATATACCAAAGGGTGGTTAGAAATGTAGATTTAAAATCATCTCCTGGCTGTTTCTGATGACTTATTTTACATGTATCTTCCCAGGATCAGAATCTGATTCCACTGACAGTTCAAAGTCTTCCCTACCCGTGTTTGTCTGCGTTACTGGATGTGATTGCCCTGGGAATGCTTCCTTCAGTTAGCTTGTGTGTTGGTCATGGTCCCTGGCCTCTAGAGGAAAAGCACAGTTGAGGTGCTCTGTACCTACGCTAGAGAATGCCAGGCAAGCTTACAGAAATGTGAACTAGTGTTTTACTTGAGAAAAACCTGTAACACCTTCCCTACCAGGTGGCCAAAGCTGGTCCTGGATAAAGAATTTATATGAAGACACTATTAAGATTTGCACACAAGCCATAGTTCACCAATAGTGGCAAAGCTTGTTCAGAAGCTGCGTTCTGGTCCCACGAGTTGCCTCAGGTTTGGAGTAACTGCAAACCTGATGATAGTTGGTGTCCTACCCTTATTGCAGATCACTTCAGTCAGTTAATATTTGAGATCACCAACTCACCAGAAGTGACTGGCCTATCACCAAAAAGTCTGGCTCTGTTTTTCAGATGTAGACTATCAGATAGAAGAAAATATAGTATCACAATGTTTCATTTCTGTTTTCTGAATGGCACTGGGCAAACTTAAGAAATGTGATGGTAGGGACTTGCTGAGTCAGCATAACTCCTGTTGAGCACCTGTCACTATTTATTCTTCTGACAGAAAAGTTGGCTTAACCTTTCAACTGCAGCTGCTTTCACATATCCTGTAAAAACAAAGCTTCCCTTAAGGAATATGAACCCCTAGCATCTAGAAATTTCTTCCTCCTCTGAATCATTTCTAAAACTACATAAGCTTGAAAATATTTTCCAGAGTATTTGAAACTAGTTTCTGTTCCTTTCAAGAGAATGCCATCTTGGCTTACTGTGTCTGTACAAACTAGTTTTCCTTCCCACCTGTTTCAGCAGCCAGCCCATCCCTACCTACTGCTCCGCCAGCTCTTTCTCCACCCCCAGCCCCCACAAAGACCTCTGCGGGTACGACTGACCCTGAAGAAGCAACAAGGCTGCTGACTGAGAAGAGGCGCCTTGCCCGTGAGCAGCGGGAACGGGAAGAGCAAGAAAGGAGGGAGAGAGAAGAGCTTGAAAGGTGATTCTAGACCTCTGCAGTGGAGAAGATATAGCCTCCTAGCAGCTTCTTGTGTATATTCTGTTGTGATATTGTGATATATGAAGCACAGTACTGAGGTGCAGGAGGCACGAGTTCCTCCCTGAAAAACAAATTTTCCTGTTGGGGTTTTTTGTAGGTGCAATATCTACCTAAGCAGATCTGTAAGGTTAAAACTTATCCCAAATAATGCTTTAAAATAGGACAGGAGGAGAGAGCAGATCCTTGGTGTAGTGGTTCATTGTTTCCTCAGAGATTTACAAAGCTGTTCCAGCTAGAGAACTGCACAGCTTTCAACTTTGTGACTGGCACAATGTCTTACTTTGAATTGCAAGATCTCTACCATGGGTGGTGTTTAGGTGTCCAACAGCTGTGACAAAACTCTTTGTTTTTTCATTTAAAATCAAGATTCTCAACAGTTTTGGAAGGTAATTGATGATGTGTCTCATTTTCCTACTAGCAAATGAGTAGCCCATCTGGATACTTATGACTGTGACTATAACACAAGTTGAGCGCCTTTTTAGAGGGATGCCATGCCTCTGGAATTTGTTGGAGTTCTTTAACAACATTGCTGAACATAGGAACAAGGCAGAGCCAGTTAAAATAGCCTGGCTTTCTAAAAGGCTCACGACATGGTGCCTCTCAAAAAGGGTTGTAAAGAAAAGAAGCTGCTGTGGCATAAGAGTAATATGGTGAATAAATACTAAGACTGAAAGATTGAAAACAAAAGGTAAAGAATAATCAGCTTTCACAGTGAAAGGAGTTTTCAGTCTCTGTGCAGTGCCTTCATAAATGAACTTGAAAGGCGTTGTGGCCAGTGAGATAATGCTGGTATTCAGTGAGATAAAGCAGAAGAGTTTCAGACATATCTTATATTGCTGAGAAAAAAAACGGAAGCTGAATTTCAATACTGCTAAGCATGAAGGAATGCGTATAAGGAAATAACCCTAACTTAACTCATGTAGTGGTGGTGGTGGTCTCTGCACTAATTATTTCTGAGGGAAGAGATCTTGTTTGGAGTTGAGTATATGAAAGTATCAGGTGAGTCATGGTCAATGAAATAAATGAACTGTTTCGAGTTACTAGAAAAGGAGAACAAAATGAAAATGTCATTCTGAACTATCCAAGGTGAATCCATGTCTTGAATGTTGAGTTTTACGTTTTTGACACAGTAAAATCAGTAAAACTAGGAAAACAAGTGCAGACAGACATCAAGGATGATCACAAGTATAGAACAGCTCCCATATGAAAATCTACTAAACAGGTGAGGATTCTTCAGCTGGGAAGACCATCTGCCCTCTACTTCTGAGTGGGGATATGATAAGCTACAAAGTCCTAAATAATTTGGGTAACATCAAAGGTGAAGGGGAAAAGTTATTCACTCCCATAATACAAGGATGAGGGGGTATTAAGTGAGGTTAGGAGGTAACATTCAAAGATCAGCAGAATTAGATACTTTTTTTAAATTCAGGAGTCATTGCCACAAGATAAGATGGGTGCCAAAAATGTATACTATTTCAAAGTATGATTAAATTAAATTACAGAAAGAAGTGTTTTGCAAGATGTATTAAAGTCAATGATACTGTTTCTGATTCAGAAAGTACACGAGTCATAGATCAGTGAAAGCCAGGCATATGCTGGAGAATTACTGGTATTACCTTGCAAAGATTTTTGTGTTCCACAGAGCTTCACCTTTGGTCCCTGCTGGAAGCAGAACAGGCAGCTTCTGAATGAGACAGCAGTGCAACCATTATCCAGCTGTTCTGCAGTGCTGGTGTTTTGGGTCAGGAATCTGGTGGTTTGGGGTTTTCCCCTCCTTTTTTTTTTTTACGTATTTTTCTTATGCTTGTTTCATGATTGCAGGCAAAAGAAGGAGGAGCTGTCACAGAGGATAGCTGAAGAAAGAGCTCGCCGAGAAGAGGAAGAAGCTCGCAGACAGGAAGCAGAAAAAAAACGAAAGGAAGCAGAGGAGGGGCGGGAAAAGGAAGAACGGCTGCGCCGACAGGCAGAAGAGAGAGAACAGAAAGAGAAAGAAGAGCTGGAGCGCGTTCAGAAACAAGTATGCTCCCCTCCTGGAATTTCTGTGCCAGTTGAGTTGGCAGTGAAGTGGATGAAGCAACATCTCTTATGCAGCACCTAGATTAGAGGGATATCTAAAATTTAAGTGCTATCTATAAAGTGAATATGGTTGGGGCAGAGTTCATACCATAGAGTGGTTCAAAGAGTAAGGATATATCTTCTTGACAAAAACATGTGGTAGGGAGTTAAGTTTTGTTTTGTTTTTTTCCCTGTAGAATTTATTTATTTAGAACAAATCTTTTCCTGTTCCTGATAAATCAAGATGAAAAAATCAATAAGAGTTGTATTGGGGGGTTTTAATGAATGGTATTATACCAGGGAGCTCTTTGTCGTCACAGTTATAGAAAGTCTAGATGCCAAAATAACTATTTAGAGTGTTGGAGACAGCACTGCTGAGTTCTAAGCCTATGCCCAATATTACTTTTGTGTGGGGCTAGTGGGAAGGGGTAGGTTTTGATCACTTTAGTCAAGCCAAGGAGAACGTTCACCTGGTGCAGTCCTCCTGAAATCAGAGCAGCTACTCAAAATACATAACAGTAAATAAATCAAAATACAATTTTTCAAGTGCTGACATTTTTGATGGGCATAATGTTGGTTTACCAACTTCAGGAGAGGCTGTGGTAAGCATTCTGGATAGGATTCTTCTCTTCTCACATGTGCTCTTACTTTTTGCATGTGCTTTCTTGCCCCCAAGATTCAGCACTTCAATCTGCCTTATAGATGTTAGGTTTTTTTCTTCTGGTATATAATTAAATGTATGCTCCCGAAATAGATGTTTCAAGAATTGTATTAGTGAATACAGCTTAGAAATGGCAATTTTCTTTTTCAGAAGATGTACGCTGCTTTCTTTGAAATGCTAAACTGAGGTACATCCCCAGTTTAGCACTCAGAGATAGCACATGGCCAAGTTTTTTTTAGATGTTACAGCCATAACAAATGAACTTGTAGCAGTTCCATCATACAACACTGTCTCTGTTGGGGAGCAAGGCCTTTCTACAGTATATTCCAGACAAATCTTACATTTAATTAAAAGAGCAGGAATGGAAAGCTTGTACAAATGTACCTGTGGCTGTTTGTCCTTGGTCTCATTAAGTGATGACTCTGTTGGCCAAATAAAACGTTCTGCTGCTTTTGTTTGACTCTCAAAAACATCCACCACTCAAAACGTGAATCTCTTTAATACTTTCCTGGCTGCTCTTTTAATGCTGAAGGTTAGGAAATGTATTCCTTATTTGTCATCTGGTGTGCTTTAATGCACACGCCCCAGAAGAGGCACAGAACCAAATATGATGTCTGTTGTTCAGTTACGCATCTCTTAATGCTATGCAAAACATGGAGATTAATCAAGAAATGTGCAATTTGTTCTGAAAATATTGTTGGTGACTTGTAAACCCCAAAAGTGTCTTCTCAGGGTGTTGTAGATATGCATAGTTAAGCAGATATCGGTGTAAATCTGTCCTTAAACAGTAAATTATTTCTCACTTCTTTTTCTTTTACCATCAACACAGAAAGAAGAGGAAGCTCGCCTACGGGAAGAGGCAGAGCGGCTTCGATTAGAACGTGAAAAGCATTTCCAAAGAGAAGAGCAAGAGCGCTTGGAAAGGAAGAAGGTAACTCAGTACATGCAGAGAAACCGTAATTTGTTTTGCCTTAGCAGTTTGCTTCCACCTCAGCTGTAGAAAGTTATCTATGATATAAATGTGCCCTCAGAAAAGCTGTGGTCCTCATCTGTGTAGCCTGACGTGAAAGTGAAAGGAATATTGCCAACAGTAATAAATAATTTATCTTTCTACAGTAAACAGATGCAACTGATAAATGACAAGCAGTTGTGGTTGGGAGAGATATTTTTAAATTAATGCCAGCAAACATTATTTAACCCCTTTACATTTCATTGTAGAGGCTTGAGGAGATCATGAAGAGAACTAGGCGTGTAGAAGCGGTAGATAAGGTCAGTGCTGCTACTTAATATGTAAATATTGGGCATGCTTCACTTCTTCAGTGACATTTTTAATTTACAAAACTGTGCTTCCTTTGTAGAAACCCAATGACCAGCAAAATGGACATATATCAAAGGCAAATATTACTGGAGAAGCAGGTATTGTGTTTAACTGTGCCCTGAGCAAAACAGGTGAATAAATGCCTGCTAAGCACAATGAGATAAAATTCTGAAACTTGGTACACTAATTGCAGTAAAGAAAACTATGAGAGGAGTATAACTGAAGTCTTAGCAAACATTATTTAGTGTTTCCATATAGGTAGTTAGCTAGCCATTACTAAATGAGTTAGCTGGTTTAGCAACTTAGTCACATTGGTGTTCAATGAGAGGGAGTTGCTTACCAAGTTTAATTATTTATACAGTGAAAAGAAACAAATACTAAATTGTCCTTGTGATTATCATAACAGATGCTAGTATGGGTGGGGTGCAATTGCTTCCTTTTACTGAGCTCTATGTGAATTAGTGTGACTGCAGACACAATGCAGAAGGGTGTAGTTGTACTTTAAAAGAACATCCTGAAGCAGGCCAGTAACATCTATCATATCGGTTTTGGATGAGACAAAAGGATACCCTAATTTTATGTTGCTCTCTACAGCATTTTATCGTAGGGTTTGGTACTTGTTGAAAGAAGTATCCATCCCATGGAGATTTTTTCCTCTTGATTTCCTTTTGGGTTACAGTCAGAAATCAAAACAGGAACCAAGAAATACCACTGATGATATCCCGGTGTTCTCCTATTCCATTTTCTATTGCTGCTTGAAAAGTGCCAGCATAATATTCTGTCAGATATCAGCCTATTTTGACCACTGGCTTATGTGTTGGAATTGTGTATATCATTGTAAAGCATTTATTCTTGTCCGTAAAGCTATAGCTTTGAAATTTGTGGCATTTACTTTGGACCTGAAACAAGGCTTGTGTGCCCAAAAACTTGACAAAGGAGGTGGGGTGGGGAAAGGAGGGGTGTTGGGAACTCCATTTTTTAAAACTGTAGCTTGCCTTGGCTGTGCTGTCTTTTGTAGGAAATGTTTCATCCTAACCTGCAGGTAGGTGATGTTGTTTGGTTTTATGAAAACCTGTTTTCTCTTTCTAGTCATAACCAGTCCTGCATCTCCCTTGGAACCTGCAGGAGGACCTCAGCTTCAGCATGCGATGCAATCTCCGCACAACGGGAAACCCATCACCTGCTCGCGCGTGATTGTTTCACATCAACCCCCAGTAAATATGGACAGGTAAGAACGCTGCTAAGTATTGGAGGGTGTTTGGAGGATGAGGGTTACTAGAGTAATAAATTATTTTCAGATCCATGTTCATAAACTAAGTAAGAGACAGCTGTTCAATCTGCCTTGTGTTCTGTTTATATTTTCCTGTGTTCAGAAAATAACTTTATCATCTTTCACTTAGCAGTAGCCCATTTTTGCCAACTGATAGGGAAGAATTTTGTAAAAATACAGCACATTCTTTGCAGTGTTTGGAACAATGTGTTGTTTGCCAGCAATTATTACATAAATTGAAACTTAATGGAAAGGGCCAATTTTTTCTGTTCCTTTTCATGAATTAAGCTTCATAAAAACCACTCTGGATACGCAGTGCTAGTTTTGTGATTGGAATAATGAACACAGTGCTTTCAGCCTAGACGTTTTGATTTCTGAACTGCTTGAAGTATTAGCAAGTTTTGCTTACTAAGCAAAAGTCCCTAATGTGAGATACAAAACTACTCATTTTGGCTTTGCATTTTAAAAAAAAACTTTTGTCATCTGTAAGGAGAATTTGGGGAGGCAGATATTTAACATTGGGTGCTCTCTGTAGCCATGAAGCAAGTTTCACTCAGACTTTGAGAAATCACTGAAATGCTTGAAACCTCAGTATTGAGCCGAGTGAAATCTGTTACATAAGCATGAGCTGTCAGTTATTTCAATTTTAGTAATGCAGAAAGCCAAATAATCCCTTAGTCCTTTCATATTTTATGCAGGTAGTGCCAGAATATGCATGGAAAAACTTGGATGTGGGAAGCCATCACGCAGCCTGTAATGGGCGGTATGCTTCAGGGAGTGATTGGCACTAATTGAAGGAGGAATTTGCCCTCTCTTGGTCCTTCCATATGCCTGGGGGATCTTAGCCTGCTGTCATGCTGACAAGGATGCTCCTGCTGAGAGAAGTTCTGTCAGTGACACTGAGCACTGAACTGCATTGGATGAGCTGCACAGAGCTGCCTCATAATTGTCTCGGGCAGCTATTAAATGTTAATCACTCCCAGCCTTATATGCACCTTGATGTTTGTAATATAAAATGTGCCATGCTAATGAATGCTGTCCTGTAGCATTATAATCCATGTGGAAGGAACCTCCGAACGGCTGAGGTGAAGAATGAATAAATGAGACTGAAGAACAGCAACAAAAGCAGGAAGTGTGTATAAGGCTGTGGAAGGGGAAACTGCCATGCCAGGTTGGGATGTGGAGGGACCCTCTACTTCAGAGGTACATCCCTACTCACTGGGAGGGCAAAGGCTGAAGCGCTTGGTAGCATCCTGGTGTAAGCTTAGCCCAGGCAGCCTGAAAAACTGTTGTAAGGAATAGATAGCAGCACAGATTTTTATCACATGGTAGAAGCCACAGGTGCCAACACCGCTGCTACTGCATCTCATGTGCTGTGGTTGTCTGGCATCTGGATACACCTGAGAGTATAGCACACACAACAGCAAGAGGGTAACAGGGTGGAGACGGTCTCTTGTGTGAGCACCTCACTCCAGCCCCAAGAAAGACTTGGCTTTTGTCTGGAAAAGACTTGAGCATGTTTTAAGGGCAAGATAGCTCAGATTTCTGACCAGAACTTAAAAAGGCTTTGCCTGGCGGACTTGTGGCATGTGCTTGTATGGGCAAGAGAAGAGAGTGAAGGAGAGGAGTCTTCTTCAGGCCTAGAGCAACAGTCAGTCTCATTCTCCTACAGTGTAGGAAGTGTGGGAAGTTTCACAGAAGTTTAAGTGTTGGTGGGTCTATTTTGTACAGCACTGGGGTCTAGCCTGAATGTGTGTGTGTCTTTGAACAGAACTGGCAGTCGGTGTTCAGTGACCAAACCCAGAACGGCTGTATTTGGGGTCAGAATACCTGTAGCTGAGGTCACTCCCCAGACAATGCAGGTGCTCTGTCCCTTGCACCAGTAGTGTTGAAGGAGGCTGACTTGGAAAGCTACTACAGGTTTGTGTGAAACTCTGAGGCGTGATAGGAAGTTGCCTGACTGCTTACTGTGCTGAAGCTTCATCCCTATTCCTCACCATCATGTCATCCACCCTGTGTCAGCTCTGTGGCTGGGATTCAGTTGGAAATAGCATGCTTGCTTCCATGGTCATGAGTACAGTGCAGCTGAGAAAAATTAAAAGAATTCTGGCAGAGTGAAGGCAATTGATTTCAATACTTCACAATTCTCTGTTGCTGCTTTTGATCAGCAGTGCAGATCTTGTACTGGAATTTCATTAGCTTTTCAAGACAATTGATCTTCATAAACCCTAATGAAAATGCTGTGATCTGCTGCATTGTTTGCCGTATATCTGTTGTCAACAAGTCTTAGTTTTATTAATAAACGTTTATTGCAGGTGATAGATTGGTGCCATCACCTACCCCACCTCATAGTTTCTCAAAATTTTTATTGGTATGCTTACTCCTGTGTGTTTAAGCAAATGAACATTAATCAATTTTCCTTAGGCTTAAAGTTCTTCACTTTGCATCATGAAGAAAACCCCCAGATATATTTGCTTGGGAATTGAGCTGGTTTACCATGTCAGCACTCAAGTTTTTTCAAACAGATCTTACGTGAATTCTCAGTTCATAGAAACAATTTCTTTTTACATAGTTGTCCGAGTTAAAATGATGTGTCTGAACATGAACATGATTTTTGTGGTATGTAGTTTTAAGTGGTGCTGCAAGGGTTCTATTTTGCCACCTATGCTTGCCCCGAGTGTCTTTTCCACAAGTAAATTTGGTTAAGCAACTTAATGCTTGAATGTTAATGAAGAACAGTGAATTATTATTGGGGGGTGGGGCAGGGAGTGACCTTATCTGACCTGTAAGTCTGTGGTGAGAAGACTCACAATTGATCTTAAATGAAGACATTTCTCATCCAGGTGTAGTACAATAGAAAGGGCAACACTAAATATATTTTTTAATGGAGCATACCATGGAAATTTGTCCAGTTAGATAGTGAAGTATCTAGAATTACCAAGAAAACTGGTAGTTCACAGATACTACAATATTATTAATGGCATGTTAACTTCTGGCTAGATTCTGGGTTTTGGTTTGGGGGGGGGGGGTCCCATAAATGGAAAAATTAATTTTAAACAGTCACTTGAAAATCAGATATAATGTTGAAGTATTTTCAAATTTTTTGTAAATTATAAAAGATTCCAACATGGTTTTTTCAAGATTCTAATTTTTTCTTCCTTTACTGAGCAGTAGAGTCCTGGAAGAGGCACAATGATAGAAGTTGGAGGTAGATAACCAGGACAGCTGCCTAATCCATCTCCCACTTGCAGATTTTTGTTTGTTTTCCACTTTCTAATTCTTTGCCTAAATTAGATCCTGTCTGCTACCTCTCAGAAAGTTATTTCAGTGCAGTGGTTTATGTTGTAAGTATTTCCTTATGATACTTATTCTTATCCTGTAATTCCATTTTTTTTCTGTGCTGCTTTCTATAAATGCTTGCAGTGGGCCTCAGTGGGAGCAGTTCACCTCATCTGTGTGTCTCTGTCCTGTATAAAGGGAGCTGGGTCTGGGTAGACTAAATAACCAGTCTTTAGAAATACACAGACACGGTGATTGCCTCAATATCTTGTCCTGGAAAAGAATGTTACTGGGTTCAAATTCTTATGCAGTGTTCATTGCTCAGTCTGTGGGATAGCCCACTTGAAATTTGCTGTAGCATGGCGTGGTTTAACCCCAGCCAGCAACTAAGCACCACGCAGCTGCTCACTCACTCCCCCCACCCAGTGGGATGGGGGAGAAAATCGGGAAAAGAAGTAAAACTTGTGGGTTGAGATAAGAACGGCTTAATAGAACAGAAAAGAAGAAACTACTAATGATAATGATAACACTAATGACAACAGTAATAATAAAATGACTGGAATATACAAATGATGCACAATGCAATTGCTCACCACGGGCCAGTTAGTCCCCAAGCAGCGATTCCCCCTGCACCCACTCCCCCCAGTTCCTATACTAAATGGGATGTCACCTGGTATGGAATACCCCGTTGGCCAGTTTGGGTCAGCTGTCCTTCTTGCTGGCTGGGCATCAGAAGCTGAAAAATCCTTGACTTTAGACTAAACATTACTTAGCAACAACTGAAAACATTAGTATTGTTAACATTCTTCTCATACCGAACTCAAAACATTGCACTGTACCAGCTACTAGGAAGACAATTAACTCTGTCCCAGCTGAAACCAGGACAGCACTACCTTTCCTTTTTTAGACCTCCAGCTCCTCATTTTTAGGCCTCCAGCTCCTCATTTTTAGGCCTCCAGCTCCTCATTGCTGGCTGACTTCAGTGCTGCTGTCTCAGCAGATTAAAAATAAACACTGCTTTATTTAAATCATCCAGAAGTCTGGGGTCTGTTTTGCTATTAATGTCTCCCTGTGACACCTCTGCTAAAATCATGTAAATAAATGAGGCAACTGACATTGTCCTTCAGATCAGGAATAGCAGCTGTGGAAATATTTTGGCACTTTCCAAAGGTGTACAAATCAGTATTTTATTCTATTTTTTTCTTATTTGGTGTTGATTTCCCATGGATGATCAGAAACAGACATACTAAGTTCTGGCCTTCTTTCTTCCTTCTTTACTCTCTCTAAATATAGTTTATGTTTACATAGAGCTTTGGCTAAAATTATCTAAATCAGATGTAATGTTCAGTAGTTTTTCACTTTTTGGATGTTCCAGTTCCTTTAATTAAATTAGCTGCTCTTCTTTCAACTTCCTCTAGTCTGCCTTGTCAATATTGATGTGTCCAGATCAAAATGTGAAGCCGCACAGATGCTTTTTAGTTGCCATGAAGCTGTCCTTCAGATGCTTGCAAGACTGTTACATTTGGAAATGCACTCTGAACAACTCGGGCAACTTTTTTTTTTTTTTTTAATTTATTATGTAGGTGTCTTGCTACAAGCACACTTACAGCGTATCTTAGAATGCCAAAATTATCCAGTTCTTTCTGCAATATTGTATGTCTGAAAAGGCTATCTCCAGTGTTGCATTGGACACTGAGACATCGCTAAGAATGTAACATAAGACAGTAAGAGCAGCTGAAGCAGGTCAAAAATCCATTACTTTTGTGTGTTCTTTGCTTTAATGGCCTGTAGCAGTCACCTGGGGAGAGAGTGCAAAGGAAAAAAGGTAAGTACCAGGAAATCCTCTGGTCAATGAAGGGTTACTAAGCATTGTGGTCCAAATGCAACCACAGGCTCAAGTAGTCCCTAAGCTGCTAATTACCAGAAGCTGGAGGGTATACCAATCTCCTAGGAATTTGTCTAATCTCCTTTTGAGCTTATGGCCTCCAAGATGTCCAGTGGAAATTAATTCCACAGTTCCATTTTTCCCTTTGTTTCTTCTAAATTTGCTCCCCTAGTAATTTGGTGGAGCAAATAGCAGGAAATAGAGAAGATTTTATAGCATAAAATTTAGAAGATTCATAGTTGTGGTTTCGTCTTCTGTACCCCCTTTGTGATTGTATAGACTCCTGTGTCTCAGAAGACATTGTTCAAGTCTGTGAATCCTGGTCTAACTCGGTGTGTAATACTGACAGTGCAATGACAAATAAATATGAAAACTTATTTCTTTTAAGTCAGCTGATCAATTGGATAGAAAAATTAATATGTTTGCAGAAGCAGGAGGCTTCTTCATGGTACCAACACTTGAAGTACTATGCTGTTTTAATTTATATGAATGAGAGTTGCTCTCTTCCTGCCTGTTTCTTACCCCATCCATCAAACTTGCCATGTTATCCTAGCTCTGGTAAGGTTATTGGCAGTAGATGGGGATGAAATAAGTAATAGGATATTATAGTGAATAATAACCTAATAACTGTACATTACAAAGCAAGTTTTATTAGTCCCAAAGCATCTCACAGATTCTGCTCCTCATCTTACAGATGCGGACCTCTAGCACGAAAGGGTAATGTGACTTGTGACTTCTCCCAGGCAGCCAGCAGGGTTTCTGTGTCTGCTCTCAAACTTAGTGCAGCGAAACATATTTTTCACTTTGAAATTTGCTTAGCATATCCACAGATGAAAAAAGGGGGGTGCCTTTCTGAAAAAGAACTGGTGATGGTCTGAAAAACTGGGAAAGACTTGATATGGAAACCAGCACATCGTTCTCACAGGAAATCTGGGCTTGGGATAAACACTGCCATTTTCAAAAGAGCAATAATTATTTTCTTTCTCTTGGGAAGTACTGTAAAACAATTCTGTAATTGTTTGTGAAGAGTTTGACAACCATAGAAGCCAGCGAATGAAACCATATGCCAATTACAAGCAGTTTTTTTAAGACTAGTAAATGTACTGTCAGGAGAAAATTAGCCTGTGAAACCAAGCCACCTGCTCAGAAATGGCCTGAGGAAATTGATAGCCTAGTTTCAGTCTAGGAAAATTGCATCTGAGCCTTTGTGGCTGAAGCATTTCCAAACAAGCTGAACAGCCGTGATGTGGTCTGAATAGGGAGTAGGTACCCAAGATAGCCAGGATCTAACTGTTGAGGGCCTTAAAAAGCACCTGTGAAAGTCCACATGATTTTTGAGTGTCAGTTGAGTACTTGCTCTTTCTGGAGGAGCTTATGGTCCCATTACTGTCATCCAGTTCACTTAAGTAGCACCTTAGTTTCTCCCCTCTGGCAAGATAGTGCATGCTGTCTGCAAAGACGGCAGGATTTGATGATAGGGTGCCTAATAAAAGGGTTGGGAGGGGAGGGGCAGGACTCTGCGACATGATCATGTGTCTTCTCAGGAGACTATGTGTTACTGGAGAGTGTCTGTCCCTGTACTGCTTCTGACTGGGGCAGAAGTACAGGAGCTTGCTCATAAGGCATCTCTGTCCAGTGGGAGATGGAAGAAGAAAGTGCCGCTTGCCATGAGGGATGCTGGGAGGGGTTTCCTTTGGCTTGGGCATGATCAATGGGAGGGGTGCAGAGCTGGGTTGTGCCTTGGAAATAAGCCCTAAGAACTTGTAGGGGAGGAGGGACTGAAAGGAGAACTGCATTAGTAAGGGAGTTTTTTCTCTGGATCGGTGGCAGGTAGAAGAGGCTGCTCCAAAACTGGAGGCAGGAGGTGATCCAAGAAATAACAAAAATGCCAGTGATCTTACCTAAGGGCAATTATGTTGATTTGCAATAAGAGGAAGGGTATGGCAAAGGTTATGAGAGGTGAAAAAAATGTTAGAGGCTGCAAATTGCATTAGGTGGGTGACTCAAGATAGCAGTGGTGGTGCTGCAGGGGGTTTCTTTCTGCTTCCCATTGCAGTCACTTCTCAGAACTGCAGTGTCCATAAAGCTCTCTGTAGTTCTGAGTGTTGTGTAGCCACACGTAACAACTATCCCATGTGATTGAGGGAAGGCATGTCTAGTACTTGGCTGCAAAAATGGGTTTTCTACTGTGATAGAAGCATAGTTCTGTTTTTACTGGCTAAAAGAACGCTCAGAATTAATGCAGACTCTTCTTCCATTTGTAATACTGCTTTGAGGAGGACTAAATTTCTGTTCTAGATGAAGCATATGAGGAAATACCTGTTTCTCTTTCAGCAATCTCAATCCAGAGAAAAATGCAAACGAAAATGGAACATCTATGCAGAATGATAACTTTGAAGAGATCATAAACCTGCCTATTGGTTCTAAGCCATCCCGGCTGGATGCCATGAACAATGATGGAAGCAATAGTCCTGAAATTCCTTTGAATCCAATTCTAGCCTTTGAAGATAAGGGGACCCTCTTGCCTCAGGTAGATAGTGTTCAAACACATCAAACAGCAGGTAGGTTCACCTTGGTTCGTTGACATTTGTAATGTGTTGTAATTGACAGAGGACCTAGAGCTTTTAATTGCTATAAGTTGATTAATTTAACCATTTTTATACCCCATATTATTTGGGGAAAGGAGCATATCTCCACTTTGTAAAGCTATGCATGCCAAGTACATACAGATGCTGTGCAAATTATGGTGAGGCCTTATCTTTTCTTTGAGGGGGGGCTTCTCAGTTACAGTGTACTTTCTGCCATTTGAAGTTGCTTGAAAATGTTTGCCCTGTGCTTTCAAACAGAAATGATAAGTGACAACTGCTGTTCCTAGCTTATGATCAGCAACCATGTTCCAGTTCTGCAAGTGTAATATCTGATACGCACATGCAGAAGGGGAGCTGGTACCTACCTTTTCTGTAAAATTCTGGATGTGTTTCCCTCATCAAGTGGTTTGCAGCACACTAGACCTTTCTGAATTGCATCACAACTTTTAAAGGATGGTAGGTAAACAAATACCAATTTAGCAGATTAAATTGGACTACCATTTTCTTTTTCTGTGGCTAGAAAATGTAAGGAAAATAATCTTACAATAAAATAATTGCGTAAATACATAGCATTTTGAAGTAAGCATTGTCACTCTTTGCTGACCTGTCATTTTTGATGCCTTTTGTTGTAGAAGTGATCTGATTGTTTCTTCTGAAGAACCAAAGGTGATATGAGCATCTCTGCAGTCAGTGGAGTTTCTTCCATGCTATGAAGGAGTGTTTTATTTTTTCTCTCCAGTTTTTTAAAGATTTATTGAATATCTTTTTTGGAAGGACTTTAGTAAAACCAGCAGAAGAAATGATGGGAATAGACTTGGATCACCTTTCTAATAGCTTTCATCACTAGAAAAATCATGCTTCACATGCATTACTTAATATGGCTTTTTCCAACAAGCTTTTTCTGTTAGTAAATGGATATTTCTGCATTCCTTAAGACACAAGACACTGGAATCTGAAAGCAATGGGCTGATTTGGGTGGTGGGACTGATTCTTTTTCTAAAAAGGTGGGTGTTGGTTTAAAAGGCATAATTGTAAAATTGGCAAAGAATCTTTTACACTTTGTGGTTCTAATACTTGAAAAATAAATACCTCATTGCTCTACAAGTAGAGTTAATGGGGTGTTTTATTTAAACCTGTTGGTTTAAATATTATTGCAGAGAACTCTAATTATAGGGGCAAAGTATAGGCTTCTGTATCAGGTTCTTGTAAATGTAATTCCTACAGGGACATTCTGTAAATTGAGACGTCACTATGATCTTCTCACATTTTCTCTAAAAACACAAAATAAGGCAGGTTTTAAAATGTGAAAATTTGAAAGCATTATTTTTTCATGGACAAGAGGAAAACCTATTGTTCTCCTAGATGATGTATTTATGAATTTTGTTCAGTACAGAAATAAATCCTTTAATTGAATAAATTAGAAAAATGTGGTAAAACAATACTGCAAACTTGATTTTTTTTTTTAGTTACATCCACGTTCACAATACTATAAAAGATGTGTACCCATATGGGCACACACGCAAGGAAGTACCTTGTTCTGAGTCCTGTAAATTGCTGCTTTTCCCAGTGATGGAAGACTTTGCCTTATCAGACTATTGAAGACTGTGTGAAACCTGAGATATTTGATTTTTGGATGATGAAGCAGGTCTAGGGATTTCTTGGTTTTGCTCGTTTCAGAGCAAATGGAAAACGGTCATTGTTTGTGTTTTTTATGTAGTGTGTGGTTTTTATAAAGCAGTGCAGTTTGAATGATAAGAGGAGCAATGCAGGTTGCTTTCTCTTTAGTTTGATGCTGATTTCTACTGTCATTTTTCCATCCCTCACTTTTGGTTGCTATTGGACAGAACTGTAAAATCTTGCACCTTTTTGTGCTTTGATAAACAATGCTGTTACAGGCAGGGCTCACTCGAGGTATTTGAGTTTGAAGCACCAACCAGGGCTTGATGCATTGCTCACTGAAGTCGGTGAGCAGATCCTTGGCTAGTGGAAACGGAGGCTTATGGGGTTTCACTTCATGCTACCAGAGAATGTACCATTAAGGTTCCTGTACTTGCCTTTAGTGAGCGCTGAGCTAGGCCTCTAGGAAGCTGTGCAGAAAGTCTGCTAGGAGAAGAATTCCTCTGAGACAAAAGCTGAAGCGTTTTTGAAGAAGTGACTTTCTGCTGCTGCCAAGTGTTCATCTTGTACAGGAGATGGGATAAAAGCAATGGAAATGCAATGGAAAAGAGACTTCATCTGCCAGAATGTATATGGAAGGGAAAAAACAGCCATTCAGTGAGAATGCTTTCAAGAGCAGCTTGCGACACAGTAAAATAAATTGGGTTCCTTTCTTGCTTTCTTTAGTTTTCCATGTACACAGCCACAATAGTGTCCAAAATATGTAGTTTTTCTTTAAACCTATATATAGCATGTAAGTACCAAATAAAACTTGTTTGAAATATTTACTTCTATTTATATTTTCATTTTTCTTGCAAACTTGAAACAGGAGTCAATCTGTGATGGAAAACTCTTCTTGCTACTCCTGGTCTGCTTAAAACTTTTCTTCAGGTTTCCTTTAATCTCTTTACTAGAAAATCAGTACAGGGCCACTTACAGCTAGAAACAGAGCAAAGAAATAGCCACTAAGATTTAGCTTCAGTTTTAAGTTTGAGGATTCATTTAGGCTCAGGTTTAAATTATGCTGATCAGGTTTTGTGAGACTTCAGAATGCTTGTTTCACTGTTTGCAGCACAGAGATAAAGAGCCTGCTTCATTTCTCATGTGTGGTGTTTTGGGTTTTTTGTTCGTTTTTTTTTTCCTAACCAGACTGCAGTAAAAATTTATAACTGTATTCATTACGGGTTTGCTTCAAATGAGAGAGAAATTTTCCTCCATTTCAAGGGCCCCACATACAAACTAAAAGCTGAGGAACTGGGAGTAGAATTAGGTGTATGAATCAAAAAAACCACAACCCACTAAAAAAAATGAATTGAAATTTTAAGTTTTGGTTTAAGCCACTTTAAATGCATGGAAAAATAGTTTTTCTGTTGAATGTTCTTGATAATAAAATACGGTATCGAACGAAGGCCAGCTCCTTTGCCTGCTATTGCAATGGTTTTTGTTGTTTGTACTGTTGGAGGCAACACTTAACTACTCGGTGAGGTAGAGCTAGCAACTGTAGGAGCCACAGATGGCTACTCTGAAGTTACGGAGTAGTAACCTTTCACAGCAGGTAGACTGTGCTTTGGAAAGACTCAGCTCCTTGCTTATGTCTTAACAGCACAACATAAATGCTTACAGGGATGACATTCAGTGAGTTTAGTTCAGTACATTCACAACTACTGGGCTGTTCACCTTTAGCTTTGCTTGTCTCATCTCCTCATTCCTGATGAAGAACGCTTTGTTGTTTTCCTTCTTGCTAGGACCTTAAAAGTATTGTTTGCAATTAAATACCTAAGAAAAACACACAGATTCTAATGCCATTGCTTAATATTGCACTGATTTTCCTTTTGGGAAATGATCTAAAGTCACCCAAGGAGGTGGCCTGAAGTTTGAGATTTTCTGGTTTTGTTCCTAGCTGTGTCATTCAGCTCTTTGTAGTCTTCTGTTTTAATAAGCCCAACTGCCGACAGCTGAGCACATGGGTCTTTCACATAAGATTTCAAAAGAAAATTTCTGTCACACATGAATATTGAAAATGCTTTAGAACTGTTTTATCTGAAGTCTCTGTCTGCCCTGTTCTTTAACAGGCCTTTTTACTGCACTGCAGAGAGGCTTTTGAGTGTGTTTTTGGTTGGACTTTTTTTAAACAGTACTATTGGAGAGAACTTGCAGTTATTAAAAGGAATCATTAGCAGAAATGCTGCTCCCAAGCACCAAAACTAACCTTAGAGATTTGGGCCACAGTAAAATGCAATGTTGAACTCTTAGTTATAACAGAATAATTTTTTTTTTTAATTTCTCTAAAGCTTTACATGCATGTACGAATTATACCATGGTCAGAAGTACCTCAAAACACAGGAAACTCTTCTGACGTGTTTTTGTGAGAAACTCTGCTACCTGGGAGCAGATGTTTCCCAGAAGAGTGATTCCAAAATTTTAGTATTCCAGCCAGTTCAGCATGAATCTCCAGCCAGATTCTTGTATTTAAAAACAAGTGTATTGATCAAAGGTGGAATTGGATTACTAATAGATGATGATGATTATTATTATTATTAGATTACTGTTCTATTACAAATTAAAACCTACATTAAAAAACTAGTGCCCCATACTTTCAAGGCTCTGTGCTACATTTTTTTCCTGAAAAATACTGTTTTGATTTACTAAAAGGTCTGTGAGACAGACTCTGCCTCTGGAGGAAAGGGGAGGGGAGGTTGTTCAGTATCCTGTATACATGCAAGAAAATGAGTTGAATTTAAACATACTACTACTTTTTTTGTTCTTTAAGTCCTTTTAAAATGAAATATCAATATCAATATTAAAAATCAATTCCTAATTTTGCCAGCTTTATTCACTTTCCCCCTGTTGCAAGTACCTTTGGAAATTTACCATTTGCAGAACACAGATTTCTGTATTCAAACACGTCTCACCCAAATCTTTCATGGTAGCTGCTATATTCTGAACATGCTCTATCCAATATTTACCTGCCTCAGTGTGTCTTTGCTTTTCTGCTGGTGAGTAGTGCCTACAGTGTATGCAAGGATCAGCCTTAAGGCTTGCTCTACTCTTGTTTCTTACAAATTTCTTGCATTTTCTCTGAGTTGTCCCTCAGCAGTTACTTCCTGTAGTAACCTGTTAGTAGTTTGCTACCTTTATAGTATGTGTTAATTCAGTTATTTTCTAAACTCAGGTTCCTGGAGTGTGCTCTGAAATAAGGGACATGGAACAGAAATAAAATAAAGATGAATGCAGAGGAACCTGTGTGCTTGAGAGATGCCTCTTCAGTAGAATCAGCCTGTTAAGTGAATAAAACCTCATGAATACAGCCCGAGTTTTTTGGAGGGGGAGTGAGGAAACTAAAAACAAACCATGAAAGATTACCCAAGCATAACAGATGTTTTCCAAACAGTTGGGAGGAAGGTAGCTGTAGTCCTCAAGCACACTTAAGCAGCCAGCCAAAGTGTTCAAAGGATTGTTTTTTTGACCTGCTCCGATTCTTGTTATCGGAACATCTCTTTTGTATGATGAAACTGTAACTAGCAGGAAAACTTTAACTACAGGAACCAATGAGAAGAATTGGCTTCTCTGAAAGTTCAGGCTCTTGGATCTGGTAAGTTTTCATAAGCCATGCAGCTTAAATATGAACTGTCTTCGTGGCAAATAGCTGCCCTAAGGAGCTCTTGAGTTTCTTCTGTTTGTTGACGGACTTGCTCAAGGAGTTTGGCCATTTGGCTTTTTCTGAATGCTAATGAAAATTCTGGATCTGAAGAGGAAAAACAAGTGTTAGGCAACCTACTGTTTTTTCCCTGTATTTTAATGTAGATGCTTAGAAAGCTTCTATTTCAGGTTAGATACTGTTGATGGTTCTTACTACAGTGTAAAGTATAGAGAAGTTAGAACAATATTCTACTACCATGCAAAGCAGATACTAATTCAGTTTTCATCCCTACGACCATACAATATTGTCTGCTGCTAAATTCTCCTGATCCAGGTGTCTAAAGCTCAGTTGCCATATTCAGCCTTCTGCAATAGGTGCATATCAGGATGTAGCAGGGTCTTGGCTCTGGCTCTATATATGTGAAGATACACACTATATACATTTATTACCATATTATAGCTCTCATCTGTACTCAACTTCTACCTAAAACAAAAAAAAAACCTAATCAAAAATAGAAAAAAATCAACAGAATCATAATATTAAAAAGACGTGAGACTTCCCAGCTTTAATACTAGCTCATCATGCGATTTGCTTATTTGCTTGCTCTATCAAAATAAACTAAAATCATATTTGAAAAGCATTTAGGCTGCATCTAGTGCCAAACATTCTTATATTAGATAAAACCATCTGTACCTGAAGTCCTGTTTCCCCGCTGGTCAGAAAGCCTTTAGTTTTAAAGCAAGCAAACAAGCAAAGAAACCCCCTGCCTTTATCATAAAATATTCTTCATTATTTAAAAACACGTAAGGTAACAGCTACCCTTGAGATTATTCCATTCCTTTTAAGTGAGCGGAGCTAGTCCCCTGAGGAAGTTGCCTGGCATTGTCACTTCTGTGACGGAGCAGTGCCCGTTGTTCGCTGCTGATAGGAGCCGGCAGTGCCTGGCAGCACCCCGGGGGCTCAGCCCAGCGGGAAGGACATACCTTCTCGCAGTCTGCAGAATGTAGAGATGCCCAGCTGCTGAAAGCGAATCTCTTGGTGAGTAAGAAAGTTCTTGAGGTAGGCCTGAATTTCTCTGGTGTGACTCTTCAGCAAAAGCATCATTTTTTCTGCATAAATGGGAGAACCACTGGAGATCAATAGGAGCCTTTAAAACACTTTGAAAACTGATTTTTGTAACAATTAATGACTCGTCCAACTTCACCTACAAGCAACGCTACTGCAAAGAATGACAAAGGACTTGCATGTACTACAGCCTCTGACGGTATCGCTGAATCTTGAGGTAAATAAAATGCTGAGTGGGCTGCTGTGCTAGAAAGCTGGTCCTTGTGCAAGGTGCATGCTGATTTACGGACTGATCAGCTGGTCATGCTAACCGATCCATGAAGCGATTATGCTGTTGGACTCTATTCACTACTTAAGAATCTGCTCTGTTGCAAATCCTTGATGGTAGAATTGAAACAGGTTTGCGTTTTCACTTATTGGAGACTCATGAGCGACTTCAGTTTCTCTCACATCTAAGGATTAAAATCTAACCATGCTTTTCTAGAGAACGTGGCAAGAATTATCTGAACACCTTTTTCCTTGTGAGTCTTAAAGGTTCTCAGCTGCATGGGACAAGTATATTAAGCATAAAGCTGTTTGTTTTCTGCAGGTAAAAATAATGCTTTTCTAATTCTCTCTCACTGAAATTTAAAAAAATACAGGCTACATTCTTAAAAGCCACTTTGCTTCACCGCTCCTGCTAATCTAGTCTAGAATTACAACAGCAGCGTTTTGTTCATCAAGATGCTTTCCTCTTGCTTGTCAGGGAGCAGAGGTGATCCAAAATTTTGGAACACAACCACCCCATTGAAATTGTCTCTACCAACCTCTGCTCCTATCTGCAGGGAATGCCATCACATTGTATATGCTGAGAAGGAGGCTCAAACAGAAAGATGCAACAGTGACTCATCTGAAACATGTTCTCATTTTTCCCTTGGTACTTTATGGTCTCCCACCTCCCTACTTAAGTTGTTTTTTAAGGACCATAGCATTGGCTGCAGACTAGCCCTGCAGAATGGTAGTGCTTGAAGCAGGCAACAAACACTTGAATCAGATCTTTATGGTCCATTTTCATCCCTGGGCTTTCTCGTGCACTCAAGCACTGTTTTATGTGTATTTCAGGGGTGACTGTAGGTGCTTTTATGCTAATAAATTTGTAGAGACCAGATGGAGGATGCTATAGGAATGTTAAAAGGTTGTTCAGTGCCTGACAGTTCACTCCTTTGGGAAAAGGCTCATTTCATTCCAGACAGCCATAAATCTCTTTGAAAGCATAGTTAATGCTGTGTGACAGTTACCATGACCTATCATGTGCTGGATGATGGAGGCAGCTTGAAAGGATGGCTCAGTATGTTCCACTTGGCCAGCCAGTCTCACCAAGCACTTTGTCAAGGGCTCATCCATCCATTGGACCATGCATAACGTGGCTCCTTCTGGAAGACAGACAGACAAGAGAGTAGTCTGTAAACAGAAACTCCGGTGTCAAAGAAATGAAGGTGAGAGGTCTACCAGAAACAATACTGCCTAAATAGGAAATCCTTCATGCAGCTGGAGAAGCAACGTAAGTGCTGAACTTGTGCAATAAGTATGTTTAGGTTGTAAAAAAGGACCATGTCCTGAGGTTATGCTCTCCGTAAGGTAGGGCCATGGATTTGATTCACAGAAAGGCTGGTGGATTTTTATTTTGTTGGGTTTGTGTTCTGAAAGAATGAATCACTTTATGTACGAGATCTGCTATTGCCTAGTCGGCTCAGTCTGTCCAGCAGCTGCTGGGCACCTCTTGCAAAATTAAATGTGACATGTCACCAGTTGCATGGCAGTTACACCAGATACATAAGACGAAATGTTTGACAGACAATATCCAATGCTGGGGCAGGCTGGGAAAATTTACACTGGTCCTTTCTGCCATGAGGAGTGCTGTACCTTCCACTGGTGCTAATTTGGGATTTCTTATAAAATCTATGTGTAAAACTTTTAAAGAGAAAGGGCCACTTTGTATTTTAGTCTTTTTCTCTTCTTATATTAGTTTCTGCTTTCATGAAATTAATTCAGCCAGAGAAACTGGGCGATGTTACAAAGAAAAGTAGACAGGCCCTGTACGGCAGTAAAATTCAGGACAAAGAATTTTGAATAAAAATTCTAAGCAGTTCAACAGGAAAAAGTGCAAACAATGAAGCCCATGTGTCCTGCCAGCGAGTTGGATCTTGCTCTTCTTGAAGCTTACAGCAAAACTCCCAGTGAATTTAAAGGGAAAGACCCGGGCTGTATGTGCACCTGCGCTTCATCTCCTATTAGGATTAATGAAGGATAGGTACAGTTCTCAGATTAAGCCATTTATGGTGCGGTTGCTTCCCTACCTTGCTTTGCTAGTTCAGCAAGGCAAGACGTCACATAATGAAGAGAGTCTTCTTGAGTGTCGATAGAAAGCATGGTCTGGAGGAGACCTTGAACACATGGACTCTCAATGATTCTCTGCAACAAGAGAGAGATTCATGTTTAGCATTTTCATTACGTTTTAGTGTTGTATGACTTGAGAAGTACTGAATAACTCTCAGCAATAACTCTGAGCTCAAAGAATTTCCTGACCTATTGCTGCTGTACCAGGCTGTATGTTAGTATTAAGCTGTCATTTGCTCAAGTCTTGCTGCAGAGGTGATTAAGCTGAGTGCTACAGGACAGAGCACTGGGAAATGTGCAAGGTTTTCAGTTTCTTTTCTTTGCCTCCAGGGCTCTGAAAACTTTCTGGTGTTGAAATGCTCTAATCTGCAGAAATATGAGATGACCTCTCACTAGCAAAGGTGAGTTCTGTTTCTGGAGAGAAATGTTATGAATTAAGCTTTGCTGTGCATCCCTTATCTTTTAGGTTGAATCTGTGCTGGGATATATATTTTACAGACTGAGTTGAAAACAGATAGGAGACTCAGCCCGTGCTGACCTGGATTAATAGCACATGACACCAAGGCATGAGTCCTGAATGAGTCACCTGAAGGTGACTGGTTACTAGTGAAGTTGAATCACAAAGTCATCAGCTCTCTGGGAGGTCCTACTAATGGAAGCTGCTCACACCTCCATAAGGGAGCTCAGGTGTCTATCAACAAAAGGGAGTTATCTTTTTTTGTGTGCTCCTTTTATGTTGCAGGTTTTTAACTTGCTGCTTAAGAGGTTGAAGCTGGATTCAAGACTGCTGCCTTTCAAGCTCCCACACTCTGTTCATGTCCTGCTGGCACAAAACCAACACTTTTTTCCTCTTGTGCCAAGGACTCTTATGTGTTTTAGGGACGGTTCCCTGGAACTGACCCTGGAAACCTGGCACTCCCAGTCATGTCTATGGATGCACTTGTGCAGTGAGAGCTAAATACTCTATACGATATAAAGCTTTAGGAAGGTGAACCAGCTCCCTGCTGATAACAGAATAAAGTCACAGAATTTAAGCAAAAAACATGGTAATCTTTTTAAAGCAAACTTTGAAAGGATGGTCCATTTTTACTCTTACTGTGGGCTTTGAGTTTGAGGGAATCTATTTCCCTGCAAAAATTGATTTCACAACTATCAGAAATTTTTATCTTAGTATAAGTGAAAAAAAAAATTGGAAAGGGTTTTCCTTTTGGCTAGTTTAAATCTCTAGAACTAGTGGTAACTGGATCATGAACACAGAGGAAAAAAAAGGAACTGAGTCTCAAAAAGTGTGTGCTAGAAAGTGGGGCAAAGCAGCAACAAGGATTTAGGTGGGTTTTTTTCCCCAATATTGATTGTTACTAGTGGCACTGTTTGAACAAGGTACTCTTAAAAGGCAAGGAGAAAGGAAGTGCATCTGTGGATATGGATCTCATTAGAAGCAAAGTCAGCAACGGAGATCTTTATAGCAACTTGGCACAACTAGTACCTTGCCAAACAGGCAAAATGTACATCAGTAGCTGGGGTTATATTTAACAAACTGGGAGTGAAAATAGAGCAGTGTTGAACATCATAAGTGGATAACTAAGGGCAGCCAAAGAGTGAGAGTTAGGAAATAAGGATTCAGTTTCTAACAAACTTCAGATTTTCCTGGATGGTTCCTTTAATTAGTATGAAATGTCTTTGCTAGAAGTACTTTATACCTATGATGCAGTCATTCAAATTAGGTAACCACATCACACGTAGGAAAAATTAGACATTTCTTATTTTCATTAGCATTTTTGTATTGTATTGGAAAAATATGAATAAAACCCCCTTTCATTATGGCACATCAGGTCCTTTTGTTCCTACACATTTTGTGCAGAGTATCCTTGGCATGTGTTTCATTTAAAAAAAAAATCTTTCTGTGGGTAATGCTGATTTGATGTAAATAAAACCGCAACCTCCCAGGGTATAGTTCAGTGAAAAATATTGGGTACATACCTGTCTGTTTTTGGAAAGGCTCAGGTTTTTGATGATACAAGCAGTATGGCCAACAATCACAGGGTCTGTTTTATGCGCTGACAGTAGCATTCCCAGGCTCTGTAGCAGCTTGACACATGCCAGAGTGTCCTGAGAATAGCAACCGGTATCTCAATTACATCCAGTATGGACAACACAATGCAACTTTGCAGCAAACTATAGATAGATAGATCTTAGCTCTGAAAGAAGAGCATTACTTAGCTCATTTAAACCAGTGGTGTAGTGACTGGGTCCAGTAGTTTTTTTCTCTCAAAATATGATTTACTGACTGGCACTGATCTACAGAACACTTGCTATGGAAAGCTGGAGTCTTTAAGGTCTGGTAGTTTATTTTTGTTTGCATCAAATGCTTCCCAGAGGTTGTCGGTAGTCAGGGGAAGGACACGTGATCCTGACTGGAAGGAGAAGTGGTCAGGGTAGGTGTAAAAGGCAAAAGTACATGGTGAAGTAGCAGCAGCAGTGTGTCCTTCAGTACCTCAGCAATTTACCTCGCCTACAATAACGGACTGTATGTTTAGATCAGTTCGTGATCAGGCACCACTTTAGTAACATGTTCTGAACAGCATCTTCTGAGTTTATATGTACATTTCTCTGCTGCTTGATGGATATTTTAGAGGGACTTTACTGAGTACCTCTCTCTCTGAATGTAGTCTTCCTCCAGTTACCACTAATATTAATTGAATCAGATCTTCTGAGTTTGGATTACTGCCCAGGTAATTTCTTCAATAGCAGTATGGATTAAGGGGGCACTGCTGTTTATAAAAGAAACCTGATCTCAGCAGGCTTTGGGTTAGGTCTCCAGTTAAAAGCAAGAGATTTTCTCTTGGGAGCGTTTTTTCTTTCAGTCTCTTTCCCTTATGAATTTGAGTTCTTTATGCAGTTCTTATGTTTCTTTGCAATGAACTATATTATTTGTGCTACTTAGAAATTGAGACACATTAGCAAGAGTGTTCAATATAAAAAAAATCATTGGTCCTACATCAAGTTGAGAAAAACTGCATAATTCTGAAACCTGTGAAATGGCAGGATCACTGAAGCAGTGATGAAAGGCAGATGTCTTTAAAAAATAGTTTAACTTACATCTTTCTTTTACTTAGGTTAAATTGTAAAAGTGTATCTTATTTAATATCAGCTGACATCTTCACTTATGTTCATTTTAAGCACTGTCACAGCCAGCAATCCTAAAATAAAACATGAAAATAGATGGAGAGGGCAGTGCTATGCCTAAACTCAGGGCATTAAAAAAATCCTATATGCAGATATGGCTGTAAATTTTCACTGGTTTTATTTTTCCTTCTCTTCAAAGGCAGAAATAATATAATTTTAGATAATCTAATTAAATTACCATTAATGACTGTTTTCTGTGGTTTTGGCCCAAGTGTCCTCTTTTCTCTGTAATCTCATCAACTACAGTACCCTTATTTGATTTGCTACAGCCTGGGAGGACGAAATTTTCTATGGACTGTAAATGAACTTTCTAATATACAATGACTTCCCTGCCAAGCTCTGCTGTTTGTTTAGGATCTACATTAGCAAGTGACAGTACTTTAAATTTTGCTGACCCTCTTTTTTGGCTGGCATATGGCTGGGATCCAGATTTTGTTTTTTGGCTCAATCCTGCACAGCACAAGAGAATCATGAGAAAACTCTGAGTGAAAATGGATTGGGTGGTTCAGGTGGATGCTGATCTAACTTCTCCCAAGATTAAAAAAAAAAAAAAAAAAAGGCAAGGAAAATCATTCCAGCAGCAACTGTGCTTACAGTCACAATGCTGCACTCGTACCCTTTAGCCAGGGATTTCTTGCTAAGACAAATATTATCCCCTGTTTACTAGGTAGCAAGATGGGAAGGCAAAGTTATTTTGTACCTGGAGTGGAAAGTCAGTGGCATCATCTGGAGTAGACAGACTCCTGCCACCCTGACTTCCATGTCTTTGCTCAAAGGAACATGATTTAAAAGGCTGTTTTTTCACAAAGCCTTACTCTTTCTTTAGTGTTTCAGGGTTGGACTGTCCTTGGGAGAACTGAATGAAATTCCTCCTGCAAGAAGGAAGTTTTCCAGCGCTTGCTGGGAATCGCTGTCAACAGCCTGGCCAGGGGATCGCAAAAAAAGGGGTTTAAGCAGGGAGAGGAGCTCCTGTGAAGCATTCCTGGGTGTTTGCTTCATGGTAACGAAAGGGCAGATGAATTCTGCCCTATTGTATCCTGGGTAGTATTTGTAATAATTCAAGCATCACTTGACTTGGTTGTAAAGGTTAGCTTTGTTTGGTGGTTTGTTTTGCAACAGCTGTTCCCATGGAGAATTCCCTCTTTCACTCATGGAGAATTCAGCCTGAGTTAAAGAAACCTTGAAAAGATTTGAAAAACAGGCCAGAAAAGGCATGGAGGTGGGGAGGCAGGATATGAGTAAGGAGAGGTCAGTCTCTTCTCAGAGTGCCCAGGGCTCACTCACACAAAGCAGCAACTGTGAGTAGTCAGGGACAGCCGTGTTTGCTCACTAAAACAAATTCTGACATGTAGATACTTCTCACTGGAGAATAAACCCTCAAGGGCGATGCTTCGTTTTCCAGCCTCCTGCTGCTGACCCTTTTCCCCCGTGAAGGACAGGCTGTTTCACTCCTGGTGTAACAAGGCTCAGCTCCCTGTGCCTTTGTTCCCACTGACACTGCGCCGTGCCCTTTGTAGCTGGGGCTCTGAAGCACTGGTAAAGACACGTTTCAGGATCGAGGAGGAAAAGAGTTGCGGGTACTCTTTGCTGGGAGAACAAAAAGTGCAAATGGTGTTTGGGGGCAAGAAAAGCAAATGCGAGCGAGGACAATGTTCCACCATAATGTCTCATACCGAGTAACATTTTTACTGTGCAAATAGCCCCCGACTAACTTAATGCATTTCAGTTGTAAGCTTGTTGAGAGCAAATTGTGTTTTGATTGCATGAGGCAGTCTGACAAGCAATGAGGACGTTTGGTGCTAATGCAGCCAGCACAAAACCTCTGAAGCCACAGTGCCTTTGAAAAGCTCTGTGCTCTAGTTGCTGCTTCCCAGGCATTGAGCTTACCCATTTTTTCCATCATGTCCCACAGTTAAGAGGAGGTGCAATTTGGTTTGTACTGTGCTGTGTATGTGCAACTGAGGTATAAGGCACCAGGCTTCCAATACCCAGAGGAAATTTCAAGTCAGACTGAGTGTATTTCAGCCACAAGAAGCATCTAAGCCCAGCTGTGGTTACTCAAACTGTCTGTCACTACTGCTTAAAGTAATGTGGCAGAAAAGGTTCTCACATTTTTTTGATATCTACCCAAACTCTGACTCTCTTAAAAGGTTATTGTTAGCTTAAGACACCTATCAAAAACCTTACATATCCATGTTCCTAAGGATGTCTTTAATTACTGTAATGGAAAAGCACATTTAATCATAATAATAATTTGTCAGTTGCTACTTACTGGTTTTGCTGTTTTATGTGGAGGATGAAAGTGCAGCAGGAGTGTCTGTTTTGTTTATTTGCTGTAGTTTATTTCTAGTCAGACTTCTTCATGTATTTGCATAGTGTTGCACTGTTAATGGTGGTGTTTACCCTGAACGTGGGCGAAAGAACCGTTCTGTAACTAAGGACTTGAGGATACACAGGAAAAGTCCTAGTGAATTAGCTAAAGATAGATAGGATTTCAAACTGTATTAGTCCCCCTTGCTGTCTTGATCCTAATTCAAAAGATGTTAAATTTATGCAAATGTACTTTTGAATAACTGTCCATATAGGGAAGTAATGTATTTTTGCACTTTATTTTGCGCTGATGCACTTTAAATGCACGCTCTAAATTAGTTTCCCTGCTTTTCAGTGTGTGTGGAAGCTCTGTAACCAAGGAATAGCTTCATCAGCTGCGCCCATGGTTGTAGTCTCTCATGGTGCTATGCATGTCCCCTGCCCCTTGTACACCCATCTGGACACCTACAGTCTCGGGACTGAGGGGACCACAGGGAGTTGCAGGGTGTGCAGGGCAGTGTCCACACATCCGAGAATCTGACATCCATCACCCCCTCTACCCTCCCCTTGGTCACCTTGCAGGCAATCTGATTAACTACAGGATCCTTTGGATCCCACCTCACCACAACAGAGAGGCTCCTCGGGTAGTTAGTGACAGTGCAGACAAAATCTTGTTATTCTGGGTGGGAGAGAGAAGGGTTGGGAAGTCACACAGACCCTATTGGTCATTCTCAAAATGCATTTTGTATGTAATTTTGCCGTAACAGGGCATTACTCCAGGTGGTGGCCAGAACTAGTCTTTCCCCTCTGGTCTTGGAAAATGACCTCCCCTACCTGGTTGTGCCGGTGCTGGGACAGTATCCAGAGCAGAGCAATGGAGGCGTGACGCACGTCCTCGCTGCCAGATGCCAGGAGAGAGCACAGCTTGGGCAGGACGTCCTCAGCAACCATCTCAGCCTGGATGTCCGCTGGTTTGGGAAAATGACTGAGGTCAAGGAGCTTCAGAGCACCATGAGGAGGTATTTGGGCCCCGACTCAAACATTTGACTGTGCCTCAGTGATGAAATTAGAGGCGACCTCCCCATCTCTGTGGGATGGGACAATGCTGGACGTTTAGTTATAAAAATAAACCCTCATTTGTTCCGGCTCCTTTTGCCAAGGGATTAATACAGGCTTGAGAACAGAACGTAGGTTTGGGCACCCTTCAGTTTGTGTCTGAACCTCAGCAAGAAGAAATGAGGGGAATTTCCAGAGTCCTTCATTGGCAATAAGGCCCAGTAAGAAGGTGGCAGATTCTGCTGCACAGACAGAAAGACCTCTCCAAGCACCACCTATCTCGCAGAGTTCTGGTTAGCCAGGGGAGAGATCAGCCATCCTGGCTGAATCCTTACATCTCACTTGTCCCTGCAACCTCAGCGAGTGCTTTTGGGCACTAAAAGGCAATGCCAAAGCAGCCAGCAGATGGAGCGGCAGTCCTAAAAGGCCAAGCAGACCAGGGGTTTTCAACCACGCCAAGGAGCAGCGCAGCAGTTCCTTCACTCCCAGCTCCAATATAATTGTGAGTGCTTGAAAATTAAGCACCTTTACATTTTCTAGATGAACAACTCTACCCTGGACCCTAGGGCTCTAGCGTTGAGCGTGCCAGTCCTCTGCTTTCGTCTCCCAAGTATGCCATAGAAACAGATCTTGGGCATTTAATAGCATAGGATTTTTTTAAAAGGATGACAAATGCTTGGGAGAAAATTATATTTAATGATAGACAGATTCATGCCTTGGGAGAAGGCAGGTCCCCACTCAAGCAGCAATTTCAGGAGGCATTCTGTCCTAATTGGGTTTAATGCTTAGGAAACAGAGAAGGGAGAAAAGCTTAGTAAGTTGCAAAGGCTCTGTGCATAAGAAGACCCCTGCTGTCTCTCTCACTTTGTCCAGATACTTCCCCTTGCTACCTGGGAGCTCTGAGACAGATTTAGTTAGTGTATGCACTGCACCTCCCTCTTCCCTTAACATTCAATTAAAATGTAGAAAAGAGGGTATCTCTGTGCTTTTAATATGAAAGATTCCCAGCCCACTCTGCTCAGTCTGAAAGGCAGAGAGAGAAAGAAAAAGAAATAGTGTGGTTTCTTTATCTCCAAGATATTGCTTACCACTGGTAGCCAAATTTCTTAGGCAAACACATGCCTGGCTTGAAACCTGCTTGTGCCAAAGAGGGGAAAAAAAAAATAGAAAGAGAGAGGGGGAAAAAAGAGCGGTTTCAGTAATGCATGTTCTTGCCTATTGTATGCAAAATAAATGTGACAACACTAACAAGCTATTACATTATCTTCAGAGAATAAATTTTGGGAAATTATTTTTTTTTTTCCCAAACTTTTGATGAATTTTTTTCATCCTCCTCTAGTATCAGTCATCCTGTTGTTGATGAGGAAGAGCCAATGAGTTCAGATGTTGGTTTATTTTAGAATGTCAGATAAGTTATAGGAAAAAGGAGTGAAATTTGTCTCATTTGCTTTGCCTTTTTTTTGCCTCCCTCCTACACAGAATTTAAGGTTCACCCTTTAAATCCTGAACTGTGGCTTATTGAAGTTTCTTTGGTGTGGCTCCCAACAAAGCAAAATTTTCAAGATGTTATTCTCTGAAGCCATACAGTCAAAGATACGGATACCAAACAGAAAAAAAAAAAGTAGCATAATAGATGCTCCAGCTACCTTCTGTCGCAGACACAATGATCAAAGGTAGTTGAGAGCCTGGACAGAGCACTTCACACATGTAGTTTTAAATTTAAAGAATACAGGCCATCCTAGTCTAAAGGAAGCATCCAGGGCTGTGGAACAACTTTAATGATTTCCCTTCTCTCTCTCCATACATTAACCTTGTAGAACCTATGTATCTTCTAATATATGCATCTTTTCTCATGGGAAAGATACTGCATAGGCCCCTGTACAATAGATGAGCGTAATTGTGCAAGACTGAAACTGGAAGCCCAAGTTTATAGCTCTACTCTGATGCTAAGTTTTTACACAAAGAGAAAGTTACAACTTCACCTTGTCCACAGAAGAGGATAGGAGAGATATGAGTGTCCGCAGCAGGAATCTGTTGCCAGGTCTCAGCATGGCTTCGTGGTGCTGAACGTTGGCTGCTACGTTGCTTAAGGTAGCACAGCTGTAATACTGCAGAGAACCGAGAAAAAAGGAAACAGGGGAGGTCACAGTGGTGACATGTTGAAGAGAATAAAAATAAATCAGAGATATGCTCAGATTTAGAGCTGATGAAAATAAAGTCCTTTTTCACCTTAAGGGTGTTTTATTGGGTTGACGTGATAACAGCCTAAGTGGGCTTCCTCCAGGAAAAGCAATGCAATCTGCTATAGCTACAACGGCAATCATGCTGTGGCACTGCATGTTGTACAAATCCATTAGGACCCTGGGTATTTGGGAATGTGCTGTGCTGCTGCAACGATACTGCTGCTGGCACCTAAGTTAGGTCATCTGCATCTACTGTATTATATGTTTACATTGAGTTCCTCAAGCTGGATGTAGTCATTGCCCTAGCATGCCAAGAGATCATTTTCAAAGGATTTAAACATAAACACTACAGAGGATCATACATGTAAGAGTATGTATTACTAGGGAGGTATAATTAGAAGAAACAGGTTGAACTGCAGAGAAGGTAATTTTGAGATGAATCTCAGAGAAAGATGATAATGCTGAAACAGTTTGCAGAAAGCACTTCCAGAGGCTCCATCCCTTCAGACATTTAAAAGAAATCTGAACAGAGATAACAAAACTGATGGAGGAAACAATCTTGTACTACTCAGAGGACTGAATGAATGAACTAGCGGATTTTAAGGTTTACAATGCTGATTCACAGTTTTTCATCGGCATACTTTTGAACCAAGACCAGCTCTCTGTGAAGTGTGCAGAATCACAAAGAAGTGTGATTCTAGGCATAAAATAGGAAGATTTCCCAGACATTTACAATAATAAGAAAAAAATGTTTGCAAGTTATGCCTTCTCAGAACACTTAGTAAGATTGCTTAGAGTGGAAGATTAAAGTTAGGATGCAAAAAAAAACCAACAGAGGAAGAGGCCTATCTGCAACTTGTCTGATGCTCTGAAAGACACAGAAGGTAACCGCGTAACAACTGTGTGCATGTGTTAGTGTGTGCTGGCAGATGCACTTCTGTGTCATAAACTTCCTCCCGTGGAGCTAGACAAATTGAGTGTTTTGAATATACACTATTTGACTGAGCTGGGTTTCACCAAGATGTTCTCACATGTTTCCCCACTTCTCTAGAGAGACTTTCCCTCCTCTCCACCTTTTCATTTCCACACATTGTGGTTCATGCTCTCCTTACAGTCACACTGTGACTGTTTGAAAAATCTGACCTGTTTGAGCCATACCTGCACTTCTGAGTCAGGAGATTCCAGCAGCAAGGTAAGAACTGGTAGGGCTCCTTCCTTGCATAGGACATGTTGGATTTTCTCTGCCATTTGAAAAAAAAAAAAAAAAAATGCTGTTGGTGTGTCTTTCCCCTTCCCCTCATCTGGAGGCACCATTCAAAAGGGATATGCACAATCATTGGATTCTAGAGAGTGGTGATGTTGTCCAAATAGATGCCAATCAGTGTGACTGGAGAGAATATAATTTAGAGCTTGTGCAATATAGCAGTATGCAGACATTTTAGCAAAATGACTAGCTGTTTGATTGACTAAGCCTTTGCTGGTTTTACGCTAAAGACTGTTCTGAGAATCTGAATTGCTGGAGAAGCTGAAAAACCTCAGGTATAATATTCACCATGATTTCTGTGTTTAAAAAACAAATTCTCTTAAAAAATTTTGAATAATAACAGAAGTGTAATAGCCAACTGTAGAAGTTCTTGCCAACCATTCCCTTCCACCATGTAGAGATAAGAGACATTACTCATGACTGTGTAATTTAGCTGTGTGGGATAAAGGTATCATCCAGTTAGATGAGATTTAATGGTAGTTTGTTTCAGAGTTAATGTATGGGAGTGCAGATATTATTACAGAGGACTAAATACTGCTTTTGCTAAAGCTGTTGGCAGATATTCCAGGAGCCTTTAATGTCTGGCCCATAATAGTTATATTTTGTGTCTTTCAGTATCAGGTTAGGGATACAAGTCAAATGTTCCTAGAGCTTGACCTTGTTGGATAAGCTTCTGAGATTGCTTCACAGGACCACCAAATTTGCTGCTAACTTTTTAGACCAAGTGATTTCTTCAGCAAACGATTATTTTTTTTCTATTTCTTTGACTGATGATTTAAGTGCTTGTACATTAGCCAGTTGGGGTTGAAAATCAAGACTTTCTATTTCAGTACTAGGCAAAAAAGGGTCTGTCTTAACTAAAGAGAGGCCAAACTTAAATCATCAGTCTATGTTACTGACTTGAATGCCATATGCAAAGAAAATAATTTGTTGCTCAGATATGCTTTTATTCTTGCCTTAACCCTTTTGAATTATTTTTCTATCAGTGAGAAATTTTATTTCAGCAATTTTAGATAAACCATTAGTCAGAAAGTACCTGATTGTGTGAGGTTGAGAATAGCACCAACTGCATTTTGTTGGACTCTAGGATCGTAGGAATTGGCAAGAGACAGTAGGGGTGTAACTCCTCGAGCAGCGCCAATTGCCTCTCGGTTGGACTCTGGAGAAAAGAATCAGAAAAAGAAAGAAAGAAGACATTGCCATCTTACTGTGAGCCACAAGCAGGACAACTAGCAGGACTAGACTTCTTTGGTGTTCGCTTCTCTGATTCTTTGGTATATATCAAAATTTCTCTGCATGCTCAAAGGAAACTTAACAATTCCAAGAGCTCAGTGGGAAAGAACTAACTCATGACTTCTGGATTAGCCACAGATCACAGCTGCTTCAATGCTTTTATTTTGTGACTGGGATGATTAAAATAAAAAGACTGCAAATCCCCTTAAACAGGTTAGCAAGGTGTCATACTTGCCTTGTACCCCTGGTATGTCTGATCAAACTATTCACAGTGTGCCAACCAAAAACTACATAATTAATTGCAGGTAAGACTGAATTAATTTAGCAGGGTATATTCAGGGCCGATTTCTCTCTTTGAATGTGCTTGTGTCACTTCTTTGACAGCTACAAACAACACTGAGGTTTCTAAAGACAGGATTTGACTTAACCACTGGAATTTGAAAAGATGCTTCTCTGAAGTGGTTATGCTTCCTGCATGGCAGTGTATTAAGTTGTACAGTTGTATTCAACATCCTGGAGTACAAGGAGAATTCAAGAAAGATCTGCGGAGTCCCTCGAGACTCTTGGATGAAAAACTAGGGAAAAAAACTGTAATACTTAAATAATTCTATAAAATTAACTATATACTATAAAATACTATACAACATATTTATAGACTGTGTAAGTATACTACATATGGTAAAGTTATACTATGCTATGAAATATAATACAATTTAGAAAAAAAATATCTGTTTTTAGTTCTACTCTTTTTGGTTTGGACTTACTGAAGGTAATCTCAGCTGTGCTGTACAGAAGAGAATCCTTCCATTATGCTCTTCCCTACCCCTCTACCATGAGGCCGTCAAAACATTTGCAACAAATAACCTGCTGCCACACTGAGACAGCTATGGCCCTCTCCCTTTTACTGTCTTATTTATATATATACATTATCTGTATTCATATCTTATAAGTATTCTAGTGGCATAATTTTGAAAAAGTAAGGTGTTGGCAATGGTGTTCTTTGAAGTTGATGAAATTTAAATGGGAATTAGACCAATGAACGATTCTTTTAATATCATAGTATTCTGCAGATTATTTTATAAAAGGAAAAAGCAAAGTCCATAGTCTACATCTTCCATTATTTATATGAGCCAAACTACCACTGGAGGCCACAGGAGTTTTAGCTGAGTATTGCTTCATTTATGTGCATTTCTAGACAGTTTAAACAATGGCCAGTCTCTAGAAGTTTGCAGAGAAAAATATGAAGCAGAAGAAAGCAAGAAATATGAAGGTATTTGGAGGAGATCAACTATTCAGGTGCCAACTAACTTAGAGAGTTAAGAGAACAAAGCCATTATTTCTATAGCTGGAGCTTATCTATACTGGGGAACTGACATACACAGATAATCCAGGATATTTATTCAAGTATAGTTCAGTCAGTATCAGTTTAGTATTCCAGAATAAGTCCTTTTCTGCCTTCATATGCTTATTTTATACTCAAGGAAATACCTTTTATTCTGGAAAAAAATACTTTAATTTTTGAGCAAAATAATTGTTCAGGGAAGAGTCATGTATTTAAAAATAGCTTTTCCATGTAGGAAGCTATTATTCTGGTTAAATATTCTGGACAATTTTGTAGACAAGCCTTTCTCCAATCTCATTTGCCTGCATATTGTTCTTTTGTTTCCCTCAGCGGAAGCAGAAATTCTTTTGTGCGGCTCCAACTGACGGAAACCAGTCTGGTGTGATGTAAACTCTGATTAGTTGAGTAAAAAAGAGAGGTAAAAAGATTGAGAATTCAGATATTGCTGCTTCCTTTATTCTTCCACACAATACACTCCATGAATGTTTCTGAATGTGGAAGAGAACCTCACATTTGGGCAAAGGGATTACAAATATTTGGACAAAACTTGGGCAAATTCTTTCTTCCACTTTCCCTTCTAGGGCAGGGAAGGGGAATCCTATATCCTCGAGAGAGAGAGCTTCTCAGGCGTGTGTTTCCTGTCTGAAGATCTTTGGAATGAAGCACTGGCTGTGACAGAAAATGACCCATTGGGTGCTTCAAAGGTTCTTCTTCCTTAAAGAAACATAACTGGCTTGATTTGGAAAGGCTTCACATCCATGACAGCTCAAACAATTTTTCTGCCTGAGGGCTCAGAGGTGGTGGTCAACTCTGGAAGCCTACAGTGACAGGATGAGGTTTTACAGCCTGCTTTGCAGGGAGGTGGCACGTGGAGATGCCGGCACCCCACTCCGGCCTGGGAAGGACTGGAGCGCCCGCATTCATCATGGGCGAGTGGAGAGACCACAACAGGTACCCACGTGATGGAAACCTCTGTGACCAAAATAAAAAAAAAAATATTTTTTTTCTTTCTTTTCCCTTGGGTCATTCACTAGCTGACAAGTTCTCTGCAGTCTCTGTTAGTGCCCATTATTGTGAGTTTGCTGGATTTATTTTTACATATGTCATTTTCCCTTATTCTCTTTTCCATTCTCATTCTAGTTTTGGTAGACAGTGTGGCTGAACACTATCTGTTTTGTCAACTTATGACAGAATGAATGGAGATATCTATCTCCCCAAGATGTGTAACTGTACTATCATCTCCATAAGAGATGTGGCAGGCTAGACTATGTTTCTCTCCTGGACCACCTGTTTATCTAAGTAATGCAGTCCCTCCACGGATGCAACCTTAAGAGTGCTTTTAGAAGGGAACCACATATGCTGGTGGTTAGATGCTACTGGTGGTTTAGATGCTACTCTAAGGTGGGGAAATCAATAACATCTACTCAAGCTGGGTTTGAATAACTCACCTTGAAACCTGCATTTATAAATTCTTTCCTTCCATTCTCTGCTATTGTGTGCTTGAAAATTCTCCTGTCAGTACAACTCTGAATGTGCTCTATACGCAGTGCATCCTCCTTGTTTAGCTTAATGCAGATGTTCAGGCCTCCCTAAACCCTTGCTGTGAATGTTTAGTTCTGTTCATATGTACGCTGAGAAGAGTTCTTATCCCAAAACTGATTACTTTCACTCACAGATTGAGAAGCTGCACATTATTGCAAATGTGCATGTGTCCTTTTGCTATGTGGACAAATGCTGGTGTTGGAACAAACTGACCTTCAAATCATTTTCATCTGAATGGGTTTGTTTGCTGTTTTTATTTTTGGCTACCTATTGCAGCAGGTAAGTACCAGGCAACCCAGTTTACATATAACTTGCAGTCACATTGCTAAACAGCTTCACTCTGTACACAGTCTTTCATGCTCACTGCAGCAGAATTAAGACACATTACCATTCTTGGATTTAGAATTTTAGTCACCTTAAAGCTATCTAAGGATTTTCCTAATTTGGTTGTGCTTCCGTATTTATCTTTTTTTAAACCACTCTGAAGCATGAATGGCTTACTTGAAGGACATGACTGAACAGAATTCTTTTCTCAAGCAGATCCTTTAAGATATCATCAGAGTCTGTGAGTTAAAATTAAAATAAACTCAAGAGAATTGCCTCTTGCTTTAGTTTCATTGCTGTGATAGCTAAATATAGTCTGAAAAAGAAATAAATGGATCCAGACCATCCAAATCCTAGTTAAACTGGGACAGAGATCCTCAATACTGATCAAATCCCAGGCAGCAGCCCAGCTTATGCACTTGCAGCACTGCCTACCTCCGTGTTCAGCAGATGCCTTCCTATGTAGTTTGAAAGCTCCTTGAGTGCTTAATTTGAACTACTTGTGCTCAGAAGTAGACTGTCACTTAAGGGAGTGTGCAAAGGTATTAGGTGACCAGCCTCAACAGAGAATGAAGGTGGATTGGATCTGGAGTGGCTGAGGGTTCCCTACACTCTGGGTTAAAGACAGAGCCATCTAGAAGGGCCAGAGTGCCTTCAGGACCAAGGAACATCCTTAGGTCCCCAGACAAGTCGCTTTCTCTGTGGGCTGCTTAAAACAGGTGAAGGGACATCTCTCTGTAGATCTTCAGGGGCATAACTTCACTGAGCATACATAAAGTAAGTCCTTCTAGTGCCAGGTACCTAAAATTCTAGCAATGCCTTGCCTGATTTAGACATTTAAATGGGGCAGTTCGCATTCCACACAAAGTAATGCAGTATACAGAGTTCTTAACCTGACCATAATAATATGCAACACTTAAAAATAAGTTTCAAGGGGAAAAGTGTTTAAAAACCTGCAAATTAAAAAAAAAAAAAAAAGATGGGAAAAAATGCACTTTCATGTAGTTGGATCCTGCTTATCCACTCTCCTTTTGCAACAGTAATACTTAAATGAGAAAGTAACGCTTTCACCATGCTTCTGTCAGCCTTCTGGGAGATCTGATTGCAACTTCCCACGCTGGAGAGGGAAGCTGATGGAATAAACACTATGGGAGAGGAAATAAATGTTACTCATGGCTTTCATACAGGCCTTTACACAATTTATACAGTAGAATTACACAGTTTGCAAAAGGCAGAATAAGCCTGACTAACCTGATAAGCTCAACCACAGTTACCAAAAGAAAGGTTATGTCTGGATGCCAGGAAAATATCTATATCATGATATGAAATATGCATAGTTAAGCAACAGAAGTTGGTGACAAATGCAAGTAGTACGGATGGATAAGGAACTGACTTAAAGTAAGCTAGCAGCAAGTTTTGCTGAATGGGAATGACCACCTGGAAGGAGGCTACAAGTGGAATTCCACAAGGACTGGTCTGTAGTTGGTTTTGAACCAGAAAGTTAATACAAAGGTGCAAGTGCAGCACTGTCAATGTGGTGGAGGACTGGAATATTTTACAAATAACGGACAGTTTAGAAGACTGAAGCAACAGAAACAGAATGAAACCTTATACTACAAAATGCAGGGCCATGCACTTGGAAACATTTGTTGCAGACCCTTAATTAACTGGTGTCTGCTGGAAATAGCAGCAGAGGAGAAAGACTAAGTGATTAAAGCTGCAGGATGATAACATCACCATGATGCAATCACAAAAAACCCAGGTTTTATCATGAGATGTACTGCAAAACATATTTCCCTGGATGCCACAATAAAAGACACAGGTGAGACTCCAGCTGAAATACTGCACATTTCTGGTGACCTCTCTTTCAGAAGAGATGAATTCAAAATGGAATTCCTGCAGCATTTATGTACATCTTGGGACTGCAACAACGTCTGAGGTCTGTGGTATCACAAAACAGCAGATGCAATTGCTATGTTCCATGTCTGGAACATATCATTTACACCCAGAAGGGCTATGAAGATTAATGGAGAGCCTCACTTACAGGAGGAGTCTTAAATGAGCTTGGCTTTTTCAGTTTAGTAAAATGAAGGAGCCTCATCAGCATAGACATCAGAGAGGCAGAACTACTAAAGCAAAAGCCAATGTAGACACTAACTAAGATAAGCTGGTCATGAATATATTTAGGTTGGAAATCAGAAAAAGGTTTATAATCACAAGAGAATGAAGGTCAGAAACACTGAGAAAAAGATCTTAACTGGAATCTCAAGAGGTTGAATTTATGATGTGGGAATACCAAAACTTGTTGCTGCATCGTATGACTCTTAAACTAAGTGCAAATAATACGTTGTTTCACCTTGAAATATAAGGTAAGAGTTGAATGAATTCACTGCAGAGGATAATGGGAAAGAACAGCACACTCACCTGAAACAGCCAAAATCATGGTGCAGGCACAAGAATTACACTGGACAGTGGGATCCTCTGACTCAAGCAGATCCAGAATTGGCTCAAGTAAACCCATTTGGACAACTAATTCCTTGTCAACTATTCATAAATACAAAAAAAAAGGACAAACAGAAAAATAAACAGTTAATGCCTTTGTGAAAAGAATATATTGTCCTTTGACTGCTTTGGGGTCTGTATTATGATTATGCGAAACAGACCTAAGATGGAAACAGCCTGAAAGGCACTCACTTCATGAGTGAGTGCTTGGTTTGCTTGATTCCTCTTCAGATTCATGATAGAGTGTAAGAGATGTTCAGAGGTTCTAGTTCAGAAGCTCCCAAATATTTCTTCTAGCAATTCTGTTTTTAAACATGAGGTTCATTTTGGAAACTGCAACTGCAACTTTCCAATGGGTTCACAATTTACTCAGCCCCCCACCTTTTTATTCTGAAGTCTACCTTTTAAAGACTATTTTTTACTTATAAATAGTTACAAGATAGTATTTGCAGCAAGATCCTTAAAAAAAGAAAATAAAATGGATAGCTTCACTGAAGACTGATCCCATCTTCTGCTGTTAAGGGATAGCGTGACAGAATACCTGTTGTGGCCCAGGTGCCAGGGAGTGCAGTAGCAGATGCAACAAGTACTCCATTGCGGAGGTTTGGGGTGTTCATGTCTATCAACATAAACTGTGACCTGCAGCTCCCTATCTCAATTAAATTTGCCCTATTAGCTATAGAAGAAAGTGAATTCTTTTAAACATCTTTTTTTTTTTTTCAATCTGCAAGCAATTTAAGACCAAGGTCCAGTTAATAAATAACAGGAAAATGAGCAGTGTCTCATAGGCAGAGTTTGTTTCTGAGAGCTGTATCTGTTGCTTGAAACGGTAAGTGGCAGGCTCTCAATCCAAGAATGAGAATGGTACAGCTGTTCCCACAGATCTCTTACCACATGATATAATGTAGCTGGAGGGATCTGATATACCCTGGTGACATCAGAATCTATGTGGCTTGCCGACAGAGACAGAGCCTGTCCTATCTGGAACACAAAAAATGGAATTTGGATTTGTGTAGCCCTGGCTATGTAGATGTGCCCTCCTTCTATACTGTCTGGCTGAAGAGATACTTTTTCAACCGAAGAGAGATGTGTTGTTAATTGCTCACTATTTCCTTCCAGCAAGAAGTTGACAAGGGACAAGGAAGACATCTGTTGCACCTCCAGGTCAGCAGATCGCAGTAAGGCATAGAAGGGTTCCAGATGCTCCACAGGTAGGGGCACATTTACTGCAGGAATGAGACAAAACATTCAGGAGTCTCATTATTCGTGGTAGTTGCTCACATTTTTCTCTTGTTGGTCTTGGGCCTCAAGTGCCATCATACATAGGCTGAGTGGTATTCCCCTTCATTTAAATTCCATTGGTACTAGCAAAACAGGGCAAGTTGCCTGAAAAGGTTTTGAATAATCAAGTACTTCAAAAACATCACGGGAAGGTAAGCAATATGCCTTGCTACCAAACAAGTCATTCCGCCTCATAGCAGGTCCTCAAGTTGTGGCTGTCTGCCCTTTTTAGTGAGAAAAAAATACATGGGATAAAGCTATCAAGCCAAGTAGCAGAATATTCTCCTTGAACTAAATTTAAAACAAATAAATAAACCACAGCCTGCTTCTTGCTGGTATTTCTACCTTTTTGTAGGACCCACACTGTTGCTGGAATCTTATTTGGCGTATCTAGGCTGACTTCTAACCATTTACAAATTACCCCAGGAGCCTTGTGCTCCCACAGAATAGCTGGGGCAAAGAAGAATGCTTCCTGCATAAGTTGCCACTACAATCTGTCCTCTAGGGCTTTTTAATATAAAACCTGAAACGATCATCTATGTCCATTTCCTTCCACCATAGTTTTGACTGTGTTGCTCTCAGGAGATTCAGTATACATTGACTCTAACTACTTTGAGTTCTGCTGAGTTTTTCCAGAAGTATTACAATTACATAAATGACAGTCTCATGAGAGATATCTCCTCATAGCAAAACCTAGAATAACTCTGCCCACACAGCAATGACAGCATTTCCATTTTTCTTAGCAAACAACATGGCATGAAAGAAAGAAAAGAACCCAAAACCTTTGATTAATGAATGAAAGGGAGTTTCATAGTTGGAAAAAAACTTTTTATTTATAATTATGTGAAAATTTTCTAATGCATTGAGATAACTTACTGTGCTGACTCATATGCAAGTAATAGAGGGCAGCAGACTGCTGTAAACCTGGGTTTTCTGAAAAGGCTAAGGTCCTCAAGGCTTCCAGAGGGTCCTTTCCAAGTGGTGACATTTCAAAACCTGAAGATGTACAATGACAGCACAGACTCAATTCTACCTGAAAAGCATTAGTTTACAAAAAGAAATTAAAATTTACAGCCAACCAAACACATAAGGATTTTTGTACTGCAACAACTCCATAGAGCCCATCTATCCTTATTCATATTTCCATGAGCAGAAGCAATAAACGAATCTGGAATAACCTGTCCTTGGCAATGCCTCTTGTGAAGCTCACAAAGCTAGTGATTGGAAGCAAGATAAATTATAACCTTTAGACATTTTTATGCTATCCAATATAAACGCAGGTGCTCTTGTTCTCCATAAAAATCTTTTTTTTTCCTGAATCATAGAAGATCTTTGTTAAAATATATCTACTGAACATGGTATTCTTATTAGGAGCTATAGAAAGAGTATATATTTTTAATTTACTACATTTTAGGTTCGCTGTGTTTCCTGTCCTGGGTATTACAATACAGGATTTCAGGGAACAGCAACATGGATTGCAAATGGGCTTGCCTCAGGCTCAAATTTCTAGCATGAGTCTACCTGTTCTCAAGTATGATAGTTCCCCTATGAATAAACCAGATGTTCAGCAATAGCCAACAAGCAATAGCAGTCATGCATGACTTCTGTAAGTCACTGTATAATGTACTTATAATGTGTGGAATGGAGCAGCAGAGAGGAAAAAAAAAAGGGGCGATTGAACCACTGCTCAATAGTATAAACCGTTGAAAAGGTAATATAGTATAAATTGACTGGTGGAGCACACAATTATGAGATATATTTTCAGACAATGGATTAAAGCAGTGCATTAAAGATTGAAAAATCTCTATGAAGAAGATGTAGCTACTTTACCTCCCATGGGATAAAGAGACGTGAGGGATGTGAGGGGTATAAGTTTTCATGCCTCAGTGCAAAACTCAGCTAATATCTCAAGCCATTAGAAGCTGCTGACATGTCAAGAGCAGCAGCCTCCCACCTTCAAGATTAGGTAAAAGTGGGCTTCACAGAACAGCTTCATATGAAGATAAATTTTGTTTAATCATTAACAATACACACAAAGGGAAGGACTAGCCACTGTGTGCAAGGTTTTAAAGAAACACCCAAAATCTCTTCATGTGGTTTGATTTTGTTCCTTACACACTGACTGTCTGAATCTCCCACATATCTGTGCGTTTTTGTTTGGGGCAGTGATAAAGCAGAAGGGGCTAAAAATCTTCACCTGGTTATAATATCAAGCATTTGCTGCCCTAGCTAATAGCTCAGTATGATAATCAACCATGAAGTCTCTCCTTGCACCCAAATTGTCCAAGTGTTGGCTCCCTGCTTATTATAATTTGTCCAGAACTGAGGATGGGCTTGTTCCACCTTGGAATAAAATACATAGGCGAGTGCTAAAGCAAGAGGGATGTGTCTTGGTTCTCTTTGTGAGGCTTCCCTGCCTCCGTCTGTCCTGGCAGCAGGATTTGACCACTCAGAGAATTAACCCTGGTTCTTCTTCCTGGGTGCTGCTTATGTCCTATCATGGACGTTGGGACCTCCCTGAGAGCACATATTGCCATGTGTGTACTGCTGTCACAGAAGCTCTAAGTTCTCTGCTGCTGTACCCCAGTTCCTGAGGATCCCAGACAGACCAGCCTTTTGAAGACCCATCTCAGAGTGGAAAGGACTTCTCAAGAAAACATACACTTAGTCTTTTCAGGAAGCACTGGTGGGTGCTGCAAAGGGCCGCTCCAGCCTCACCATTTTTTCCAGACCACCCCTTCATTGCACCTGATCCATCAGCTGAGCTGGGATACTGCCAAGACAGTCTCTTATACAGTCAGGAGCACGCTAGCCTTTGGAAGAAAATGTTCAGCCCTGGAAGATTCCCACTGTGCAACAGTTAGTGAACTGTATCAGCAGCACATTCATAGGATAATGACACCAGCTAATACCAGCTGAGGCTAATTCACACATGTTCCAAACAACCAGCGTCAGAGCAATTATTCCAAAGGTTGTTCCATGACAGATCATTTCAAACAGCGTTAACTGTGTCACATCAAGGAAAAATGTCTCTCCTGGTCGCCCTCACAAGATGGTTTTATGTCCCCCAAAAGGCAAGTAAAGAAATAGTAGTTTGTGTTCCACACCCTTCACACAAATGAAAGTAGAAGGCTATGCAATTTTGTGTAGTAGCTTTAGCCCAAGGTTGTTAAAGTTAAAGCGATATACCCAATTAGCTTTGGGACAAAGCAAAACCAAACAAGCAATGGCCCCTGCCTAAGCTTGAGACAAGGAATGTTTTTAGGTTGGACAACTGACAAAATACACTCATCCGAGATGATATTCTGTGACTGCAGGAGTGAAATAAAAAAGTTTTCCTATTGATATTGTTGTATCCTAGGACAGGATAGAGAAAACATCACAAGTAGATATACAGGGCAATTAGGCAGGTAGCCTGTAAAGCAGAGGAGATACATGAAGAGTTATGGATCTACTTTGATTGAAGCAGAATCCCATGATTGCGTTCAAGCCTTGTGTCTAAAATGTTTGCACAAAAGCACTTAGGCAGACCAGTTGCTTGGAATCCTGGGAGCCCAATGGTGTTTGTCCCAGGGCGACTTTGACCTTCCCTATCTATAGCACAGACACCCCCAGTGCAAGTCCAGGTGTTCTGCAGCCAGCCAACATGCGTGTGCACAACTCAGCTAGGACCACACTGATTTGCCTGCTCACAGCTCAGCACCCACGTAGCATCCAGTGTTAGTACTGCCTGTTACTGGCTTTGTGACTTCAGCGACTGACTTTAAAAAATTAACTTCAATTTCTAGAAGGACTCACTTCTATGAAACATATTTACAAGGGTTATGTATTAACAGTGGTGGCAGAGCAAGAAAGTGACTGACCATTTCTACCTAGATAAAACTGTTACGCTACTTGAGCCCTTGGTGTCCCATACACAAAGAAAATGCTCTGTAGCTCTGGCATTTCCTACATCATCACCAAGCTGCTTCATGCCATGCCAGAGCAGTTCAGCCAGCAATCTGTTTTCAACCCACAAAATGAATCTCCTTGTTCTTCCACAACCTTTAGAAAGAAACAAGCCCTCTTACCTGTTTCAATATGCAGCAGAAATTCCTGTGCTGTCACTCTCTCATGAGGCTGCAGGATGGGCTTGTACAGCTGTCTGGCTTTTGAGCTCTTTTGTTTTAAGCAGGAGCATTTGCTTATCAGAGTCAAGCATTCCTTGATGCCTTGCACCAAGTTGGAGGACATCCTCTGAACAAAGGCCACGAAGTCCCGCAGCAGCTGTATGCACCGTCCACAAAGTTGACCCATTCTTGTTCCAAAAGCAGCACAAAGCAAGAGGAAAAGGAACGAGATAGATAGAAAACAAAGTTTCTTCTCAGCTTGTCCACTTTTCACACTAACTTGCTGCCTCAGTGTTTGTCCTGTCTTGCAGATGTTAACACTGCACCCTGTGCAGCTGCTGTAAAGCAGACAAGTTTCTGCATCCAAAAAGCTACATTGCACAACAAGGCTGGTTTCTGCAGATCTCCTAGTCTACAAAATATTATTTAAAAGGCTGGACGGGAGCCACACTCAAACACCCTCCCTTTGCTTGAAGAAAAATAAAATGATGACCTAAACACATTTTGTGAAGAACAAACAGAGTTTAACTCCTGGAGCATCCACCAAAGCCTTCATGAGGCTAGAAAAGCTCTGGGATAATAGAAAAAGCAACCTCAGTTTTTGTAAGGCAGCTTTCCACATGAGAGGTAGGCACCACCTTGTCTGCATGTGTACAAGCTGCAGCTGCCAATGGGAGAGGAAGATCAAAAAAAAAAAAGGAGCACACGAACAGGTTTTTCCAGTTTTTGCTGAAGCACAGACCAGAACAAAGGCCCTGTTGGGCAAACAGCTCATAACTCAGTCAACTGAGACTTTGCGAATCAGCAAGAATAGAAAACTGAAAAAAAATACAGCGGCCAAATGAATTTAGAACTATGTTTTCCTCCTGTCAAGCAAATCCTGCAGAGTGGACTGGATAAGCTAGCAATGGGAGTATGCAAAAATCATCTGCAGTTTTCACACATAAAAAGGTAGCAAAAGGAAAAAAAGCATTTCTTCTTTTGCTCTGTCTTTTTGCTTAACTCACCAGTCTGGTGCATGTGCCCACCCTTGGTTGAACAGTTTTACAGATGACTGTGGTCTAATTAACGTAGCATGAAGTGACATTTGTAATATTCTTGAGATTTCCAGTAAAATCTGGTTTGATTCAAGATCACCTTCATTAGGGAACCAGTAGGTACTGGTCTGCTGAGTGTTGATTACTTTTATTAACTTCTCTTTATCCATGGATTTGATGGATTTATTCTAACTATTGCATTTGATACATTTATTGGTAAGTTTTAGCCTCATTGTCCTTTAATAGATCTTAAGTTTCTAAATAAATCATGTTTGAAAATCAACCCTTTGTTCTGCACCCATCTCCAAACACTGACGAACAGGGCACCCAACTTTCTCTGGTCCATCCAGTTACTGCTATTTCTTCTCTTACTTACTCAATGTAATTTTCCTGAACACAAATACCATGCGGCACAAATAAACCCACCTACACCGGTAAACCAAAAGGTATGAGACCTCTATTACACAATGCAATCCCTTACAAAGAATCAAGAGTTTGATTTTTCTGGCTACTTCCTTGACCAGCTCTGCAAGCCCACTGAGTTCTGATCTCTGTCTGGCTTCTTAATATTATCAAAAGTGAGGCTAGTATTCTCTCACCATATCTTCTGGATCCTTTCAGTAGGAATCTTCTAAAGTATAGGGAACCCACGTGATTGTCAGGTCTGAAGCAGGACCTGCCACTGCTTGCTCTTCACCTTTTGCTCATGATCTTCCACCCTTCAGCTTCCATCCTAAAAGCAGTGAGGTAGCAGATCCCTGGGAACCCACTGCATGCACCTTCTGTCTCTTGCTCTGTCCTGTCTACAGAACTGTAAGGTTTAATTGTTGTGAGATTTTTTTTTTTAAGGTAATTTGAACTGTACTGCACTGAGATGAGAAAAAACCAGGACTGTTTCAATGAGACACTTGTTAGTAATGACTGCATTTCTGCAACATATTCTTACTAAGCATTTCAAAATGTATTACAAACATTAAAACAGCTTTCCAATGTATCTGTAAGGAAGATATTCCCAAAATAGTTTAAAAACAAGTTTCAGAGGTGCTGAGCTCTTCTAACTCCATTTGAAATAAATGGGAGTTAAAGAAGTACACCACACCTGAAAATTAGGCTGTAATTTGCCTGAAGGCATAAAACTCAGGTATCCCCAATACCTAGTTTGATGATTCAGTCAGGAAATTGTTTTTCTTTGATTTGAAACCACTACTTGAACACCAGTGTAGAAGGCTGGTTTGTGGATCTTCAGATGTCTTCTAAATTCACAATAGCTTCTGTAAAGGTAAAGGTTACAACCATAAGCCCAATGTTTTTGATTAGTTTCATGACCTAGATATGTTTTCTTATGTGATTGAACAAAATGTCAGCTCAGGACTGCAGAAATAGAAGGGGAAGAAATTAGTAGTACTGTAATAGTGTTAAACCATTTTGCTTTTATTCGTCTAAAGAACATGTTCCAAATCGTAGAAGCCTTACGCCCTACATCCTGATTTTTTTTCAGAGGAAAAAAAATCAGTTCCTTTGTAAAGTGTTAAAAAAAGCCTCTCCAAACCATTTCCATTCAGTTGTGTGCAAAAGAGACTTTTGAGTAGTAACCTTACTGGATGAAGACTACTTGGAATTCTGTACAAAATGTATTTGGAAGTTTAAATCTACTAGCTAAATAATAGATGAATGCTGTAGCTAAATGGCACTTTCAACAGAGAGCTTCCACTGGTCCAGCATTTTATCTGCTGTGTAGCTTCTCTTCAAAGGACAGAAAATACTGCTTTTGGGTGCAGTCTGTTAAGCATCCGACACTCACAGTAGGTTTGTTTTGTTTGAATTAAGAACAGAAAATCTAAAAATGTATTTATTCACCGCTAAATCTGCCATTTCACTCATGCAGCATGCCACTGCTTGAACCACTTCTTGTAATAGAAATTCCTTTATCTAGTTCGCAATAGTGCATAACTTTTGATTGCTCAAAAATTGACTGGCACTGGAGAGATGGGCACAAATACTCTTTATATTCCTCTTTCATATGTTACCTAGGGCCTTTTTATTCTAACAGGCCCAAAAAACCCTCAGGGTTTGACATGAATATTGGAAAAAATTGGTCAACAGCTTTATTTGCGCTATGGTAGCAAATGCTTCCCTCTTAAAGGAAGAAAATGATCGCTCCAGGTTCTGGCTTTTAGAAATAGTGTTATCACTGTGATTTTAATCAGTGGAAAAGGATTTTGGGGGTGTACAGGAGAGAGGCAGGGATTGAAAACATATAGAGTCTTATTTGACTTGTGTGCCAGTCAAATAACAAAAGAGATACTTAAAGTAATTGAAAGAACGTAATTACTCAAGAATCCAAAACTTTAAAAAATTGAAATAATTAAATTTGCATATTATTAATTTGTCCCATGTAATTTTTTGATTGCAACCTTTGTCTTATACACGTTTCTTTCACTCTCTTCTCTCACCCTTCTGTTCAGGGGTGAGGAAAACACTGTGCAGTTTAGAAAGCTGTAAGATGATGGCTGTGCATTACTTCTTGGTTAGCCACAGATTTGATTTAAAAGGTGATAGCTCTCCTAATGCCTAGCAGGTATTTATTGTCCCCATACCTGTAATTAAGGCCTCCTCACTTGTACTAATTCAGTGCGACTGCTCTTTACATTGGATATATGAAATTTTGTGGCTTCAAAAGAACAACAAAAAACAATCAACAAACCTAAGTTCTTAAACTGGATCTACCATTGACAGAACAGTAAAATAAAATAATGAATTAGAAAAAAATAGTTGAGGAAGCAGAACAGTTCTAAACCTGGAGTCTGATGTGTGTAACTTACATTACTACTGAGCTCTTTTAAATATCTATATATATAATACATATATAAAATAAATATATATTTTAAAATATATATCTGTGTGTGTATGTATGTATGCATGTATTCACCATTAAGATTTCAGAAGGTATTCAGGCTGAACAGAAAGAGACTATAGTCATTTAAGCAGGGAGGAAGCCAGATGTAAGGACTTCATAGATCCAGATTTGTGAAAAACTGCCAGGGGTTACTTCATTGTATAGCTAGGCAGAGCTTTGTTTGCATCCATTGCAATTTCTGTAGAGTATAAAGGAAGTTGCTCTCACTCCATCAAATTCCTTGGCTGAGGTATTTGCTCATCTTCACTCAGAGGGAGAGTGCCATCTACTGAAGCATCCCCTTTACACAGCTCCCTTGAGCCTCGTCCCACTCATGGATTGACAAAATCTACCCAAGAGGGTTGTAAAACTGTACAAGGTTTTAACAGGAAGAGAAGCTGCTTTAGGTGGGAATCTCTGTGGTAAAGTAACAGCTGCATGTAAGGGACCAGGCCAAAGATGGTAAGTAACACCACTGACTTGTGCAAGCCTATGCTCCAGTTTTATAAAGGGATTAAAAACAATCTCACTCTGGGTTTCTTCATTCTTAGTAAATCTTTGGAAATAAGGTTACATTATCATTTTGTAACACTTAAGAGCAGCATTCCCTGATGGGACAATCCGATTTCACTGCTGACTATTAACCATGGACTTTCTTACTCATTTCCCCTTTTTATGTTAGCGCTCAGAAGATGTGCAAGTACTCAGCAGACTCACTGAATAGTGAGGACATCTGCTAACAGTCAGTGAGAGTTTCACTTGGGCCAGTGATGACACAGTATTATTGTGCTGCTTTGTCTTCATGTATCTTCCCGTTGCCTTGAACTTTGTACTTTATTGGAAATTTTCTGGACTGTTGCTGTATTCAAATAAAGTGGCACTTTGTGTCATGCCCAGAGCTACTATCTCCTATGATAATAAACACATAAATTAAAAAATTTTTGGAGTTTTTTTTTGCTTTGTAGCATAAGATAGAGCCTCTAAAACATCAAAGGTAGGTCACAGGTGCCTAGACATACCTTAGAAGTTTGAACAAACTGTATTAAAAAAAAAAAAAAATCTGGAATTTTACAAAGTAAATTACCACCCAAAGGCAGGGCATCAAGTATGTGAAGAAGTATACCAGCTCGCAGGACAGAGGTGAAGGGAGACCTGTCAAGTTGTGTTTCATATCATTACCCTTAGAAAACCACTGTCTTGATGTGTTTCAAAACACAGGTGCACATCCTGATGTTTTTGCTCACAAGGGGCTGCACTGAAGAATCGTACAGCCCATAGCTCAAATGTCAAATTTTTGATAAAACAAGGAATGAACAAAACTTGAAACAACTTGCGCTATTTGTCATTAGGCAAATGTATCTGAAATAATTAAAATGTATTTTCAAAAAGTACACATTACAGTTTGTTTTGGTTTGCTTTTTCTTCTGGGCCCATAGTATGTTGTCTTAGATACAATGGAGAACTGAAAGAGTGGAAGTGACTACCCTTTCTGTCCCAATAAGATACAGCCTGCACATCTCAGAAAACAGAGGAGGGCTCTCTGTCACTGAAAGGAAATGACATGAGCATCCCACAGGTCTTCAGAACCATTAAGAACACTGTGTGTGGAGGTTGTGTGCAGCCAATCCAACAACAGTTCTGGAAACTTTGCCTTAGCAAACTGTCTTCCTCCCACAAGTCCATTATCAAGCAGCCTCCACATTAACAGTACCTTATTGTTGGTTACAGCAAAAGCTGTAGCACATGCACTACTCTTGAGGTACAAGTTAGTTACCCCTACCCCTACATAAAGGAAAAAGCTTAAAAGGAGAAAGGGAATTGTGTGTCTCTCTAGGCCAGGCTCTTCATCAGTTAACCACAACTGCTCAGAACTAAAACTTCCACTGTGTTTGCTTCAGCACCAGCCACTCATTAGTTGCAGTCTCCATAGAAAGCCATGCTTAAAGAACTTAGTGGCCAAAAGAAATAGATCTAAGCAGTGCATTACTCTCCCTAGGCAGGAAACAGCAAACCAGCATTTGGGGATTACGCGTGCTTCCCATCTTCCATGCCCTTTTCCTCCATCGGTTGGTTTTGGCTGCCTCCCAGTCACCGTCCCCCGAATTTAAAAACTCAGTTAAAATTGTGCGTGTGCATCCTTTCCTGCTCGTTTTTATTTATAGTTTTTTTCCCTTGCCTTAGAAATAATATGCATTAGCCTTTTAAGAAAATAAATCGTCTGTGTAAGATTTGAGTAGTGTAAGTTTTAGGACTTACTCAGCCGACGCACATCTTTGTGCATCAGTCAATGCCGTCCACCCACGGCCCTTTGCTGCACTTTTTTGGTGGTACATAAACCCTGCGGGCAGTTTCGTCGGGCACACTTTAACCAAACGCTGCGCTCTGTTATTGCAACCAAGCGATAGGCACACATCTGCTGCAAAAGCTGCTGCAGTAAAGCACCGCTGCTACGCGATCTCCTTCCTGGTGCAGGGGAGCATCGGGTGCCAATGCCGCTTGACGGTGGTCCGCTGCCCGGGCTCCGCTTTACAGACAAGCCCTTCCCAGCAACTCTTGTGGATGGATGCGCGCCCCGTCCAACAGGTAACCAGGCTGCGGCCGGGGGGCCCCGACCCCTCGGGTCGCTCTTTCGGGAAGGAGAGGGTAAAAGGCGACAACTTTTAGTCGCGGCGGTGAGGGAGGAGGAAGGAGGAGCTGCAGCCGGCGGGGCACGGTGCCCCCGGCCGTGGGACAGAGCGGATGTGTGTGTGTGTGTGTGGGGGGGGGGGGGGGGGGGTAGGGCAGGGCCACACCGCTCTGCCGGGGCACAGGCCCGGGGTCGGCCTGCGATCGGCCACTAGGGCCGCGGCCCGCCATCTTCCTTGCGGACGGCTACCCAAAACCAAGATGGCGCCGGGGCTGTGAGCGGTGCCGGTGTTTCGCCGCCCAGGGCGGAAGTGACGCCCCCGCGGCGGCGGCCGCCGCCCCCCGCTCTCTATGGTGGTTTTTTCTT
>NW_010972886.1:3310215-3339841 GCF_000737465.1 Haliaeetus leucocephalus
GGGCGGCCTGCCCCGTTGGGCCTCCACCCCGGCCGACCTGGCTTTGCAGCCTTTCCGCCATCCCTGTGGGAGATAGGCCCGCGGAGCTGGCCGTGCGGCACTGGTTACAGGAATATAAAATCTCCCCGTTATCCTCGCGGGTGTGACTCTTAAGGAGGGAAGCGGTGCTGGGGTGAAAGGATGCTTCCCGGTTTTGGATCAGCCTTTACGCTCGTTGCAGGAACTTCCCCTCGGGCATGACTGCGGTTCCAGTGCTTGTGCCTTAAATGCTATGCTCCTGCTTGCCTCCCTGTGCCTTAACTGTCCTGTTTAGAAATGCCTGCAAAAGCCGGCGAGGGGCTGGGGTGGGTTTTATACGCCTTGCTGAAAGGGGCTGTTACATTCCCGGTGTTGATCATAATGAATACAACCTTTGCGGGATTTTGTCCTTTATTTCTCATTTGCTTTGTAAACCCCATACTTTTCGCCTTTAATTTTCATATGTAAATCAGATTCTTGTTTTGTGTGTCATGGTGATCTTTTACCGAGTCAGTACAGCTTGTCACTTGTTTGTCTATGAGATCAAAGTTTTACCTTAACAGTAGCAGTTAAATTTTACTACAGAAGGACCCGGGGACATGCAGAACAAAGGAGTTCTTGACACTGCAAGTAGTCACTGCTTGAGTAATGGTTGGTTTATTATAAATAAATAAAAGCATCCCTTAGAATAGTTGTTCTCAGTGTGGGAAGGATTGATTAGAGAGCGTGGGGTTCCAGGAAAATGCTGTCTAGCTGTTGTCTTTCTCCTCTCCGATAACCTCATTGCTTTAGACAAAAGTGGGGAAAATAAGAAGGGGTAAAGGCTCTGGCTACGAGGTGCACTCCAAGCATGCAGCTTCTTGTGGGAGGGAGGGTAGGAATTGCTTCCTCCCACTCGTCCCTTTTGATATTGAGTGACAGGCTGTGCTGAATGGCAGGAAGAGGTTTAATGTGTTACATAGATCGGTACTTGGGGTGTGACTGCCTCTCTCCTGAGCACTGGGTGCATGGCTTGAGAAAGGCTTTAGTGGGCCTGGCTGTGTGGAGCAATTCCCCAGGTGAAGGTTGCCGCTGAGGGAATCTTTTCTTGAGGGGAAGGGGGAACGAGGGGCGAGCATGTGCCGTGGGGAAGGGTCTGTTGCCATTGGGGATGCAGAAAACTTGGAGTGGTGGTAGGAATTTAGAAAGGGTCAGCAGGGAGCTGTTGTTTGGAACTAGGCTGCAGGTATTTGGATGGATTAGATTCGGGCTGGTTGTCAAGGAGAGATTGTGGTGTAGGGATTTGAAGAATGCCAGAGAACATTTGGGGTTTGTTTACAAGTAGTGGAGATGGGTGAAGGAAACTACTGAAGAAAGTAAGCCTTTGAGTTACAACTGTATTCAGTTTATCTTATCTGTGTGAGAGTTTCTCCCAAAGGTATTCTGAAAAAGTGCATCGCTGTCTTGTTCATTGTGCTGGCACTGGCCTCCATGCAGCCTTGTGGTAAATGGGATCTGGGAGGTGATGCGGCTGAAAAGTCAGCTTTGTCTTTTCGTCCGGAGTAGTTTTCTTCTGGATCAGTTCACTGCTCCACCTCACCAAGCACCTATATGAATATTGGTCTTGGAACAAATGAGAGAGGGAAGATAGCCTTTTCTGCGGCAGCCTGCTTATAGTTTATTGCAAAGAGATTGTGGAAGCCGCTGTGTAAGGGCATATGAAAACACAGTGTTTAAAACACAAAAAAATAACAAGAACAGCTATCCAAAACAATGTTTATCCAAAAACATGCTAATTCCTTTTTGTGTATTGACAAAATTCTTAGAACGAGTCACTTTGATGTCTGTGTTTTTAGTTAGAGGAGAAACATGCTTTTGTTTGCCAATAGTTTTACATAAAAGAACTGCTACCAATCATATGATGGTTTTGCAGAGCTGATTTTACTGTTACTAGGATGCTGTTTTTTGAATTAATTTGCAAATATTTTATATTGTTGTCTTTATAGAAATGAATGAATTAGGAAAAGGGCCTTTGTATGTTTTACTGTTGCAGCTGACTTTTCATGTTGTAATTCTTACATGGGTCTGTTTTGTTTTTGTAATTGTGTGGATATTATGAAGATGATGTTATACAGCAAAATATAAAATAGGGGGAAGATACGCTTCCCAGCTCTTAATTTTACATTCCAGGATAGTTTGGGCAAATTTGCGATGGCATTTTAGTATTTGGAGGATTCTAGTCATTGACGATCTGAGTAGTATGGGTTGACAGTCACTAATGAAATGCATTCTATTCTTATTTGTGATGTGCTGCTGTTAAGTTTGTGGGCATTTAAAAAAGAGGGAGTGGAAGGTAAAGGGTGGATAAGAAAGCATGACAAATGTACAAGCACTGAATAGATGCACTGCTGTCTCAATAAGACTGACTTTCAGTATGTGTATTATGAGAGAATATTACAAATTTTGTGGGATTTCTTGAAGACTGTCCTATCCCCTTTTGTTTTGTCTGATTGTATAATCCTGATTTCTTTTGAAGCCTAAATCTCTGAATGAAAATGCATTTTGACTTCAGCTTGTGAATGACTTTAACAAGATTTTGACTTAAATCTTCCTGACAGCTTTAAAGTAATGCTTAAGCAAGAGAAATGTAGACTACTAAATAACTATAACTGAAGGATAGCTAAAATAATGAAGCTAAGAGGAAGCAGTATTTTGCTAGTGTAAGTGGGTATAACTGTCCTAAAATGTCTTCAAAAATTTCCACGTGGTGTAAAACTTTTAAAATGGCTTAACAGATAACGTTGCATCTGCAGCCTGTGTACCCTGAGAAAACTTTAACATCAGTGGTATAGTAAAGACTCTTAAAAATAATGTTTACCAGGAATTGGAAACAGTTTTCTTTGTCCTTCATTTTTATTTTAAACAGCGAATGCTAACAGTGACATTTACTTCCTCATTATTGTGTTGCTTGTATTGGGATGAGCCTGATTCTGTTGTGTATCTTGTTTTTGCTTGATGGTCACGCTTGCTGGCCAAGGCTGATTTAAGACACCCAAAGATCCTGCTGTTATGTTGTTAAGAAACTTTTCTTGACTCCCTCTTTGGCCGTGAATGTGATATAGTATCTGACAGGTAGTGGACTAACTGTTTTTTAAAAACCTCTAGGTTTCTGTGTTAAGGTTTGGTTGTTTGGGGATGGTTTGGGTTTTTTTGTTGGGGGGTGTGTGTGTTGTTTTTAAAATTTTTTTTTTTTTTAAAGCTGCTTGCAAGTTCTGTTAAAAACCTTAAATTTGAAGTTTGTTGCTGCTGATGGATTTGCCAAGCTGGTTTCAGGGAAGCTTTTAAGATTGCAGTGCTGCCAAAAGCAGCAGTCCTGTCTGGCTGCTACTACTGCAGCTTCCCTGTTTTGGCCCAAATGTTTGTGGGGCTGTGTCATGAACCATATAGGAAAATAATTTGTATTGAAACTGATCCTGGTGGTCCATACATTTTTCTGATCTAATTCACTGTGTGGTTGCAGAAATACTTGTGCTAGCATAAGGGAGAAGATCATCAGGAATGTGAGGAAACAAAGGAGAGGAGAGATAGGACTGTTTCTTTAAACTAGCAGTGCCAGCTTATTCTGGTTTAAAGTACTGTGGAGCTACAGCAGCTTCCTTTGTAATATCCAGATTTTCTAACACAGGAGTGAAATGGTTGAGAGCCAGGCATCTCCTTTTGCATATTTAGGGCGGAAAGCAAGGGAAAAAGAAGCTTGAGTTGCAAAAAGCATGTGCATTACAGCCCTGGTGTTTCAGGCATAGACCATGTTCCTAGCAGTCACAGTCCTCTCTTAAAAATGCTCCGTGTTAGTGATGACATCTCGTGTCACATCTTAATACGCACCTTTGGCAGACTCTGCGTCTTTTCTGAGACTAGTCCAGAGATGAGCTTCCTGCACTGAAGTGAGAGGGGCAACTAGTCTTTTGATTTAGTGATTGATGATGTTGTGTAGCAACATATGATGCTTAGCACCTCTTTTTCATTGCCCTTTACCACTCGTGCCCGTACTTGACATGGTGTAGCTACTACAGACTGACAATGAGCATGAGTCTGCAGGAGGAGGCTGTCGGTGATTTTATTTGATACTGTGAAACAATGTTTTGTAGTTGTGATGCTTTCAGAGGAATATGTACTTTTTCTGTGAAAGTGTGAAGCTTGTAGAAGCTTACTGTTTTAAAGGAGCTGTTTTCCTACATATTTCTATATCTACCACTATTATTTTCTAAATTAGCTTTAATAGAGGTTATTTTAGGTTTTTGTATATTGTGAGAATATTTACACAGACAAACCTTTATTCAAAAAAGCAGGGATGTAGTCTTTTCACTTTTGTTCCCAAGTATGAATGTTGTTTGGAAAACAGGGTTTGTGTGTCAAGCTTTTACCTATTATAATGAAATGGAAACAAAAGCTGCAAATAGTTGAGTTTTGTTTAATTCAATATTTAAGGTTTTCTATTCAAAACTCTTTTTCTTTTAAAATGTTATATCCATATCCTTCTTAAAAAAAAAAAAATAGGGAGAAGGGCAGCAAATATATTTCATCTGCCAGGGTTGGACGTGGTATTTCCAATGGCTGTTTTTTAAAAAAAAAAAAAAAAATTGTGGCTACTTCTCACCTTTGCCAGTTGTTAAGAAAAGATTCCTAGAACTGTATGGAAATGACTGCCAGAGTTTGAGCTATAGTAATTTAAGGTCCTGCCTTCTGCCTAGAGGTTTTAAAGGTGAAGTAACTATCTTGTTCTATATTCCCGGGATTCAAAGACTTGTCTAAATTAGGATTTTGGATTTCAGCTAACACCAACAGACTGTTTTTAAAAGTCAGAAGTAGAAGTGATTTAAATATTGATTTAAAATCTCGGACTAAACTTCAACCATTTAGCTGCAGTTTGTATTACTTTTTCTGTACTTGACTTCTGAATGCCTTAATTAACCTTTGCTAGCTAATACCATCTCGCCTTTTGTCTAGACAAGATCTGAAATGGTCCGATACACTACTGTGCTCCTTCAGAGACTCATGCTTGCTGATGATGAGAAGTAAAAACTTAATCTTATTAAAGCATATATTTTGTAGAAATTGGAAATATCTTGGTCACTACTAGTGAATGGTAAGTGGACTTTTGAAAGCAGTGTTTATGGACACAAGTGCTACATTTCTTCTTTTAGATGAAGAAAACATTGAAAACATCCGTGAACAAGTGTGAAAGTGTTATTTAGGAGCAGTGGATGTCTTATGGCTTTGGCTTTAATGAATAAATGGTTGAGATGCAGAATTTCTGGGAGATCCGTGCCGTCTGTATTGAATTGGGACAAAATTCCGAGTTACTTGAGTGGAATTGGAAAGTTTGCTTAATGTTGAATCAGACTATGAATGTACACATAGTTGTAAGGCTTTGAGGTAATTAAAAGCTCAGGCCAGTGAAAAGTTCGTACATTTGAGAATGGTTTCATTATTGCAGTTATGCTTTGTTTCTGTATACCTGTAAAAAAGCTTATTTTTGAAGATGATGGTTATTTAGGTAAACTCATATACGTATGCATTTTAAACAATAAGGTATAACAGAGTAATGCTTGTATAAATGTTGCAGAAGAAACCTAAATGTAAAGCTTTTACTGTTGTCTGAAGTCCTCATCCCAATTTTTTTTTTTTTTTTTTTAAAGATAGCTCCAGTTAAGTGCAACACTGTATGTTAGAGTTTGAACTGGGCTAACAATTTGCCACTGTCCTTTTTGCCCCCTTCTCCTGGCTGCATGCTGTTCTTTCCCCCATAATCCAGCTCTGGCACTTGTTTGGCCCTTCATTAAGCCAGTTTGATAACCTAGCCATATGAAAATGATTTCTAGGTATCAAGAGCCTGCTCACTGAAGGACCCAAAAGGTGTTAGGGCTGTTGTGAAGGTGAGGATAATGTGTTACACAGCCTTGTAAGCAAGGCTGAAGGAGTGATCGTGTATGGAAGGGGAGTAGGATTTGCCCCTCGACAGTGGCTAGCTCTTGAGCTGCTCCAGTCTTAACATGCTGCTTCACTGAGTCCAAGAGTAAATTTGCCATTTCTTATGTGTTGTCTTTTCATGATAAACAGATTAATGTTTGAACCAATTTAAGCAAAAGGTATTACCTGCACTTTAGTAAAAGGTCATGTCTTTTGACAGTCTCTTTTTCTGTTCTGTATAGGGATCAGTATTGCTGAAAGCACAAATAGAGGGTTTTGAAATAATTTCTTCATTGGCACCAACTAACAGTTTGAGGTAAGATTAACTTAATTCTATTTTTAAATGTTCTGATTGAACCCAACCATTTAAGAGGAGAATTGATTTTGTTTTCCTAAAATTTATGCTTGCAATAAGACACTACAATATATAGAACTTTCTGAAATTAATCTATCTCTTGTAAAAGTCAACTATCATACAGTATATACGTACTTGTCATACATAGAATGCAAATGTATAAATGTTATTGTTGAATACAGGGAAAATCAAATTTCCTTTAAGGCTGAGATTGGGTTGTATTATAAACTTATGTGCATCTGAAGTTTGGTCTGAAAACTACTTGTAATAGCAAAAAAACCTCTGGGTGTTTTTTTTTTCTATCACTGTTGGAAAATGGGTATGCTTCATCTCTTACAACAGTTTAAAACCTCTAAATTTATGTTGCCTGTGAGTAAATGAGCATAAGAGTTTATAAGCCATTTTCTGTGAGTTTAATTGAACACAATGAATTAGAAGCCATCTTCTGAGTATAGGTTATGCAAATTTGCTTTTTAATGGAAGGAGCCACTAAAAGACAGCATTCGACATATTCTTCTTCTCAAAGGTAAATAATTTTTTTCTTAGTTAAATGGAAAGCTAGTTTAGGTTAAAATTAATTTTTTGCTGGGTTAGTTTCAGATGAGGTTACATTTCTTTGGGGCCATGCAAAGTCTTGTGCTGCTGTGGTGGGGAAAGTCATATGGGGCAGGAGGGACCAGTTGATAGGGGAAAGGTTGGTCTGCTTCTTTCTTTTGGGTTCTCTTATATGTGTCAAATCTCTGAAATTCTGTTAACTTTACATTAAGCTCTAACGCTGTTTATTTGTCTTTACATAATTGAAATATCACCCAGGTAACAAGAGAGATTATATAAAGTACCTTGTGACAGAAAGTGCTTGTTGTGTTGAGCTTGTATTTTCAATACAATAATTCTAGGCTTTTGTGTGTGTTTGCAATACAAAAGCTAAATGTTTGGGTTTTCTATTTTTGTTTTAATTGTTATTAAACAATGAGGATCATGGGTATTGAGCATACAAAGACCAGAAAATGTGTAGTTACTTGTTCACAGTTTATATTCAGGTTGTCTAATGTGACCTTTTTTTTTTTTTTTTTAAGCTGGGCAATTTCAAAAGAAAATGGTAATGGGTCAAAGTTTTTTATTAATTAAATTGGGGATTTTTAGCCACTGATCTGAAAAGAAAAGGTGTGTATTTTTTTTATGGCTAGCACTAATTAATTCTCAATATTTATTATGACTGTACATAAGAAGAAATGCTGGTTTATTATGAATTTATTTTCTTTTAGGACTCATTGCTTTATAATAAATTGTAATTTTCATAGCTTAGTTTGAGCTGAAAAATGTTGAATTCTGTTACAAGCCATATTATTTAACTAGTTAAGTTGGCCATGCATTTTACATGTAGTTTAAAAAGCAAAGTTAACTTAAAAAGGTGCAGGGTGGGCATATTGACTGGTGGAAAATCGGATCAGAGTGATTAGCTTTAGTACATGTGGTTAAGAGAAATAATACCCCTGGCTCAAACCAGCAACTGCTGGACAGAGTACTTGAGGGCTTTTTCTTTGCTTATGTAAAAGGTACATTGTAGGGGACTGTAAAGTCCTTCCAGAGAAGGATTAGTGCATTGGAAATGCAAGGAAATTATAAACCACACAAAGAGCAAGAATTTTGTTTCAAATATATTAAAATGTGTAATTGTCCATTCTTAACGTTATTTCTTGCCTTAATTTGCAGAAACTTTTTTGTTGTTGTTGTTGCTTCCTCTCTCCTTCTACAGGATCAGTTTGCAATTAAACCTGGAAAACCTTTTACTGTTATACTTTATCTTTTCAGACAAACTGTGTGCACTGTAGCTATGTTAAAGTCTTTAAAATGTGGTTGAGCTTTTAATTTACTAATAAATGTACTCATATTGTCTTCAAAGTTCTTTGGTTTAGGAAATACTATACCTCTTTCTAATATTCTCATTTTAGCATATAAAAATTTTGTTCATCTATATGATTTACGTGGTCTCTAAATAGTTGCTTCCCTTTTTTTTTTTTTTTCCCCCCCCTCCCTTCACTGCTTTTCCTTTTGGGAAGGAGTATATCTACTGGGAAAAATGGGTCGATCTAACTCTAGATCACATTCTTCAAGATCAAAGTCCAGATCTCAGTCCAGCTCTAGGTCAAGATCCAGATCACATTCTAGAAAAAAGAGATACAGGTAAATTGATGTCTTACTGCATGAAAAGTTGGTTTAGTATATGAGCTTTTTGTCTGGAAATTATTTTTCACTTGCATGATGCTGTGGCAAAAGTGAGCTTGGGGTCTTACTTCATTTTAGGCTGTAGGTAAATTCTGCTTTGAATGTAATTTCTGTTACTTCAGTTGTCTAATACTTGGCTGTTTTTTCTCTTCCTGCATCTCAAGATAATTTCAGAATGCTAATGGTTCTTCATGATTTGTGGCTTGTTTGATTCTCCCCTCCCCCTTCACATAATGTTTTCTTTGTCCAGTCTCTTTCCCTGTGATTTGTTCTGTATTTCTCATGCCGCTTTTCAGATCTGGAGTAACTTAAGGCTTCAGCAGATAAGCTTTGCTGTATCTTGTCTTCTCAGTTGCCTCCAGCCTTTGCCTCATCTTTCTTACTAGTGGACATTACCATCTCCCATAAAAGAAATGGCTGAATTGAATGTTTACTGCCTCATCAGCTGCTGTCCACAGGCTGGCTTATTAAACTGGGGGTCATGTAACTTCATGTTCGAGGCTGTGAACCATGGTGGCTGAGGAAATGAGTGCCATGCTCCAGAATGGTGATAATCTCTAATGGCAGGGCAGGCCACTGAGGCTGGTAATGTCTTAATCATGTGATGCTGAAGTCTAAGTTTCACAGTCCTTAAGAGTGTAGGCATGTTTATTATAATCTTTTGAGACAGAAATAATAGATAGATTGTAGAAGTTACTTTAAGACTGTTAGTCTGCTTCCTTTACCATTCTGACTGCATTTGAGAAATCTAGCATTTAGTGGCAAGGCACTTTGTTGTTGTTGTTTTTATTCTCCATTTGTCAAATGTTGATGTTTGCTTTTTAATTTTAGTTCTAGGTCTCGGTCAAGGACATACTCACGATCTCGCAGCAGGGATCGTGTTTATTCTAGAGATTATCGCAGAGATTACAGAAATAATAGAGGAATGAGACGTCCCTATGGTTACAGAGGAAGAGGTAGAGGGTATTATCAAGGAGGAGGTGGTAGATACCATCGTGGAGGTTATAGGCCTGTCTGGAACCGAAGACACTCCCGAAGCCCTAGGCGTGGCCGGTCACGTTCCAGAAGTCCAAAACGAAGGTCTGTGTCTTCCCAGAGGTCCCGGAGCAGATCTCGTCGATCTTACAGATCTTCCAGGTCCCCGAGGTCCTCTTCATCTCGTTCTTCATCCCCATACAGCAAATCACCTGTCTCTTCCAAAAGACGTGCGTCTCTGGAAAAGCAGGCAAAGAAAACTGAAGGGGCTCCTTTGCAAGATAGCCCCTTGAAAAATAAATCACAAGATGAACAGAAAGATACATTTGAACATGACCCATCAGAGTCTCTTGACGATTTTAACAAATCATCAGCAGCTTCTGGCGACATTTGGCCTGGCCTTTCAGCGTATGATAACAGTCCAAGGTCACCCCATAGTCCTTCTATTGCCACCCCACCTAGTCAGAGTTCATCTTGCTCTGATGCCCCTTTGCTTAGCACAGCCCACTCAGCAAAGGACACACCTCAACATTCCCATTCCATTCAGCATAGTCCTGAGAGGTCTGGCTCTGGTTCTCTTGGAAATGGTTCTAGCCGTTATAGTCCTTCTCAGAATAGCCCATTGCATCATATCCCTTCGAGGAGAAGCCCTGCAAAGACAATCCCATCACAGAGTGCTCCCCGTGAGGAGGCTCGAGTGCGGTCATTTTATCCTGAGGGTGGTGAACAGGAAACTGCGAAAGGTGGAAAGTTTATGAAAAGGTAAGAATTAAATTACAAACGTAATGTTGCCTCTTAAAATGCTGTCTGTTATAGAGTTTTGACAAGATCATCACTCTGCCTTGAAAAACACAATGTGGAATAAATATTACTAATTTTAGTCTGGTTGGAGTTGAGCTTGAAACATATGCCTCTTCCTCCTAAGATGCTTCAAGTTCTTGGCCATTGGCTAGTGGAGATAGGGACATGTATTGTTGAGGAAAAATTGGTTTGTGCTTTTCCTTTACAGTGTATTTTCTTATACTCCATTTACTGTTAAGAAAAATCTTAGCTGGAATAGTGCATCAGACTTGCTTGTTTGATAGGGAATTCTGTTCAAGTATTTTAAAATCTTAATGCTTCATGTAGTTTGAAATGCAAATCTTCTGGAAGTCTAAAAATGCAGATGTTGCACAATGATTTCTTTGTTAACATGAACAGCATCGATTGCTAATTGTGTGGTGTAGTATCGCAACTCTGATGCCTTGACTTTCATTACTTATGAAAGAGGGTAGGTCTTGGTATTCTTGGAACATAATTCTAGTGATGTGAAGGATGACATATTTAAAGTTCAATGTATATTTTCCAATTAACGTAAAATTCTTCAATGTGCTCTTAAAATGTTTGATATAGTAGTAATTTTTAAAGGTTGTAAAAATCTGACATTAGACTGTTCCTTTCTAAAGTGACTTGTACTTCAGTGGATTTCACAAAATGAATTATAGAGGAAAGTTGTGACTATGCTATATAGGCTTGATTGAAGGCTTTTAAATGAATTTGTCCAGTCAGTGATTTATTATGTAAACATACACTGCTTAGAAGATCAAAAATACAACTTCCCCTGTGGTAGATGTATTGGAGTTGGTGAATGTGTTACAACCTATGTGAAAATAGTGCATAGATAAGGCAGTGGCTGAAATAATTAATTGGTAAGTGTGTTTCTGTGTTTAGGAGAGTTGCCTTCTAAAGGTTCCCTGCTTGTACACAACATAGTGAATGCATTAAGCCTGTGTCGGATTTTGGAATTCTCTTAGAAATGTGCAGAATCTTGAATATCATTCACTTTTTTTCTATGGTACTCCTTTAAATTTTCCACTAAAAGAAGGACAAAAATGAATTGCAGTCTGAATTATGAAATTTCTTGTGAATTTGATGGAAAAAAATAACTGGTGTAAGAGAATGTGAAACTGGGTACTGATTAAGAAAGAAAACAAACCACTAGCTTTTTTATAAACTCAAGCAGAGAGTTTTTAGGTGTTCTACAGAAAGGCATTATATTCTTCAGATGCCTCCAGTAGTACATAAATGACAGTGGGTACAGTGTTAATGGTGTGTGAAGTGTTGCATGCTGAAGTTAAATTGCTCAGAGGAATGTATTTTCTTCTTTTTGGTGTGGGATTGACACAAAAGAGGAATGCAAGTGAACTGGAATGAATGCACTCCAGAGTTACCAGTCTCTTCTTTGCTATCCACAGGTACACAGATGAAGAGTCTAGAGTATACCTGCTTGATAGGGGTAATACCAGGGAGAAGGAGGCCCAGAAGGAGAGAGGATCAGAAAAAGGGAGGACAGAGGGAGAAAGGGAATGGGAGGAACAGGAAACTTTAGATTTTTTCGTTGATAAAGAGACTGGGAAAGAAAAGTTTAATGACTCTGAAGGGGAGGACACAGAGGAGACAGAGGATTACAGACAGTTCAGAAAGTCTGTCCTGGCAGATCAGGGTAAAAATTTTCCTACTGCATCTCACCGGAATGCTGAGGAGGAAGGAGCCAAATACAAATCTAAAATATCAATCAAGGGCAATAGAGAGAGCGATGGATTTAGAGATGAGAAAAGTTATAAGCTTAAAGAGACTGGCTATGTAGTGGAAAGGCCTAGTGCAACAAAAGATAAGCACAAGGAAGAAGACAAGAGTTCTGAGAGACTAATGATGAAGAAAGAAACTCAGTCACCTGAGCAGGTAAAGTCTGAAAAGCTCAAAGAACTCTTTGATTACAGTCCCCCTCTACACAAGAATCTGGATGCGAGAGAAAAATCCACCTTCAGAGAGGAGAGCCCACTTAGGATCAAAATGATAGCCAGTGACTCCCATCGTCCTGAAGTTAAACTCAAAATGGCACCGGTACCTCTTGATGATTCCAATAGGTAAATTATTCCACTTTACAGTGTGGTTCTCCACCTGCCTGCAGTGTCATTCCTCTTTATTTAAACTAGTGGTTTCTTTTTGTGTGTCTCTTTTGTTGTTGATGCATTTTAGACCTGCTTCCTTGACTAAAGACAGGCTGCTTGCTAGCACACTTGTCCATTCCGTCAAGAAGGAGCAAGAGTTCCGATCCATCTTTGATCACATTAAGTTGCCACAGGCCAGCAAAAGCACGTCAGAGTCATTTATTCAGCACATTGTGTCGTTGGTTCATCATGTCAAAGGTATGTATTCAGTTTATTGTACTGAATATACGTCTGACAATTTCATTTCAGCCTGTTTGCTGTCTCTAGTACAGGAAGGTTTCAGCCCTCTTTCAGTGTTGTTTTAGTCAGACTTTCTTCCTTTTGAGGTACACATAAAAATAATTAGAAGGATAATAGCTACAGAAGCTAGTATAAAAAAACCCAAGCAGTGTAGAGCATCATAGCAGTTATACTATGTTTCTGGATAAATTTTTGAGCAAAGCTAGCATATAAAGTTTGAATTTTTGCAGTGTAGTTTTAAACATACTACATTGGTCAATCTTTTCTTACTTAGTTTTCTTTTAATGGCTCTTAGCATACAATTTTATATTAAGTGGTGCAATGTGGGTTGACAGGTGTCTTTTGCACTGTAAATAAATACAATGGCATTCCTTTTGGAGCACCCTAGAGCTCATTTCCAGGTCCTTACTAGAAGGCGTTTTTGTCTCAAAATAAGGTTGAAGAAAAATTGTGCTCTAGATTATACTAAAATAAACTGTGATATTTCGTTTTATTCCTATTTGACAGTATTGCAGTACTGGAGCCAGGAATTTCACTTATAGGAACTTGGCAGTCGCTAAATAAACCTCCATTAAAGGAATTATACACCAATTATTTTCTTATTTAACAGTAGTAGCTGTTGCTTATTATAAACATGCAAAAAACCCCAACCAAACAAGAATAACAAAAAAACCCACCAAAAAACCTACCAAAACCCAAACCCAGACCATCAAAGTAGATATATTTCATTTAGGTCACATATCCTGTCAAAGTTTTCTGATGGAAAAATAGATAATTCCTTAAAATCCAGTGAGGATATCTGGAGAATTCTTTAAAATGCTTTATTTCTGTAGCATTTACTTTATTTCACTGGGCTGTTGTCTTGTTCTTGTGTTTAATGTACTGAGATAATATGGAAGAATTTGCTGGTGAAAATAATTTTGACGTATCATCATACAAAGGGGGAATGTGGAAATGCTTAATTAGGTGACCAGTTTCAGCATATCTACCTGTAAGCATTGTTTTTTTTAAGATGCTTTAGCTTCTAGAATTGCAAAGATTTGTGCGTTAGAAATACGTGCTAAGGTTCTGTTAAAAGTCTCATTTTGTTGGCAAAATTCACATTACTAAGGTGAAATGATTTCCTGCATTTTGAATTACTTATAAAGGAGGAACTAATAGTCAGCAATAATAGATTATGATAATGTATTAGATTTTGAAAAATTCTTATTGGGACAGCTGCATAGAGTATAATGATTTGTTGTGAAAGCATCTATTTTATTGATATGTAAAGAGCTTTAAGGCTCAGTCCAGTGAGAGCCTCTGTAAGTTTTTGCTTATGTGGTACATATGTAGGCTGTAGGTGAAATAATATTCCTGAAACTCTCACATGTCGATCACAGAATAGACTTTTTCTGTAAACTTTGTATGTTAAACAAATAACTGTTAAATGTAACAGCTTAACAGCCTATCTGGTCAAGTTATTAGAATATGTACAGTTATGGTTGTTTTTGAAAGCAGAACCTCTCTTTAAGTTTGAAATTTACTGTAGTCTGTAATCCGATTTTAGTAACTCTTTTGACAAATTGCAGTTATGTTCATTATTGGTGTGATGCGACCAGTCTGAACAGCTCTTTATTAATGTAGAGCTGAAAATGCCCAGTGATGTTTTCTTTTTCATTGTAACTAGGTCCTGGAATGTGTTTTGAAATGGCAAAATCCATGTTACAAAAGTAAAATAGCTGTTGAAAGATACAGATGCCAAACAGGCAAAGTTGAACCTTCTGTCTTCCTGGCAAAAATGGCATAAAAACAGAGTTGCTAGCTCAAATTCCTGTGTTTGATGGAATTATGATTGAGGCACTACCCTTGTAGTGGCCGTTTCAAGTTTTAATGGTTGGTTATGAGACAAATACTGGATGCCGGGCGGTAAGTTGATACAGATGTATGTTGACCTGTTAAGCAGATAGCTTGCTTCATATGTAACATTTCATAGCTCATGACTTTATGTATTTCTATATTACATTTAAACACATTTGTTGAGCTGGTTTAAAAACTGAGTTTTGCTGTTGCTAATTTAACTGTCTCTGAAGGAAAGAGAAAATTTGTCAGAGAAGTTGTCAAGTTTGCCAAGATGCCAGATGCTTAAATGAATTTATTTACATATAGGTGTGTTAATTGTCTTGGATCGTTTATCATCACAACCTCAAATCAAGAAATTGTACTCCTTTAAGAAATGACTTGTTAGGTCATTCATGTAGTTATTGAAGCATACACTTAAGTGTTTTCACTGAATTAACTCTTACTTTAAGTTAAAGATGAGATGAATAGTAAAATGTACTTATTGCAAGTATTCATGACTCAAAGTAACTTCATTTTCTCTTATGGGCAAAGTATAAAATAACTGTTAAGAAATTGCTCCCTTCTCTTTCATTAGAGGAAAAGGTCATTGAAATGAGCAAGTCTAATCAGTAAATGATGCTTGAATTAGATGTAATACAGTCATGGCATAGTTATAAGTAGACTTGCAGTGATGCTGTGCACTGTTACTTTGTTTTGGTTACAGAATGTGTAAAAATAGGGAAAACACCACATTTGCTTGTCCTGATAGATTTATTGAAAATACTATGTTTTTTGCCTGCTACTTGCCTTTCTGTCAGGAGTAAAATACCTGTCAGTTGAATTAAACTAATGAAACAGTGTTTTTTCTATTGTAACCAACAGAGCAATACTTCAAGTCAGCTGGAATGACCCTAAATGAGAGGTTCACTGCATATCAAAAAGCTACTGAAGAACACTGCACCCGGCAAAAGAGCCCAGAAATACATAGGTACATGTTAACTGCATATGTAGATGCTTTGTGTTTCAAATAATGTCTGTTACTATTTCTTTTGAGAACCAAAAATATTTTTCGTAATCTATATGGAGCAGTTTACAAAGAAATTGACAAATACAAAACACCAAAAAACCCCACCAAAACCCCCTTCTGTAAAAACTCATCTGAGCCCAGTCTGGCTTCATCTGTGGTGTTGTAGAAGATGTCTTCTCTACCTCTGTATCTCATTTGGGATATATTTACTTTTCTCACATGCAGTGCTCAAATATTGAGGGGCATATGTCTTGAAGATGAAAAGAAGCCCTGTACATGCATCTTTATTCTTCAGTATGAAATGTTCCATCTCATACTACTTTAGTTTTTGTTTGTGTTAATTTACAGCAGTCTTTTTTTTTTTTTTGAAAAATCTGAGAGCCTGAAAGGTAAGAAGGTAGGCATGCAGATGTAGTTTCTGATCATGTGCTATTTATGATGCAGTGTACTATATTTGTGTTGCATGTGAGGATATATTATCTCCATATTCAGTATCCAACTTCACAAGTTTTCTTAACTCTTCAGTATTTTTGACTTTACAGCAAACTACCACAGTGTTGATGATTTCTTTGGGGGGTGGATTTTCAGCTGGCTACATATACTGATCTTTTGAAATAACTCATTAGACATATTTTGTATCTTCAAAGCTGTACTTAAAATGTGAAAAACCAAACTGTCTATTTTCTGTATTTGTGTTTCTAGCATACTTCACACAAAACAGAACCAAGGTTTTTAATTTTCACTCTGCTTCTGTATTCTGGTGGGGCTTTATATGTAAAAAATTCTGTTCTACTGCGAAAATGCCTTGTTTCTCAGTTTTCTGTTGAAAAGAAATGTCTGAGGCCATTGACAGTCACATACATGTATGGCAAGACACTGCTTTTATTTTACATTTAGGAGGATTGACATCTCTCCAAGTACCCTGAGGAAGCATACCCGTTTAGCAGGTGAAGAGAGAGTCTTTAAAGAAGAAAGTCAAAAAGTAGGTTCTAAGTAAATGTCCTGTCTGTATTTCCGAACTTAATTTAATGTGTTTCCCTTTAAATCTAAACTTCAACTTTGTGTTTGTATATGAAAATACAAAAAAAAAAATTTTATTTATTGTATCTGGAGTACTTGCATTTAGAACATGTTGTAACATGTTAACAAGCCAGTTTATGTTGCATGATTTTGCTGTATTGATAACGTCGCATATAAGGTCAAGTCTTCTCCCACCCTTCCTTTCTTCTTGGACAGTTCTTGACCAATTTTGTGGCACTAAGCTGCCCAAGGACAAAGAATACAAAGAATAGAAGGAGGGTGGGGGAAGTACCGAGGTGGTCAGTGAGTAGTATGGTTGAATTGCAAAGGTGCTTGTGCTCTGTTAAAAACAATTTGCCAGAAGAAATGAATATGTAAACATCCTCCCAAACCATGTATTATGGTCTGTCTGTATCAAAAAGTAGATATCCCATTGGCTTGATGGGAATGCTTGTTTGAAACTGAAATTCTTAGCTGTTCTTCTTTTAGATCTAGCCATTGCATGTAAAGGGCGTTCACTTAATGTCAATTTGTGTGCTGAAGACTGTTGAAAAAATAGGTAAATTCTATCTTGCTTTTTTGAAAATTGATGCACAGCTTACCTTTCCATTCAGATTCTCTTCTGGATATTTTATTTCAAAATTTTGTTCCAAAATATATATTTGTTTACAGGGAGATAAAAAATTGAGGTGTGATTCTGCTGATCTTCGGCATGACATTGACCGACGTAGAAAAGAGCGAAGTAAAGAAAGAGGAGACTCAAAGGGTTCCAGGGAATCCAGTGGGTCAAGAAAGCATGAGAAAACTCCAAAAGATTACAAGGATTACAAATCTTACAAAGATGACAGGTAAATATTTGAAGTCCCTATATAGGTTTTTAGCTTCTAATTAGTCTTTTGTAATTGTAAGCTTAATTGCTTTCAATTTTCAATGTATAATGGAACGTTTAAATTTAAACAATTAAAATTATTTGTTTTACAGCAAATATGTATTATCTGTCTTTTACACGGCTTATGGTGGATGAGGACAAAAACTTTGGAATAGCAAGCTAACACTGAAAAAAAAAATGACAAATTAATCTGTCCTATTATCCAGGCTACATCAGGAGGTTGGACTTCAATGCAGTACATTTCTATAAACAGTTTGTGTAAGAACTTTGGTTCGTTATGCTTGATTCCGCACTTTTTCAACTCATAACACCCAGAGTATGAGAACCTTACTGATACTTAGGTTTTAACATGGGTGAAAAGGGGAATTTTTATTTTTGTCTAAAGCCAGTGGGCTGTTTTTAAGAAAAAAAAAATTAGCATATCTCAGTGGATACTGTGTAGCAGTGGTAAGAGTTACTTCAGGTATGACTTTCCTTTGAATAGAATATTAAAATCTTGTAAATTGGGCCAAGTTAGTACCACTATGGGGTTACTAAAAGTCTTGCTGTAGCAGTTTTTTTTCCCTGCTTTGTACTGGATATACAATGAATTTTTACTTACACTTCCTGTTTCCCATTTACTTTCTGACTTTGGTATCCACATTATCTTCCACTGGCTAATTCCATACAGCCATCTACATAGGGAAGCCCACACGGTATCTTCTCAACAGTGTGCAAACTGATCTATGTAAAGTTACTGCAAAACTTTGCCTTGAGGGTTTTCTTCCCTTAAATTTTTGTTTTTCTGCCTCGGAAGAAAGGCAGATCTTAAAAGTAACAAAATCTGTTCATGGCATCAAAACCTAGAAAAACTGTATTTGCAGTTTGCAGACTGCTGCTTTCCAACTCACTAGCAATAATATACATTTAGTGCATTTAAATGTGTAAGAGGAGGCTGGAAAGTGGAACTATACTTCACCTTAACATCTGAAATATGTAACATGTATGTGACTTTATCATCAGAAGGGGGATAGTTTTTCATAAAATATAAAGAGACCCCTTTTAGTATAGCATGTTACAGACTGTCTCGTACTTTTAAAATAGCACACAGTGTATGTTTTTATTTTTCAGTAAACAAAAAAGAGATCAAGACCGTGCTCGGTCCTCCCCATCTTCATCCCCATCATCTTCCTCATCCAGTTCTCGAGAAGAAAAGGATTGCAAGAAAGAAAGAGATGAAGAGTTCAAAACCCACCATGAACAGAAAGAATACTCTGGTTTTGCAGGAGTCAACAGGCCAAGAGGCACCTTTGTAAGTTGCTGTCTTATACTATTCCCCCAAATTATGAACACTTCACCAATAGTAATAGTATAACAAATAAAATGAGGAAGTGTTGCAGTGATTAATGTTAGCCTAGACTTCTTTCATAGCAGTGATTATTGCATTTTTATGTGATGTACCAAACCTGAAAAGTTGGGGTTTTTTTTCCCCAGCACTGCCCAATAGCAGCTAATTGGTGCGTAAAAATGCATTAGCATACCACTAGAGACCCTAGTGGAAGGGTAGGAAAATAATTTCTTGCTTATTCCTTGCTCTTTTATAATTATGTTGTTTACTAACAGGATCTGAATGAAAATTTACCTTTCTGTAGAGATTAAATGTTGTGATCTGTTACCTCTCAACTCCTTGCAGTTTCTGTTTTTCCCTGTCATTTTCAGTTTGGTTTTGCCCTCCTTTCTAATGCCTGCAACTTGTTAAATAGAGAATGGTGCATAACTAAAAAATACACCTCAACCTTGAAACAGCTCTGTTGAGGAGAGGAGATGGTATACTTGTTATTTTTCAGTGTTTCTTTGGCCTGAACTAGCCACAGTGAGCATGAAAGCTCATTAATTTAGCTCTGGAATATGTTTCAGCATTGTGATTTGGAAAGTGACACATTGACCACTATAGCCCTCAGAAAAATTTTAAAGTTAAAAATTCCATGTTAATATAATTACTGATACTTAAATGGGAAATGTAGAAGCATTAGGAAAGACTAGGAATCAATAAAGGAGGCCTTGAAAAGAGAAGGAACACTTTAAACAAACAAACTCCCCTCCCCCCCCCGCCCCCAACCAAACCATAACAAAAAAAAAACCCAAACAAAGCACAAAAAAAAGGCAAGTTCTGTGTTTCGGTGGGGAAAGAACTGTCAAATAGACTTACGTAATGGGTAGGAGTAATTTCATACTTCCACAATAATTCCTTCATGTAGCCTGTAATTAAGATAACCTGTAAAGAACACTAAAAGACATTGTTTGGTATAAGTGCACATTAAATTGTTTTGTAGTAGTGTAAAAAGTTTGGAACTAGACACAAGGGTGCCTGAAATATATGTAGGGTGTGCAATACTCGAGTTAACGGTTGAATCTTCCATCTGAAGAACTGTTGCTACTTAGAAAATTCAAAGTCCAAAACTTCTAACACTAAAAATGCATCACTTCCTCCTTTCTTGTTTTTTTTAAATGTAATTATACTAAGGAACACTCATGTGGCATAAATGTATAAATCCTTGGGTGGCGTAGGCATCAAATATGACAGTATCAGCACAATTTCTAGCTGTATAAGGTAGTGGCACTGAGTTAAACAAAAGTAGAGCTTAAAACACCCTCTCATCTCAAAGAGAATCAATTGAAGAAAACTTATAATTGATGGAAGCCTTACTGCTTTATAAAACCAGATTGTACATATCATGAAAGAGGTGCTACTTTAGATGAAATTTAAGTAGATGTGAATTGGAAATGTAATAGACTTCTACTAATTTAACTACTGGTGACTGTGCAGTAATAACTGGTTAATGTTCCCTAATGACATACATGGTCACACACAGGCTTACTGAACAAACTGTGTCTGAACAGGAGAATTTAAATAGACCAACCTGTTGACTCATATCTTCTCTTCAAGGATACAGCTTGGATAGTATTGAAACATAGGGGCTGGCTAGTGTAGGAACGTCTGTGTAATTCAGGCTAATAGTGGCTGCATTCCAGTAAATACTGCTCTGCTTTTGGAGTAAATAAAATGTTTCGGTTTTGAATCCTCCCCAGAGCAGGAATAGGGGATAGGATAAGGGAGACTTTAATGAAATTGACAGCTTGGCTTACATGTTAAATCAACAATGATTCTTCACTAACACTTGCTGATAGACTATAATACTTAGTTCTAGGCTTTTAGTACATAAACATCATGAATAGTTTTGAAGTAGGAGCACAGAAATAAGGATAAATAGAATGTTTTAATGACACTGTCATTAGTATCCAGCTCCTAAAGAATTCTGTGTGTAACAGTTCTGTTTAAAAGCAGTTTTCTCTTTCTATAGAAAGTGTACTCTTGTCTTTTTTGTGATGGTCTTTGCGGTAAGCAAGCCCATAAAGATAATACTGTAGTGGATTTCATCTGCTGTATTTCTTTGCCTGAAAGATGATGTGGTGGTGGGGTAGTGTTAATACAGTGCTGAGGAAAGCTCGAGATATTTTTCTTAAAGAGAATCTGATCATAGGACCTAATATCAGGAAATGCAGTTCTCTCTTTTTTTTTTTGGTTGGTTTTTTTTTTTTCCTGTCATAATTTTGTTGCTACATCCTTTTGGCCCCCTCACTGTGATACTGCTTTTTGTGCCCTATATTTGTGAAGGTTTCAAAGCTATTGGAAATAAAGCATGTGGAATTTCCTCTCTTGTACAGTTTTTTTCAGGTGATAGTCTGTCACTTTCCAAGTGATTCTCTAAGCTTTTTTTTCATTTGCCTACAGTGTATTGGACAGGCCTTATGAGCCTTTTACAGACTGTTTTTTAGTATGTTTGATTTCAGAGTAGTTTTAAAACTGTCCGGCATAAACTCTGCATTAGCAGTGTTAGAACTTTGTGGAACTAAGTATGCATAATAATCCTCTTTGAAGTTAGTTAATTATATCTTTTTTTGGTCTATGTTTATGGAACATAGTTATTTTTAACAAAGGGAATTAATTTTCAGTCATGGTTTTTGTACAGATGCTCTGAAGACCCAGTTCTGTATTTTTAACTAGGCTGTTTATGGGAATGGTGTTCTGTAGTAACTGCAGGTTTTAGCAGTCTATCTTCCCAACCTGACCTTTCTTCTCTGCTTGAATGGAGGGTATAAACTCCTGTTTAATGTTTTCTACAAGCTGAAAATCTAGATGCTGAGGGAACTGTATGTATTACTACTTAGTGTATTCTAGGTTAAGTATTTTCTTTATTGCTGTGAGACTTTTTAGCCTAACATTTTAAAATCCTGTTAATTCATTTTAAAGACTATTTAAGACACTACTTTTCACTTCAAGCATTGTTACTCTGTACAATATATATTTTTCATTTTTCAGAGTAAAGAGTTTACTCATTTGAAATTTAATTTGGCCTAAAGTACATTTCTGAATTGCAGTTGAAACTGTTTGAGTAACACAAAGTGGACATACTTATTTGAAAACTGCATTGTTTGTATGTATTCTAGAATCACTTTCTTGTAACTGATAGGACTGACACCATAAATGACCTTTCTTTTCCCCCCTGATAGTTTTCTTCTTTCAGTCTAGTTTTTCTGTTTGTTTTTTGTCTATGAACAGCTTCAGAAGCTTCTGCTGACCTTTTGTCGCAACACACTGGTTTACCAGCAAAGGAAATTTCTTTGGTGGTTGTGGGTGAATTTATGCCAAGAACTCAAATGTGTTTCAATTAAGTTTATCATTATTTCAAAGTGAATGCTTGACTATATTAAGGTAATATGTGAATGTGAAAATGGTTTTACACTTGCAGATACTGTAATTAAGCACAGAAACAGCATTTTCAGTAATAGAGAACTTGAACTCTTCTTTGTGGTTTTATGTAAATGGATTAAATGACATCTTGGTTAATCAGTTTCGAATTAGGGGCAGAGGAAGAGCCAGAGGAGTCTTTGCTGGAACAAATACTGGTCCCAGCAACTCAAATACTACTTTTCAGAAGAGACCGAAGGAAGAGGAGTGGGATCCTGAATATACCCCAAAAAGCAAGAAATACTTCTTGGTGGGTGTGGAGAACTCGATATCTTATGCATGCTTTTGTTTTTTCAAACTTTCTACAAGCGTAGAAGTAGCATGCATGTACAGACAAGGACTTCAGTTGTGTAACCATGAGAATACCGGGGTGGGTTTAGTGCCCGGTTCTGCTTCTCTTGCATCTGTCCGCATCAGGCTGGCAATAACTGTGGCCTGATGGGGAATTAATCTCCAAAACTTGCATCAGTGCATGGGGAAGAAGGCAGACTCAGACTAAAATTATTAAAAACAAATTTTAAACCAAAAAGACTTGTGCTGTTTTTTCCTGAATTTATGTCTGTCTGGCATTTGAGCTTTGTCTTAGATTTGTCTGGAAGTCTGCAAAAGTGGAAGATCAGGAAAAGCTGACAGTATTTGTGGATGTATGTAGGCTGACTGTTATTAGCAGTCCTGCTGTTCTTAGTTGAATTGTGTGATAGTCATAAGAAAATCACCTTAGTTTTGATGCCTTTTCCCCATCTGGATTATGAAAGGAGGACTGTTGATGTAACCACCCAGTAAGTAGTGTAGTCTACTGAATACGTAGCCTCTGTTCCAGTTGATTTCCTTAACAATGCTAACTTCTAAGGATATTGTTTCACCACTGAAAAATGTTAAGTAGTGAAGATTAGAGCTTCTTCTATAGCATTATAGTTTGTCACAAATATGCTAACAGGTAATCCAAGAAATAATGCAGCCACGATTTGGATGTTTGTACAAGGAGCTCTCCTCCATCTCCCCACGCATACATAAACTTTTCTGATCAATAAACATAGAAAGACATGTGATAATATATTCATTAAGAAATGCTATGATAGCTAGAACAAATAATTGTAGCTATTAAACTTTTTTCTTATCTCTAAAAACCCCATTTTTTAATTAAAAAAAAGCCACCCTTTAACTGTTCCTATAATATATAATTAATAAACTGCTTTATATACGTGTGGTATGTGTTTAATAGTTCAAATTTCTTTCCAAATCACAAGTAAAAAAAGCAGATATTGAAGCAAGTGTACCTCACTCTTCTAAAGATAAACTTTTTTATATTAAATAATTGTCTGTAGTGTTCATGCAGTGCACAGAATGATTGCCAGAAGACTATGTTAAGCTATATTTTGTAGCAAGATAGCAAATTTTAAGCTTATTAACCAGAGAAACTCAGCTGCTGTTAATGTCAGATTTAAACAGTTTAAACTACATTTGCCCTGCATTGCACAGGTGAAGCAAGGTGTCTGAAAACTGCCTTCAATTACCTTTCCTTAATAAGTATAAAGAACTTTATGTCTGTATTAAAGTAAAAAATAAAAAAAAAATTTAGCACATTCCTAGAGCTTCTTCCTTTAAAATCACAGATTTTTTTTTTCTCAAAACTAGCGAGTAATTCTTTCTTCTGACTAAAGATAAGTGACAGATAACAGATTTGCTACTCAGAAACATTTGAGTAGACCCACAGCTAAGGGGGGCTCTTAAAACAATTTTATTGTTGTGGTTTTATAGCATCGTGAATTGTAAGGATATATTTCATAAATTTATTTCTATAAATTATGATCTGAACTGTTAAAAAGTTATCTTAATTTTTTTTTTCCTATGTATAGTATAAATTTGATATAGAGTACTGACATTAAATGGGTATATTTAAGAGGTGTCCTAACCTTATTCTTTGTCTGGTATTATTGTAGCATGATGACAGAGACGATGGTGTGGATTATTGGGCCAAAAGAGGAAGAGGCCGTGGTACTTTCCAGCGTGGCAGAGGGCGTTTTAACTTCAAAAAGTCAGGTAGCAGTCCGAAGTGGACACATGACAAATACCAAGGGGATGGGATTGTGGAAGATGAAGAAGAAACGATTGAGAATAATGAAGACAAGGACAGACGCAAAGAGGAAAAGGTAAGCAGTTTAGTGAATCGCAGATTAGACAGTTCATCTTGCAGTATCTTAAGTAATTGTGTGGGTGTGTGGGTGGATCACTTTAAAAGGTTTCGGAGTTTGGTTATTAACAGTTTACAAGAAGACTTTTCTTTCTTTCCACAGGAATAACCCTGGAAGAAAGTTGTAGCTGAAAGAGCAGCTCTTGCACCACCCACACAACATTTTTAATATGTTTTTTTTTGTTGTCAAATGAATGTAAGCATTTTACTTAAATTTTACTGTTGGAAAGTAGTTTAGAGGGATTGTTTTTGTTTTAAGCCTTTAGAAAAAAATCTTGATATAGTAAACTATGTTAATGATCGTACAGGTAGAAAGTAAAATATTTGTAACAACTTTTAAGAAATTTTACTGTTTGTTATATGCAGTGTAATTCTGCTTTGTCCAAATATATGGTCAAGTACAACTCTAAAAGTTTTGATTCTCCCCTATGTCTGTGTTTTATTCTGAAGTAAACTTACAGCTCTGCACACCTGAAATCTTGGAGCAGCATTTTTTATAAACTGATTATTTCTGTGTTGCCTTTTTATAAGAATTGTATTTAAGGATAGTTATCCAGTCATAGTGTAAGTACAAATGAGTTGTGCAAAATGCTGATTATACATTAGTTCACGAGAATCACATTTACATAATGTGTCAGTGATAAACCTGGATTCTTACTCCACCCTGCTAGAGACTGCTGCAAGAATTTTATCTTCGAGAGTGAAACTGTCACTCTTTTTTTAGTAGCCTAAGAAATACATATGTATATAAATACTAAGCTGAGTTTGAAGTGTATTATTTCCCTTCTGGAATGTGAGTTTTAGAAACCTATTTCAAGTCACTGCTGCTAGAAGCTTTTAAACAGATCTGAAAACTGGAATTCCCTCCCCCATCTCTGTAGTTAGGGCAGAACTACCTACAACTAGCTTAATTCCTGTAGCTTGAGTCTAGAACAGACCAGTCATGTATTATGGATACCTAGTGATTTGCTTTGTTATTAAAAGATGCTTCTTTTGTCAAGGGTAACTTAGTGTAATTTTTAAGTTTTTATAAACCTAGGGTTTAAACTCATTGCAGGAAAAGTGTGCTGGCCATAAAGTATGAAGTACAAGTGGCATTTTCAGGGCCACTAGCATTTATAGTTTCAGATTTCTGTTGATAGCTTAACCGTCAACAGAACACTTCATTTAAGAAATTGGTGGCAGTATAAATCTAGCTGCTTCTTTATCAATTTTTATTGCAGTTTGTTAAAACTGCCTCTTTGATTTCTTTATGTGGACTTGCCTCTCCAGGTATGTAATCTGACAAGAGTCTTTGCATCTTCTATCACATTTGCAGCCTTAAGTGAAATGGGGGACACACACAAACGACACCCGACAAAACCATGACAAAAATCCCTGAAAAAGTAAAGCAAGATATGCTAAAACCTGAATCAGTAAAGATACTTCAGATATACTAAATGTTTCTATAAAATCTGAATTCCATTGCAGTGCCCTGGAAGCACCTTTCTTTAATGTTCCACTTTATAGAATGTGTAAATCTGAGGTTAGAACTCAATGGTAAAAAATAACTTAGCAAAAGGTGTGAGAAATGAGTCTTACTTTCTTTGCCACCGATTTCTAAATAGTTGTGCTTCTAGTATTTTTCTAGCCAAAGTGCAGATACAATTGTTTGGGGTTTTATTTAAACAAAACCAACAAACCCACAAACTTAGTTTAGTGGTAGGTATGCTTTTAACCTATGGAACGTTAAGGATGATGGTAATATACTTGAATTAACAGAACAAAGACATTCTGATACAACAAGACTACTTAGGTTTTCTTTCTCAACCAACTATAGATACAGTAAATCTTAATGTTATATGGAGTTAAAAGTGTAGTTGTTCTTAGTTTGCCCCTTGGAATGGCATACTGCCTTTAAAAAAATGGGAGGAGGGGGAAGAAGCTTTGGTGGAGGTGTTTGTATTAAATACATATATGATGTAATGCTCTCTTACTGGCTTTACTGTTAGGGAGTAGTTAACCATCTGCCCTATACAAATTAAAGACCAGAAGGTAGAAAAACGTAGTACTGTCACTAATCCTAACTGTAGTTGAGGAAACTGTATTTCAGATTGTACTGTTTGCCAGCATCTGTGTAGAAAGGGGAATAGGAATAATACTTGCCCTCCAGTAGTAGCTACTAAAGGGTCATTCCTGCTTTAAGTTTTAGGAAGTTCAGGTAAACTATACTGTTGTTGCAAGATCTGCTTTTACATGCATAGTGCATCTTTTAATAGCTGTTTGAAATGTAAAACTGATTATTCCTTGGACTTCTAGCAAAGCTCACACAGACTTTGTGTATACGTAATCAGAATAAGCAAGAAAAGAAACAAAACAAACTTGGCAGCAGTGTCAGTCTGTCCTAATGAAGTGAAATTTAACATCAGTCTGAAACTAATGAATAGGACCAAGATATACTTGAACTGTCATAACCTTAGAACAGATAACCTGTATCATCTAGGTCAAGTTGAAAGTGGATTGTTGTGGTCTTGTGTGTCATAAGGCAAAATAGTTCCTGCATGATGAGGCAGATTTAAGTTTTCTGCTTCAGTTGAATGTCCAAGGAAATATGGTAGAGATTGATTTGATAATGGCATTTGATCATACAGACCTGTCTGTAGGTTAGATCATAAAAATCCTTTTTTTATTATCCTTAATTTCAGTGCAGTTTATTAAAAATGTTATTTGTTGATTACAGAACACAAGGTGACAGCCATAAATTTATTTATTTAAAAAACCTGCTTGAATTAAGATAATCTAGCTGAAGGTGCAAGTTGCAGTCTATCAGAGATCTATAAGAAACAAAGTGGGAATTGAATTTTTTTTTTTTTTTTAATCCCAAACTAATGTTTCAGCTCTTACTAGTCATTCAACATGAATAGTGAATTTTCACTGTCAGGATAAGAAAAAAAGGTTTGAGGTTTTCATTTGGTGCTACTGAAGTAGTTTTATGACTGTTGTGAATGGAAGTTCAATACCATTTGCATTTCTTTTTTAGAAGGTAAAGACCATCATTGATGGATCTGCAGGGAAAAAAAATCCAAGCATTCTACTGGTGTAGAATTAACTACACTTTGAGTTCAGTAATTCGTTCTGACTCATTGCTCTCCAGCAATGAAGCAGTTTTGGAGTCTGCTTCATCTCTGTGTGGTGTGCTTACGAAGTTATCCCTGCAGTTCAGAGAAAACTGGACGTTCATTTCACTAGGCAAAAAAAACCCCCAAACCAAAACCCAGAACGCAGTAGCTATAGTGTTAGTCTAGACTCTGCACTCATTCAGTTTCTTGGTTTGGAATTAAATCTCACATCCTGTTACTTCCCAGGAACAATCAGTAGCATTACTGTAACAGTGGGCAGCCACATGGGATTAAAGCTTTCCTGCATTAGTTTTGCTGTTCTGGTGCTTCAGAAGAAGAGCTGTTACCTAGCTTTGATTTACCTCCGGAGGTAAAGGCTGCAGCATTTAGTCTTAAGCCCCATGTCACTATCCTTGTTTCTTAAAGCTGGCCTTTCATGAAATCCTTTTGTTTAAGGAGGTCCTGCAGGTCCCATCTGTATTGCTCAGAGTTATACTTGCTGACTTGAAGCATTTCTGTATGAGTTCCCAACTGGCGCCTCCAGTTCTGAAGCAGGTGGTTGTTGGTGGTGGTGCAGTCAGACTAAATTGCTTCAGTTTTGCGGTTGCTTTTCAGACTTTGCCTCTTCCTAGCTTTGTGGTAGAACTGCATGCAGTTATTCCCATATGATCCTGCTGGCGTTTCCAAAGGTGTTGAGTGAGAAGTGGGCGAGAAGTACATTTTGTTAAGGCAAGTACTATAGTACAGTGTTTAAAAAATACCCATTAAGAAGTCCTCCCCTTCCTCTCCTCAAGCTTAAACCCTCCTAGGCCCCTAAACCAGCGATATGCTGTTACTACAGCTTGTGTTGCTGGTACTATTCTTCCTTTGTGTTCGGTCTTAGAGAATCAATCCACATGACAAGTTATGGATACCAGTAACTATAAGAAGAGGCAGTAACTCTTGCATTGCAACTAAGCGTTGCAGTTCTAGGATTTTGTTTGTTTAGGAGGTGCTGCTGGGACACGCCTGTAAATGTGAATAAAGAAAATGTCTAATAATCCAATTTATCTTAATTTCTTGAGAGCTTTGGTGAAATCAGTGTTACTGGGAACAGTACAATTAGGTCATTGAAAGAATTCCTACTTAGGAGGAGGTAACACTAACTGCATAGCTGAAGGAATTTCTTCTCCTCTGAGTAGAAGCGCTGTCTTACTTTGTTACACTAGGGGCTTTCTTGAAGTTTTCAAAGTTCCTTTAGCAAAACAGCAGAAATCTTGACAAGCAAGATAAAAGAGCAAGTACAGTCTCCAAAGCCGGCTTTCCTATTCTGAAGCGAGCTCAGTTTGGTCAGATGGTATCAAGTAGTTGGTGTTTTGAGGATACTCTGTGTATTGAAACGCTGCTGCTATCTTGTGTTTGAGTTCTGCGAACGAACTCGTTAGACATTTACTGCAGAGAGGACCTAGCCCACCTCATTTCCGTTTAGCTCGTCGACGTCAATTCAGTTTCGCCCTGTTGCCCCAGTGCGCCTCGTCCGTTGACGCGCACCCTCTTCTGCTGTTGCCCACCCTGAAGTTACGTTTCCTCACGAGCAGGGTAACTCGCACCATTCTGGCGCGTGAAGCTGCCCTCTCCCCACGCAGCACAGCCCGACGACGCTCGTCAGTCCGCCACGGAGGAGGCGGCGGGCTGGGACCACCAGCAGGCGGCCCTCCGGGCGGCGAGCACCGCACAGCGCACGGCTGCCCGCGCGGCGGCATTCGAACGTGCCCCCCTCCCGACACCCCCCGCGAGCGCGCTCCGCCCTCCCTCCCTTACTGGCTCCGTGCTAAGCACTGGCTACTTCCTATTGGCGCGGTAGCCTTTCTGTCCCGCCCCTGCTCCTGATTGGTGCTGGCAGCCCGGGCGGCCTAGCCGGGCTGCGGGGCGGCTTGTGCGCCCGTCGGCCGCCGCCTGAGGCGGGGGCTCGGGGCGCCGGCGGCGGGTAAGAGGAGCTGTGCGGGCTCCCGAGGAGGAGAGGGGGCACCGGCTGGCTGCCTGCCGCTGAGGGGGGAGC